>NC_143397.1:147281623-147584653 GCF_052110815.1 Crocodylus siamensis
ATGATGCACTCTGCCCCATACAAATTAATGGCAGATTTCTACAATACAAGTATTATTTTTTAGCTGTCTTATTTAGTAGGATCTAGTTACAGATTTTATGTTTCTCTGGCTCTTCTTATTGCCACTTTATGTTTGTGTGTCTGGGGGAGTTTTGAGAAGCCATTAGTTATGAAATAAACAGTGGAGCCAAATTTGGCAACAATTACTCCCAGTGAATGTCAGGTTGTTTTAGTGGAACCTCTTAAGATTTGGGCTTGCACACCCTCAATTCCCATCTCCATCTTCCTTTTAAAAGGAAAATAAACTTCAGAAAAGTTTGTATTCTTGTCTGGAAGTGACACCAGATCCATGGACTCTAATATAAAACTCTTGTATGAACAAGTCACCTTTGCCTAATATGCAGAGGTGCTTTGGTATCATGTTCTTCTTTGTGGCCAGAAGAAAACAGCCTCATTACAAAGTAGAAGAGAGGTATTTTTGAGGGAAACAGAAATATTTTTTTCCTCTCTACTAATAGAGGAAAAATAAAAAACTCAGGACTAGTTTACAAACCCATGGCCATGTCTATATGAACTTTCATAAGCCAATACTAAATGACTGCGCAGTAACTGGTGTTACTGTGCAGTACTGTCGCTGCAGTTTTTTCCTGATGCTAATGAGCTACTGCACAGTAGCCTGTTACTACTATGCAATAGCGTCATCACACAGTTAGTGCCCAGCAATGCTACTGCACGGTACCTTCTCGTGAACAAGCACCCAGTGATGTTTAACATTCACAATTTCAAAATGAAGTCAGCAGGAACTGCAGGTGCTTGGCATCTCTGAAAATCTGGCCTTTAGGCAGCATAATAAAGCTTCAGCAGTCTCAGCTTACCCAGTAACTCTTTTAGAGACAGGAATACCAATTGGACTAATCACATGTGTAAAGATAAGCATGTGCTTAAGAGCATCACTGAATAGGGATTGAGAGGTGGTCTTTCTTTTTAATTGGGGTGACCATCTGCGCCTTTAAGGAACTGCTTATTTCATCTATGAGCGTAGTTGTTCCACAAGGACACTGTTACTCTGATGAGAATTATAGTCTAAACATGGTTAGTTCTTATTTCTTACAGGTCTGTCTGTTGTTTTGAAAATATGGGCCCAGATTTTCTAGTCTTGCATGGACTTGAGTCCACTCTGGCTAGCTATGCTAGGGCTCTAAGACTTGGTTGCATTTTGGTTTTCCAATACTGGTATTGCCATACATGCATGAATGCACCAGGAAGAAGTTGTCCACACTGGGCAGTTTGTTCTTCAGTGTGTTGCATACAAACAGATTTAGTAGAAAAGGGACCACTATGATTTAATTCCTGGCTGAGCAGTCTATAAAACTTCACCCAGCAATGTGTGCATCAAGCCTATTTTATAATTTAAAGTTAGAATGCATCTTTCAAACAGACATCCAATCTTGATTTGAAAACTTGGCAGATGAACACAATTTAGATTAGAAATAAGTGGTTTTAAAATGAAAGATCAGGTCCAATGCTTATAGGAAGACTTAGGAGAGCTATAGTTTGCCCACATAACAACAATATGATTTGATTTAAAGCAGAGACAGACCTGATATAATCTTGGGAAAGGCAGATGTTCAGGCCTCAGCCCTTTCCTCTGGCTGTTGTATGCTGCTTAAAGCAGCATGCTGGCTACCCTGTACTGCTCAGGAGCCAACCAGGGATTCCTATTCACATGAAAGGAATTTTCTGAATGGCACAGAGCCATCTCTGGCAGCTTTATGACTGCCTCCTTTTGCCAGGAGCAGATATGGGATTTGGAAAGGGGGGTGCAAGTGGTAGGTTATCCAACCCATTTGGCCCCAGGGGGGTTCTTACAGCTCAGACAACCCACCTCTAGTGGCAGAGTTGCAACTTGTCAGTACAGTTGCTGGAGCAGCTGGCTGCACTGACACAGCTCCAGAAGTCAGGGGGTGAACATTGCTATCACTTGCTTTTCCCCCCACTGGCCTTTAGCCTGAAACGATTTTAGTCACCAACAGCAAGCAAAGATCCCAAATTAGGTGTGGGCAGGAAATCAGGAGAAGTAGGAAGATGACCAGTTTCTAACCCCCCCCCGGGTTTTGGACCTGTGCTGATCACCCCACCTTGTGCTATGTAGTCAAAAGGGAAGGTACCCACCCTGGATCCATCCTGTTCCTGGTCCTTTATGCGTAAGAAGCATGTCGGTGGACTGAGGAGCTGTGCCAATGATGCATGATTCCAGTTTACTCTGAAGCTGTTACAGGCTCCCTCTGTCAGAAGTAAAGGGAGCAAAATGTGGCCTAGAGTTACTTTTTCCTCAAACCCCACCTATAGTTTGTCTCACCACGAAGACAGCCCTGTTTTGGATGAAACCCAGGATGTTCAGACTAAAGCTGTAAAAGAAAAGAAAAATTCTTTACTGAATGGGAGAGCGTGTTTAATAAAGAATTGAATACACATTCTGTTTTCTATTAATGAACTAAACCACTGATAAATAATCAAGTTTACTGTATGGTAAGGAGATTTACTGGGGGAGCAGAGTGGGGCGGGGGGTATCTTCCTTCTCCATAACTAAAGATTTTTTCTCCTCCTTCTAACAATACCAGCCTCCCAAGAGCATGTCTTCAAACTTGTACTGCTGACAGAAAAAAGACACAAAAGACAGCTTAAACATGATGAATCAATGAGGTAACATTGATTTGTACCATTTTCCTTTGCAATGTAAGTTTTCAAGCCTGCCTTTGAAGATTATACTATAGGTTCCTGGTAGTCTGGATTTTTTTTTTCTGTCCCTAACTCTACTATATCCCATCTCATTTCTACAATTGTTACTCAGGGTACCTCCCCTGAAAGACACCTGACAAATTAGGGATAATTTATAGCACAATTAAGCAATCAGAAAGTATACAAATAAAGAAGAGGAAAGCATGTAGTAAAAAAAAAAGGAGAGAGAATAGGATAGCCACATAGGAGTCACCCTTTGTCCCAGCGGAAAAAAAAAATTCTATCCAGGAAGACGAGGCTTGCTCGTGTGCCTTAACTCTTAATCCATGCTTCGTTCTTGTGGAAGGTGGACAAAGCTGCCACTGAGAAGAAAGAATTCAGGCAATCACACTTCATCATAGTTATACACACCAAATTCCCACAATTCGGGAGACTGGGGAACCTTTTCCTGCTTAGCACCCAGACCTATGCAACCTAATACACTTGCCCTGCTAAGTGTCACCTCCATCATGGTGAAACCTTTGGAAAGCCAAACATGACTCTGAATTGGCTTAAGGAAAAGAGAAACGCATAAGGGTGAGTTAGCATAACACATAATCAATAATTAAACACTGGTATGACATCTGAATGGCACAGGTCGACTGCCTCCTGTAGCTCTCTCCCTCACTGCATGTGGGGGAGGAGAGAAAACCTTACCACAGCAAGAAAATCTGAATGGCACGTTGCTCCATCCCAGCTCTGCTATAAGGAAGAGGAAAGTCTGCTCCTTCCCTTTCAGTCGATAAACAGCTCCTTAAATTCAAAGGGGCAACCTTTCACAGAGCTTGAGAGAAAGAGGCTTGTAACTGGACAGAAGTAATGAGCCCCTGATGTCCATCCAGAAAAATCCTCAGCAAATCCCATGCAGTTGGCCATTTCTTTCCTGTTCTGTGAAGATGGAGATGGGCAAAAAAGATAAGGAGGCATGGTGGTGACATTAGTTTAAATTAAACTGAGTTACGTGACTGAATTCCAGGGTCATTTATATTTGACAATATTTAGGTAAAGGGCATATAATGACTTCAGAAGATGCACAGGCCATTAAGTCCTGGGCAGCAAGGATACCATTTCTCTTCAGAATGGTGCTATAAAGAGCTCTGATTATGGGCTCAAGTAAGGCAAAATAATTTAAGCCTTATATCACATTGTTACATACCGCTTCTTGCAATGCAGTCAGCTTTGGTGAAAGGTTGCACAGACAAAAACAGGAGGATTTAATTTTTTAAAAAGTTGCTTTTGAATTAGGATTTGTAAAAGATCCCTTACTCCTCTAAGGCAGGCAAGGTTTTTTGAGTAATGTGATATCTTTTATTAGATCAACTGAGTATTACTCCTCTAACTCACCCCTCAATCTATACTGTGGACACCTCTTTCTATTTACCATAAGTTAGACATCATTAACTCTATACCAGGGGTCTGCAACATTTGTGGGTAGAGTGCCAAAAACACCTGCAACTCTGACTTGTAAGATGATGGTGTGCAAGGGATAGATGGCAGGGGAGCCATCAGAGGCCTGATCCTTGTTGTGGCATCACAGCCTCAACTACTTCCCTGAAGCACCTGTGCCAAGCAAAATGCCTTTACGTGCCATACTCTGGCACCCATGCCAGGGGTTGCTTACCCCTGCTCTATACTATTCTTTGCCACTCTACCCTTCTGTACAAATGGGGTGAATCATTCTGCATAAATAGTTTGCAGACATCCCCTGCATTTTCTTCTTCATAAATAGTCCACATAGAAATCATATTCTCTACCTGATGTTATTTCAAGCTACTTCTGTAATGATTTTGGAAGATAGTTCCTGGTTTGTACCTAGTTTACAAACTGACTGATTTTTGGGTCTCATATCCAAGAAGTTTTGATTCAACACATTTGTTATATTATCTATTTGTTCTATTATTGGTGAGGCGAGGGTTGAGGGGAGGTGGAAATACCACAGAATCTGTTTTTTAGATGAGAGCTGGATTACTAAGGCCTCCTCTACACATGCAGATAAATCGCAATTGGATCTAATGCATGAACCACACAATCATGCCACCTGCCACGCCACATGTGCATGTCAGGAGGCATGACCAGGAGATCGTGCATTAGATCCAATCATGCCTTATGCCGGTGTAGGGGGATCCTGATCCTAGGCTACCCTGCACCATCAAGAAGCAGGCTAATGAGTGGGGCTTCCAGCCATGGGGACCACACTCAACTGGACCAAGAATCCCTGCACCTGATGGAGCTGTCAGTCATCTGGAACCAAAAATCCCCACATCTGATGGGACTTTTGGTCCTGGCAATGCCTGTACAGGCGGGGCTTCTGCAGTCTCCCAGCTACGGGGGTGTGTCGAGTGCGGCTAGCAGATCAAAATAGCTGGGAGATTTCAGCAGCTGCAATCTTCCAGCCACTTCCTGGAGCACCCCTGCACCTGGGAGACCACATTGGCTGGAATCTCCCAGTCCTAGGGGTGCATTGTTCTCACTAGCACAGGGCTGCAGTCTCCCAGCTGCAAGGCTGCCTACACATGCAAAATTAAAGCTGAATAGAAACCAGCTACAAAGTTACTACACATTTTTGAGCAATAACTTTATAGCTGGGTGGACCTTTTTAAGGCATGATTGCTAATTTGCAGGTGTAGCCAGTGTAAATTTATTGTGCTTTTAACAAGTTAATTGTGCAATAGATATGACATGTTGAGGGGGTCTAATTCACATACCACAAATATTCTGAAATAGTTGTTGAAAAAATATTTAATCTAATTTTCCTGCTAGACAATTCATTTGCCAGAAATTTCATTGAAAACAATTGCAAGAAGTCTTGCAAACATAGCAAGTGAAAACTTGTTCAAGAATTTGTTTTGAAACTTTAACTCATCTATCCTGGGCACTTAGCACTGATCGCCCCTGGTACCAGATAGAGAGACTGCCACCAGTCTTAACTCTAAAACCTATTCTCCAGCCTTCTAAAGGCTTTAAAACCTTCCATGAGTGTACTTGGTAGCCGCGTTGGTCTGAGACAAGAATACATACAAAAAACTAGAACTCGTGGTTCCAAAATGATACCTTTTATTAGACCACCTGGGAAATTGCAAGAAAATTGTCCTTTTCTGCAAGCTTTTGGGATCAAAGTCTCTTCCTCCTTTTCCCAGAGCCTGATCAAGGGACTTTGATCCCAAAAGCTTACAGAAAAGGACAATTTTCTTGCAATTTCCCAGTTGGTCTAATAATAGGTATCATTTTGGAACCAAGAGTTCTAGTTTTTTGTATGCATCAAAACCTTCCAGAGATTTTGCATTCACTCCCCATTGAAACTTTACCAGCTGGTTTCAGTGAGTTCCTTGCAATGCTGAAATAATTACTTTTATGACTACTTCTAAAAGGGGGCAGAGCCTCACAGCACAATACTAAATAATACAATAGAGCAGTGATCTCCAACCTTTTCAAGTAGGAGATCACCTTTGGCATTTAAAAGCAACCCAAGATCTAGTGTGTGTCACTACCACCTCAGCAGGTAAGTATGTGGGGAGGGAAGAGGGGGGTGCAGTCTGAGGCAGAGGAAGAAAAAAATTATTTGGGGTGCACCTCCCCAGCAGGTAAGTCCCACCCAGCTGGGGCACCACTCAGCTCACCCCTGTCTTGCCTCTGCAGCGCTGTCCCTCACCACGGGGGCCTCGATCTAGCCCCTGCCCACGGTCTGACCTGCTGGGCTAGGGCATGCACATGCATGCACGCAAGCACTTAGCCCCCCACCTCAGCCTCAGACTGACTCCAAGAGGCTCTGAGATCTACTGGTGGATCCACTGGTTGGTGTTCACTGCAATACAGTATAGTGGAGGCTGCCATTGATAATGGAATTAAAAAAAATAGCAGGTTTTATAGAAAAGAGTGACCAGTGTTTGTATTAAATCTTATTTTAAAACATGTTAATATTTTTTCTTTCCCCCTTGAACCAAGTTTCCTTTCTCTTGTGCTCTTGGAAACATTAACAACCATTTTAACAGTCAGGTTAAGTCTATGGCTTTATTTTTCAAAAAAAATTAGGCAATATTCTCCTTCCTAGATCTGTATGCTGAAGGCATTTTACCAGGCACACTTAAATGGGTCATTGATGCTCAGCCTAGATGTCATATACTAAGGGAGAGGCTGAGAGAGAGATGGCGAAACCTGGTTGCCAAGGAGACGGCCAATCACAATACTGCCTGAAAATGAGCACATGTCAGGGCTTGGGACCAGGCAGCTTGGTGAAGCCAGCCTTTCACAGCCTCGGGCTTAATTGATGCGGATTCTTATGAGACTTACCAATAGCTGTTGTTGCTGTGCAGGTTCATGAAGAATACAACAAAACAGAGCTAATACTTGCCTGTAAAGCCTTAACGTGCTCAGTTCTTTCATTTCCAAAAACACATTTAACAAATCTCATATTTGATGCTGGATGAATGGGAATCATTTAGGAGGCATATTACATTTGGCTGGCCATGTGCAGTCTAAGAGAAACATATTATGAGAGGTGATGTAATCCTAAAAACATTTACTGTATGATTACACTATGATTCATCCTTTAAAGGAAGGAATATATCAGCAATTAAGTATCATTTTTATGACCAGCTTGTTAGATTAAACAATTTAAGGACTTTCATTTCTGCCCTTCAATTCACTCAATAGATATATATTAAAGTGAGCTATTAATTCAAGGAGGGCAATCCTGAGCTTTAGGGTAATTTCACAACTCTGTTTCTTCTGTTTTTCATGGCAAATGTCTCCAGAGCCATAGCTCTGTCTTACGTGTCTCCCTGTGTGACCTTCCCTTTTTATTCATGATAAATGTTATTTCCTGAGGACTTAAGGCTGGCACACACCAGAAGGATGATATAGCAAAATACATCACTTTCATTATCAGCAATAAATGACCTTTTAAAATGTGATTTCCCCAAAAGCTTTAGAAAAACCTTAACTACCAATACTCAATTTATAGTATGCCCATTTTAATGATTGTAAGTGTAGCAGCATCATGTGAAATACACATGTGATACATACAGATTATAGATGTGCATACACAAAATACTTTATGTACCATATAACACTCCAGAGCCATAACTAGCTTAGAATCTCTAAGTAGAGCTTGGTGAAATGCTTTAATAAACAGAAACCTTGCTGGAAAAAAGTTTGAGAAGACCAAAACAATTTTTGAATGTGGATCCTATTTAGCTAAACGTAATTAGATCAATATAAAGGGAGGAGAAATTTTGAAAAATGTTAAAACATTTCATTTCAGCTTTTACTTAAATACAACGTTTCATTGTGTAAATTCCAAAACATAGAAACTAAAAGGTTAAACAAAAGGATTACATAACCAAAACATGGAAAAGAAAACCACACACACATTTTGGGTGGATCCAAAAAAACTATCTTCTCATTTTACCAAATAAACAAACAAAAACAAATCTGTTTTGGTTTGACCGAGCCCATTTCCCCCCCACACACTTTTTTAGTTTTGGCTATCAAATAAAAAAGGTTCAATATTCATTAAATTGTCTTTCTAACTGCTACTAAAATACAAAATTGTAACTGATAATTCTAACCAGTGTTGTACACAAAAAGTCAGTCTGGAAAACTGGGGAAAGATTTCACAAAAAAAAAAGAAGTTTTAGTTAAAACATTTCCCAATTAAACTATTTTGCCTTGTATCTACCAAAGCCATATTCACAGGCACCTGTAAATAAATCAAAGGCACATCACAGTCATTAGTACTGGAACTGGAGACTTAAAAATTCCAGTGCTTTATCATTTTATTATTCTCGACTACCCTATTATTTGAACATTTTACAAACTTTAACTAAGATACCATCACAATATCACCATGAGGTAGGGAAGCAGTATTTTCCCCATTTTACAGATGGGAGAAAGACATAGAGTTACTGAAAAAAATGTCATATAGAAAATCTATGCCAGAACAGAATATGACAGTGTGCGTAGGGTGTGAATAAACTCTTTACCTTTCAAGTTCCAAGACTGGAAAGGACAGCTGTACAGGTGAGTTCTTATTCTGACATGTTGGTGAGAAAATTAAAGAATTCATTCATCTCAAATCTTCTTGTCAAGTAAATGAAAACCAAAGATTGCTGGGTTGTTTCCAAGAATCATCCATTGTCATTAAATCAAAGACGAAGGAGGTTTTGATCTGACTGCACTGAAAATGAAAAAGGCAAGGTGAAAACTATTGTATCTCTTGTTGAAGATGAGCTTTGAACTCAGTGTCCTCACATACACACACACAGAAATTCTTCAAAGCCATGCTACATTTATACTAAACTCAGAACAAACCAGTATGTTCATGGGCTCTTCATATGGACATTTATATTCCTGTAGAGACCCTATGTGAATTTATAGTTTAAAAGACAACTATTTTTCAAAGGGATAAAATATTTCAATTTACTTATAAGTTGTGACCTCATCAACTGCTTTGTCTCTTTAGACCAGTGGTTTTCAACTTTTTTTAAACTCAAGGCAACCCTGCATAACTTTTGTGAATTAAGCAGCACCTCCTTTCAAAATCTAACTTATTTATTACAGTGCTTATGCACTTGCAGAGGGCTTGGGCAGTGGGGGTGAGGAGCAGCCAGTCAGGGATAAGCCTGAGCCTGTGCTTATATGCTTATCTCCTCACACCTCCTGGCACCCCTCAAGGGATCTCATGGCACGCCAGTTGATAATTACTGCTTTACACTGTAAAGCATCCCACATTATAAGGACTGATCCTGACTGGGGACTTTGTGTACTACTGTGATACTGATACAATATACTGACACTGAAACAATGCATTTTGCATAAAAGTATGCAAGTGGTCCACCTGATAGATGTATCTCACCTCCAAAACTGGCTATCAACAAATGCATTTGTGGTATTGGGGGTGGAGGAGAGGAGGAGGCAGTGAGAAAAATTCATAGATGTTAGGGTCAGAAGGGACCTCAATGGATCATCGAGTCCAACCCCCTGCCAGTGGCAGGAAAAAGTGCTACAGTCATGTGACCCCAGCCAGGTGCTTGTCCAGTCTCCTCTTGAAGACTCCCAAGGTAAGGGAGAGCACCACCGCCCTTGGAAGCCCACTCCAGATTCTGGCAACCCTGACTGTGAAGAAGTTCACAGTTAAAATCCGTGGGGAACACGGCACAGGGGACACAATGGTAGGAGTCTACTACAGACCTCCCACCCAAAGTCCTGAGTTTGACCAGGAGTTCACCCGGGAACTGGCTGAGGCCACATGCTCCAGCACCATGGTGGTCATGGGTGACTTCAATTACCTGGACAACTCGTGGGAAGATCGCTCAGCAAAATCTGAGTGTCGCAAAGCTTCCTCTCGTGCGTGGATGACCTCTACCTGACTCAAGAAGTCTATTGGCCAACGAGAGGCAAAGCACTGCTCGACCCGGTACTGGCTACAGGGGATGACCTAATCGGTGACCTAGTGATTGATGGGAAGTTGGGTGACAGCGACCATGAGCTGATCACCTTCACCATCCGCTATAAAGCTGGCAAGTCAGTCAGCAACACGGAAGTCCTTGACTTCAGAAAAGCCGACTTTGACAAGCTCAGGAGGCTTGTCAGTGAGGCCCTAAGGAACCATGACCAGGGGAATTCAAGAAGAATGGTTGCTCCTCAACGGAGCAATCCTCAACGCACAAGCTAAGTCTATTCCTTCTCGAAGGAAAGGCAGCAAGAGGGCACAGCAGCCCTCCTGGCTCTCCAGGGATCTAGCAGACCTCCTAAGGCTAAAAAGAAAGGCCTACAAAGGATGGAGGATGGGATTCACCTCCAAGGAGGAATATTCTGCACTCATCCGGTCCTGCAGAGAGCAAACCAGGAAGGCCAAGGCTGCAACTGAACTCCAACTAGCTTTGAGCATCAAGGACAATAAAAAGTCCTTTTTCAGATACGTGGGGAGCCGGAGAAAAACCAAGGGCAACATTGGACCCCTGCTGAACCAGACAGGACAACTGACAACTGATGCCCAGGAAAAAGCCAACCTATTAAATGGGTATTTTCCGTCAGTCTTTCATCAGTCCCATCCCCACTACGGGACAGGGAGGTCCGGGTGAGGGAGATCCCCTGCCCTCCACAATGCTGACCTCATGAAGGAACAACTTGAGAAGCTGGATACCTTCAAGTCAGCCGGCCCTGACTATCTACACCCCAAGGTGCTCAAGGAGTTGGCAAGCATCATAGCCCAGCCTCTGGCACGGATCTTTGAAAACTCCTTGAGCTCTGGTGTAGTGCCCAAAGACTGGAAGAAGGCCAATGTGGTGCCTATCTTCAAGAAAGGGAGGAAAGTGGATCTGGCTAACTATAGGCCCATCAGCCTGACTTCTTTCCTGGAGAAGTTCTTAGAAAAGTTTATTAAAGAGGCCATCCTTAATGGACTGGTCAACGCCAACATCCTAAGGGATAGCCAGCATGGGTTTGTTGCAGGTAGTTCTTGCTTGACCAATCTCATTTCCTTCTACGACCAGGTGACCTATCACCTGGACAAGGGAGAAGAGATTGATGTTATATATCTTGACTTCAAAAAAGCCTTCGATCTTGTATCCCATGATCAAACTGGCCAATTGTGGCCTTGGGTCCACCACGATCTGCTGACTGGGAAATTGGCTCTGTGGTCGGACCCAGAGGGTAGTAATGGATGGCAGTCACTCATCACGGTGCCCTGTGACCAGTGGGGTCCCCCAAGGCTATGTCCTTGGACCCATATTGTTCAACATCTTCATTAACGATGTGGACATTGGAGTCAGGAGTGGACTGACCAAGTTCGCCGATGACACCAAACTTTGGGGAAAAGCATCCACGCCAGAAGACAGGCAGGTGATCCAGGCTGACCTGGACAAGCTCAGCAAATGGGCAGATGAGAACCTGATGGTGTTTAACACCGAAAAATGCAAGGTTCCCCACCTTGGGAAGAAAAACCTGCAGCATCCTTATAGGCTCGACAGTGCTACGCTGGCTAGCACTACAGAAGAAAGGGTCTTGGGGGTCATGGTTGACCACAAGAAGAACATGAGCCTTCCATGTGATGCTGTGGCTAGTAAAGTGAGCAAAATGTTGGCTTGCATCCATTGATGCTTCTCAAGCAAATCCGGGACGTCATTCTCCCCTTGTACTCGGCCCTGGTGAGGCCGCAACTGGAGTACCGTGTCCAGTTTTGGGCTCCACAATTCAAAAAGGATGTGGAGAAGCTTGAGAGAGTCCAAAGAAGAGCCACATGCATGATCAGAGGTCAGGAAAACATATCTTACGATGACAGGCTGAGAGCCATGGAAAGCATGAGAGCTTTAGCCTGGAAAAGCTCAGGCTCAGGGGTGATCTGATGGCCACCTATAAGTTTATCGGGGTGACCACCAGGATCTGGGGGAAAGTTCGTTCACAAGAGTGCCCCCAGGGATGACAAGGTCGAATGGTCATAAACTACTGCGAGACCATTTCAGGCTGGACATAAGGAAGAATTTCTTTACTGTCCGAGCCCCCAAGGTCTGGAACAGCCTGCCATCAGAGGTGGTCCAAGCACCTACACTGAACACCTTCAAGAGTAGATTGGATGCTTATCTTGCTGGGATCCTATGACCCCAGCTGACTTCCTGCCCTTTGGGCGGGGGGCTGGACTCGATGATCTTCTGAGGTTCCTTCCCACCCTAATGTCTATGAAATTCTATGAAGTTCTTTCTGATGTCCAACCTAAATCTGCTATCAGCTTGTGGCCATTGTTTCTGGTTATTCCAAGGTGTGGCTCTGGGAAACAGAGCATCTCCCTGCTGCCCTCCCCTCTACCTCTGGTGAATTTATATACTGCCACAAGATTCCCCCTTGTCTTGCAGAGGCAAAAAAGGTCCAGGTCCCTCAGCCTCGGCCTTCCCTGCAGGCATCTAAACATATGAATGGCCCTCGTCTGGACCCTCTCAAGGTTGTCCATATCCTTTCTGAATTGCGGCACCCACAATTGGATGCAGTACTCTACCTACATCCTAACCTGTGCCGCATAGAAAGGGAGCATCACCTCCCTAGCAGGGGTGTGCAAAGCAGGCCCTATTCAATTTGGATTCAGATTCAGCCCAAATCAGGGACAATGATTCAATTAGTTGATTTAGATCACTGTCCCTGATTCGAGGCAGCTGAATCTGAATCCGAAGATTTGATGCTGATTCAGAGAAATGTTTTTTCTACATATCTTGAGGTACCAGGTGCAGCTCTTAAATGCTGTGATGCTGGAGCACATTTAGCATCCCACAGGTGCAGAGGGGCCCTCCATGTGCTTGGCAGCAAACCCAGAAGTGGACCAGAAGTACTTCCAGTCTGCTTCTGGCTCTGCCAGGGAGTGCGCTTCCACCCCACCCCCTCTGTGCCTCCCTGGCTCAGAGATTGGCTTCAGGGGAACCCCGGGTGCCACCCCCCAGACCCAGGAGGCACCAAGTACTGAGCTGAGAGGGTGTGGGGGGCCCCCCCACGGGACCCGGAAGTGGACCGGAAGTGCTTCTGGTCCACTTCTGGGTCTGCTGCCAAGTGCGCTGGGGAGCCCCCTGCGCTCCTGTGGGATGCTCTGTCTGCCCCAGCATCACAACATTCACAAGCCCCTGTTACCTAGAGGTATGTAGAAAAAACGTTTAAAGCTGTCTCTATGTCCAAATCTCCAAATCTTTCTGAATCTCTCCATATTGGTTCGTAGGGTTCCAATTCGATTTGAAGAGATTAAAGGGTCTTCTGATTTGATTTGAATTCAGAGATTTGGCCACCAAATCAGGCCGAATCAAATCAGGGACTGAAGCTTTGCACAGCCCAACTCCCTGGACCTGTTCGTGATGCACTTACTAATGCATGACAAAATCAAGCAGTGAATCAGTCAATAACCCATGGTACATCCCAGTGCACTTCAAAATCTGCAAAATTGCAATTTCAAAATAGGTCCCTACCCATAATGTACATTGGGAAGCTGGGTATAGTATTAGAGAATACATGTAAGTATTTGTGCCTTCATTCCAGTCAGGGGGTCTGTGCTTCACTTCATGTATGTGCAATAGTACTTACATGTATCAATTGGGATGATTGGCTTCCACTGGGCCCAGTATTTAGTTACTAATTATTCAGGGTGTTACAGGTTGTTTCCACTGAAGGGAGAGCATAAAGTTGCATATTTCTGTTTCTATACAGAAGCGTATACACATCCAGTTTCTCTGAACGCAGTGGGATTCAAACAGGAGACTATTGTAAGTCTCTGCTTCCAGCCAAAATTCTTCCCAAGAAGTGCTCTCTTAAGAAATATTTTACTTGCTGTCCTTTGCTTTTGTTGTCTTTTTTGTGGTTCTGGCCATGTTTGGACACAGACACGCACACAAATGCTTCAAGCAAAACAATACTCAGCACTCTGGATTTGCATTCAGCCCTCCATCAATCTTAGGTCAGTTATCCACTGACTGCGTTTAGTTTAGTGGTTTGTACTGAATCATTTCTCTTAAACCAAAATGCACCTAACTACTTTGTTCTTTTATGTTTGAAGAACAGGCAGTTATGCCCAGCAACTTCAATGAGGTTTCACTCAGTCCCTTGCATAACAGCATTTAAAAAGTTCTGCTTACTTTATGCTGGTTGACTGCACTTATTTACAGGCAGTGGTTTCAACCTCTGGAAAAATAAAATAAGTGCAATAACTCAATTGTCCTCCACCCTTCTGTAAAAAAAAGCCTACCCACAAAAGTAGGGAAGTTAATTGGATTAAGCTCTGAACTGAATGCAAGTTCAAGACCTAATTAAGTCCACCAGTTTCCACTGAGTGTTTCCACTGGGTTCCTAACTGGATTCTTTGCAGAACTGTATTTTTAAAAATAAGTCACCACAGTCCTGTTACTTTCCTAATAAGTTTCAAAAAGCTTATCATCTTATGACCATTCTCATTTGACATGCATCTGCCTAGGTTGTATCATGTACAAAGTTGCAGGAAAAAATGTCCTCTGGAACATGGCCATGGGCAAAAAGGCAAATCTAAAAAATATGCCTGTTCTGAATCAGGACAAGCCAAGCCTTCCAAATATTTCCCATTTAAAAGCCAGGGGGAGTAATATCCCCAAATGGGCAACCAACTGATGGTCAGGACACTCGAAGATGTGGGAAAACTGAGTTCATATTTCTACAGTGTCTAATTAAGGCCAGGGACTTGAGCCTGGTTTTTTCACATCTCAGCAGAATGTCCTGATCACCAGGGTATTCTGGTGTGAGCTGGGTTGTCATGCCCTTCTTCCCCCCTTCTTTTGTAATCAAAGAACTGCAGCAGAAGTGTCAGACTCCAAGAAAACTTTTGGGTTTGGAGGAATCAGCATTTTCATATAGGGAAAAGTTTTACCAGAAACTTCTGGACCAGCTCTATTTCGGACTTATTTGATGTGCCCATCTGAGAAATAGCAGACAAAGTACCAAAGTTCATTAATTGTTATGGAATTGCACCTGCAACTGCTAGTCAAATCTTGGCCTTCTTTACTGGTTCTGTAAATAAAGGTGGCAGGATTTGACCTATTTTTCCTCGCTGAGAATGAAACTCAGCCCTGTCTGAGAAGCCAGCATCAGGTCTATGTCCCACTTAAACCCTATTTCAGGACAGAATTAGAACAAATAATACATTATAATATGCTCCGTTAAGCAGTTTCAGCTAATCAGCTACCTATTCCAAGTCTCTTAGGAGGCCCAGAAAGTCAAGGCATTTTTGGTTAGTATGCTGAAACGCTTGAATACAGAGCTGAGATTTCTAAGTATAAAGAGTATAATCAAAGTTGAAGGTTAAAAGAAAAGAAGAAAATGCAGAAAATAGAGTAGTAAACACTGTCAACAACAAATGTACAGGTATACATTTAACCTAGGATCTTAACACTTACCAGTAACAAATCAATTCACACTAACCAAAACCTTACTAATTTAGCACTTATATAAGCTTACCCTAATTATTAAAATAATAATAGAGTCACTTGTCCAGGCTAACACAGAACTACGGATATGTAATATACTTATTAATTTGCCAATCAAATTTTATATTGGAGTCTAATTATGGGGCTGAATGTGATAGATTAACCAGGCACAACTCTAAAGTTAGAATTTAAGAGACAGATTTTCAAAAGAACTGAACTCCCACTGGGAACAATTTAAGATAGAGATACCTTACATCTTCTGAAAAAAAATCCACCGCATTATTCTCATTATTTGAAACATTTCTGGTTACAATTCCCTTGGCAATGGAACTTCCTTGAACTGAAGGTGTCTGGAATGTTTTAGATAGAAACTATACATAGAATTAAAGCTATTTTAATCCACACACTTTGATATAAGACCGCTTTCTATAAATGGTCTTTACTTCCATAATACTTCCTGAGTGCAACAACTTAAAGCGATTAACACCATAGATTTCATACCAATGGGAAGTTAAAACTAGAGCCAGTTGGGAATTTTCTGCTTACATTTTGTCACTGGGAAATGTCCATTTTTCAGATATTTTTGTGAGAATTTTCCATTTCTGACTAGACTTTCTTAGGGAAATTACTCCCAGCTCTAGAATGGATATCAAAAATAAATAATCCAATATAAAAATATATATTTGGGGGGTTTAGAAGATTCCCTAATAGATAACCAATAGATTCAGATGAGGGTCTAGGATCTGGTCTCTTATATTTCAAGCTGAATACCCTTACCACTGGAACTTATGGCTACTCTAAGGGAAACTAGTGTGAGCTCTCTCCTCTCTGAAAATCCTTAAAAGACCTTAGATTCATCCTGATACATTCAGAAACTTGGAAAATTTCAATGGGATATAAAAAAGGTTTTGCTCACCTCTACTTCCAGCGTTTCACAAGTGATCAGAGCTTGTGGTGAGGTTTTCTGGCTAGCTGTTTCTCAACATACGAGCTCATTTTTTGAGAAATACAGAAAAAAAGGGTTTGTTCATCAAATTAGGAATGCACTGTATCAGCTTTTCAGATGTTATTGCTGCTCGGTGCAGTGTTCAGTCCATGCTTTGGTACCGTAATCACACTTTAACAGAGCCCTTCCCCCTAGATGGATACTACAAAAACAGCCAGCAGATAGAGGCCAACGTCTAACACGCCTTTACTAATATAAGCAGTGTCAGTCAAGACAGAGGTACTACTCACTTTTGTACATGAAAAAGGCCTCATCCTGTGTGACTACTTCTCAACTGAATATTTACTTGTATCACTCTTCACCCCATATTGAAGATTCACCCCCAAATAATAGACATTCAAGGTTTTTGTGGAGGATTTTACATTCGTGTGTGTGTGTGTGTGTGTGTGTGTGTGTGTGTGTGTGTATGTGTGTGTGTGTGTGTGTGTTTAACTTCTTCCTCACCCCTTGGTTTTCAAATGCAAATGTTTCCAAACCTTCTAAGTGCACATAGCCTTTTGAAAGGGAGGGAAATGCAGTTGCATCTCATTTTTTCCTTTCACCTGTATGCAAATGAAGAAACAGTCTTGCAACACGAAGCGACATCTGCTGGGAGAACTTCTTACTGGATTTTGTCAGTGAACAAACGTATTCTGCCTGGGTAGGCAGAGGAGGCTTCTTGTCATCATTTTCATGATCATATTGCACTGGAGTCAGGACTAGACTAAAAAAAACAACCCTGTGCTTAATTAAATTAATGAGAATGTGCTGAGCCCAAACCTACTCTGCATGGAGTTATCACTAGTATGCAAGAAAACAACAGAACGAGAAAAGGTGTTCCAAGCTGTTATAAAACATGTTAGAAACTGGCAATTAACTCCAGTGTCAGAATTTTGATGGATGATTTCTGGACATCTGATTTTTTTGTGGCACTGGTAATCGGTTGTATCTGAAATTCTCCCTTACTCCCCCTAAAAAGGCATGATAAATAATGAATCACACCAATACAGTGCAGCTCATTATTATTTTCTTCTTTCAAAACCATAAATTTAGAGGCAATGCTACAGGTCACTGGCTTTGTTTGCTTTCCATGTTCAGCAGGGCCCTGCAAGCTTCATTAAATGTTTTGAATAGTTATATTTCTATGTCTGATTGTAAGTTCTTACTGTCTCATGGCTGCACAGTAACAGTTTACTGTAATGTCAGATTCATTAAGAAATGAGTCACCAACTGGCTGGGATTTCTGTGCACGCAAATGATGTAGAAAGCAGTTTTACACTTTATTAAAAATTGTTAACATATGAGATACAAAATATGGTCAGAAGCAGTGATCCCAAAGCTGGAACTACTGTACTTAGGAAGCAAAATGGGAGACACAAACAGACACTAGACTGGTATTATATCAGCATCACATTACAAATATCATTTTCCACTGGCATAATCTGAGGAAGCTTGAAGGCCACTAATAAAATGCCTCCTAGATTTTTCCCTGATGGAGTGCTATCATTTGGATGCAGTTATAGCAGAAAAAAAAACTGGTTAAGTACTGGCATAAACTCCTCTCCCTCTTCTGGATGTTGAGAAATAATTTCCTCTTTCTCCTGTGTTTCAGTCTGCTTTGAAGGATAGAAGACTGTCTCTACTGAGAACACTTTTAATAGCAGATTTCTACACAAAGACTAGACGGGGAAATACTGAATGCTCTATATCAGGGATGCTCAACCTCTGGCCCGTAGGCCAAATGTGGCCTGCAGAACCATTGCATCTGGCCACAGGTCTGGAAAGTTGGCACCAGTGGGGACCAGTGGCCCTTAATAAGGCCACCTTCCCTCCTGCCAAATCCCTGCATGGCCAGTCAGAGCCAAACTATGCCCCCACTGCCACAACAAGGCTAAGCCATGCCTCAGCAGCTTCTGCATTGTGGCTGGGTCACACCCCCTTCCCTCCCTGTGGGGCTGGGTTGAGGCCTGGCCAGGCCTGCTTCCCCCTCCCATAGGGGTTGGGCTGGGCTGGGCCATGCCTCTTTCCCTCCCCATATGGTTGAGTCACTTCCCCTTCCCACTCACTGGGGCTGGGTCATGCCCCCTTCCTTCTCTGTAGGACTGGGTCAAGCTCCTTTCCCTTGCAGGGCTGCACTGGGGCTGACCTGCCCCCTGCCCTCTGCCCCCCATTCTCCTCCACACAGCCAGGTGGTGCCCACCTGGGCACTGGATCAGGAACATCAGCTGCCAATCCAGCCTGCTGGGCAAAAAGGTTGAGTACCACTGTTCTATATATTCCTGTGCCTCTACCTTTTTCCGCTTTTAGGAAATGTAGTCAGTTTCTAGTTGTGAATTACTCTACTTTAAGGTACAATACTGCCATTGGGCTAGGAAGAGATTTACACTAGGGCAACTGATAGCTGAATTTGGCTCATAATTGTTAATGAGTTCAAGGAAATGAGGCATGGTACAGAATCAGGAAACAAGAGTCAATAATATGTGCTGCTATAAATTATGAACATTTTTAGCAATGTGTCATGTTTTATTGGTACCAAAAAAAAAAACAACCACCAGAAAAATTTGCTGGAACTACAACATCAGAATAAAAAGACAGCTAACACTATAAGATACATCAGCAATCTCTTACAGCCAGAAATGACTGTCTTCTGTAACTGCTTTATCTGAGGGTCCAAAAATGATTGACGAGGCAGATCTGGGTTCAACAGACTCTGTTGCAACTTGGGCACATTTTTTGTGTGGTGTTAGTGGCTCTGGATTCTTGATTCTGTCCATGATACCTGTTTCTGCCACTCCTACTTTCCATCTCCTGTTGTTGTTGTAAGGTTAAAATTACTGCGATCCTTGCAGCAGACTCTTCCTCCATTTGGGGCAGTCCTGGGCGATAGTCTCTCATGAATTGAAGTCCATGTTCCTTTTTTTAAAGTTGGCTTTGGGGATATCCTTGAAGTGCTTTATCTACCCTCCTCTTGACCATATGCCTTAACTGACCTGGGAAAATAAAGCTTTCTTTCAGAATCTGGTTGGACATCCCGATGAGTTGGCCAGCACAGCCAAGTTGCTGTCAGATGATTAGCACCTAGATGCTCATGGTGTTTGCTTGTGAGAGGATGCTAACATTGGTGTGTCTGTCTACCCACTGGATTCGAAGGATCTTCCACAGGCTGCATTGATAGTACTTCTCCAACGAGTTGAGGTGTCTCTTGTACATTGTCCGTGTCTCAGCTCCATACAGTAAAGGAAGGGATCACAACTGCTTGAGAAGCCGTGAGCTTGATTTTGGATCTGATGTCACAATGTTCCAGTACTCATTTCCTCAGGGGTCCGAAGGCTGCATTTTCACTTTTAAGCTGATGTTGGATTTCTTTGTCAATGTCAGCCTTCTGCGAGACACGGCTTCCGAGATCCGGGAAACACTGAACTTTCTCCAGAGATAGGATATGTACATGTAGGTGCAAACTATTTTTGGAGAATTGCAAAGCTCTTTGGGAAGTGCTAGTAAGTTCAGCATCACAACCTAGTGAATAGCATTATTTAGGTCGTGTAGGAAGGGAAACTGAAGCCCAGATTAAATAACTTTCTAAAGGTTACATAGCAAATCAGTGGCAGAATTGGTAGGAGTCTTCATTCATAGTAACCAACACATGGGAATATGAACTGAGACTACAGCCTATTTACAAAATTCCTGTCTACCAAACATAAAAAAAAGCTGGTTTGAGATTTTAAGAGTCCTCTTTTTTTTTTTTGCATTAATTAATGCAGTCCAAAATTACAGCAGATATGGGACAAAGTTTAAGGTACAAATAAATGTATATGCTTTTAATACATTATTAAAGCGAAGCACCTTCATATAATAGTGTTTTTGAAATACAAAATGGTTGAAATAGGTTTGTAGAAAGGATTCATTATGAAAAAATTTGACCATTCCACCTGAAGCCTATAAAAATTCAGTAGAAACCTCTTCAAATTAAAATTTTCGTCTTGAGCATATCCTGTCTAATTATGTTTAGTATTATCCTCCCTAAGGAATACTGGTTCATCTGTGCTATTAAGGGAGAGAGTAGGGGGGAAAAACTCCAGAGGCTATGGACCAGATACCCATATAAATACTGGTACTGATACTGGTATAAATCTGTATAATTCCATGGAGGCAAAAGGAGCTATTTTAATTTATAGCACCTGTGGATCTGGTATGAACACATTAATATACACGTAGATGAACGCACAGATAGTTGTTTAAACACGAAGAGCCAAATTAAGTTTCACCAGAGAAAAATATAATATAATGGAGTTATATAAGCAGAGATTCTGACCCCAAAACTCGAATGTAAGTTGAAGTTTATAAAGGCAGCACAGCTGTGTTGAACTTTCTCATTTTTCACTTTCTAGAACTGAAAATAAATGTAAGAAGTAGAAGTGCTCTAATTTGACATTTGGATTTAAAAATCCAGAGTGTAGCCAACTAATGTCTAAGCACTTTTTGTGCTTGAGCATTTAGGCAAACAAAGATACAATAATTACAACCATACTATGTGCAGATTACGTGTTCATTGTGCACTAGTGAATAAAGTTATGAGGCACGTTTGGTTACTTCTGAGTTAAGAATTTCCCTTTTGGTTTTTTTTATAACCAAACGTTCTTAAAGTGCTCACGATAATGGAGAACTTGCAACAACATGTAGATTTAGATTTAGATTATGATTTCCAAACAGGTGTAGAGGGATTGCTTGCTAATCAAAATTTCAGACAAAACCAGTTCTTTTCACTTCTGTACAGGATTCTGTACAGGATTTTATATTGCCTTTATCACCACAAAAGCAGAATACCTTTCAGTAGTGCATTAAGTAACTAACTGTTACCATTAGCTAAGAAACACACAGGTAGATTCTGTATGAAGTTAAAACGCTAGTCCTTCAGAACCACCTGCATTTTATAAGAACAGTTGCTTTGCAAAATAAGAGGACAGGAGACACTAGTAAAAAGGAGGAAAAGCAGCCTAAGACAGAGGTTGACAATGTGACCTCACACCAACTAACCACACACACCAGCAACTAATTAGATATTAAAGCCATTTAAGTCTCCAGGAGAAGGGATGGGAATGGCTATGACAAAAAGGAGAAGGGAAAGGAACAGCAGACAAACAGGGAATTCACATAAAAAGCCAGCAAACTAGTAAGTCCGAGGAAATTAATCCTAGCCAAATCACCTTTAGTTTAATCTGAAATCCTGCCCTTCTCCACAGGGTAGTACATCTTATGTACTACACAGGATGCATAAGCCCAGAACTCTCTTCTAAAGGTAAGTTCCTAAACCCTTCCTACCAAAAAAATGGAACAGCTGGCACTCGTAATTTTTTTTAACCACAGCCCTGGAAAGCCTTGGAATGCCCCTATTTTATCCTGTAGTTCAGGGATTTTCAAACTTTTTTGGTCAGGGTACCCCCGGCGGCTGGTCAAGTAGTGGGAAGTCCCCCAGCAGATGGTCGACCTGGTGGGGAGGATGGTCAGTGAAACCAGAAGTACCACTGGCAAAACCGGAAGTGCTGACAGCTTCTCCACGCCACTGCTGTGTACCTCCTGGGGCTTTCCAAAGTACCCCCAGGGGAATGCATATCCCTGGTTGAAAACCCATGCTGTAGTTCAATGCAGACACCATTCATTCCACAAAATGGGTGGCTAGGGCAAGTTTAAACTGCATCACTTTGAGGAGATTCCAGTCCAGCTGACAAGCTCTGAAACCATCCAGCAAAGTCTAGCTATGTCACTTGAGGAACATGTTGCAGCAGCAGGCAAGGGTGCCTGTGCCTGGCGCTGGAGCCCAGCTGCATGCAGCTCTGTATCAAGTGCATGGGGCTTCCCTCTCATGTTGCACGAGTGCATGGGCTGCTTGTGCACAGCATGGAGTGCTGGCAATCAAGATGGCCTGGCAGGGGCTGCGCTCCTCAACACAATGCTCAGCACTGGATGGAGCCACATGCCACCAAGCTGCAGTGCCAGGCACAAGCACCCCAAGTGCCCCCACCTGCTGCTGCTGTCTGCTGGGGCTGTGCACCATGGGGGGAGTGTGGTGGTGGAGTCCCCACACATCCCCACCCTCCCTTGCACCCACCCCCCACCCCCCTGGGCTCAGACTCTGTGCTGCCACCAGCCCCAGCCCCTGCCCAGCTGCAGCTCCGCCCCCACCACCACCACTTCCCTACCTGCTGCTCAGAGTAAGCAGGATGTGGGGGAAGCTGAGCAGGTCCTTGGTGGTTGCAGCAGCAGCAGCCCTGCCCGGAAGCTGCCTGCTGGCCAGGCCAGGCCAGGCCCTTCCACCCACGAGGGTGGGAGAGAGGCAGAATAGGGTATAGTGGGAGCATGTGTACACATGAGTACCTCGCTCCCATCCTCATGGGCAGAAGGGCTGGGCAGTGTACAATTTGTTGGTGGGTGCTGCAGACTGGATGAAAGTCCCTGGCAGCCAGATGTGGCCTGCAGGCCATATTTTACCTGTTCTGTACTAATGCATCCCAGCCTGCCATTAGCTTTCTTCACAACAAGGACACACTGTTGGCTCATAGTCAGCTTATTCACTGTCCTTTTTTGCAAAGATGCCGCTTAGCCAGTCAGTCCCCAGTCTGTACCAGTGTATGTGATTGGTCTGTCCTAAGTGCAAGACTTTGTATTTGTCCCTATTGAAACTCATGAGGTTTTTTTAGTCCAATCCTTCATTTGTCCAGGTCTCTCTGAATCCTAGCCCTACCCTCCAGTGTACTGACTACTCCCCCTAGCTTGATGTCATCCATAAGCTTGCTGAGGGCATGCTGCATCCCACCTTCCAGGTCACTGCAGATTAATGAAGATATTGAACAAAACAGGCCCCAGGACCAACCCCTGGGGCACTCCACTTGTTACTGGCTGCCAACTAGATATGAAGCCATTGATTACTACCCTTTGAGACCCACAATCCAGCCAGTATTCTACCACTTTGCAGTCTGTTCATCCAACCAATACTTCCATAGCCAGTTTGTGAGAATTCGAGCAGTGGCAGTACTGCCAACCCACCCTTCTGCCAAAATGCCAAGTCCCATGGGGTGGGTCTGATCTGGGCCATAGCCCTCCCCCTACACCAGAGGTGTATGCCATTTTGCTTGGCACATCACCACCAGCCTGGGCTCTAGGCAGCTGCTGCCAGCCACGAAGCCCAGGCTGCTCCCAGCAGGCAGCTGGGCAGCTGCAAGCCCTGCTGCAAGCGGACCAGGCTCCACAGTTGGCAGCAGCTACCCAAAGCCTGGACCAGTTGCAGCTAGGAGGCTGCAAACATCTGCTCCGGCATTAGCTCCAAACTAGCGAGTGCGTGTGCGCCTCAAAGTGGATGGTGGGGGAGCAGCCTGAGGCAGCACAACCCCGCTCTCTCCCCCACTGCCAACACACAGCTGAAGACTGGGCTCTGGGCAGCTGTTTGTAGCCAGCCTGGGCTCTGGGCAGCTGCAGCAGGAGGCAGGCAGGCTGCAAACAGCTGTGCTGGGCTCCACAGCCCCAGCATCAGCTCCATGCTGGTGGCAATGGCACGTGTACCTCAGAGTGGACAGCAGAAGGGCTGTGCTGCCTCAGGCCCTATCCCCACCATCCACTCAGAGGTGCGCATGCACCCACCAGTGTGGAGCTGATGCCAGAGCCCAGAGCATCTGTTTGCAGCCTCTGTCTGGTTCTGTGTGTCTGTGTGCACACGTGTCTGATTCTGGATGCATGTGTGCATGTGTCTGTTCTGGGTGTGTTCTAGTTCTCTGTGTTTGTGCATGTGGTTCTGTGTGTATGTGTGTGTGTGTGTGTGGTTCTCTCTCTGCTCTCCTTTTTCTTTCTCTTTCTCTCTCTCTCCTCTTTTTCTTATTTGTCTCTTTCTTCTCTCTCATTGCAACATGCTCAACAAAAAAGGAATACACAACAACAAAGGCAACATTTATGATTATTAAATATACTAATATGCAGTGCATCTTGCCATGTAAACCCTGCCCTCATTTTATTTTTCTGGCATGCCAGCACTCTTCCAAGGTAGACATTGTGGTTTTTTCGGCACTCCAGCCAAAAAACATTGCCTACCCCTGCCCTACACAGTCAGATCACAGCACGCATCCATCTCTCCAGACTTCCAGTTTGGGGCTGGGCTGTGCCCACTTCTCCCCACAGCACTGGGCCATGCCTCCTTCCTCCCGCAGGGCCAGGCCATACCCACTCCCCTTGTGTGCTGGTTCAGGGCCAGGCCACTTCCTATCCTGCCCACCCCCCACCCACAGGGCCAACCCATGCTGCCTTCCCTCCACCCAGCCAGGTTTGGTTGCATCCATACACAGTTCCACTTCAGCTGTTCCAGTGCTGACATTTTGGGTTTGGTCCAACAAACACACAAGACTTTACTGAATTACAAACTTCCATTATGAATTTACTGTTCAGTGAAACTGCTACTGACTATACCTTTGGGGCAGGGCAGGGAGCAGTGAAGAAGGGGGAAGACTGAGGGACTTGCAGGGCTTTGTAGAGGAAGTAGAGACAGAGAGCATCTTCAGAATCCTAACCTACTCTGCAACAACATTACTGCATTGCTTTTTTGTCTTCCTCCTTCTCCTAGTCCCAAATTCTCTTTCCTTCTCACCATTAAATGAATAACTTATCTACTAACAAACCAGCTTCCTAACCTGGACCATGATGTAAAGTTTAGCTTGTTAATGCTAAAGACCTTCTGCCTGGATGACTTCCCAGAGCCTTGGTGCTCCCAGAATGTAACATCCTAAGTAGCCCCTCTGCAGTCTGTTTCACATTCCCTGACAGAAAGGATTTAGTTTAAGATTTTTCACCAGAACAGCTTGTACAACAAATAGCTTTTAGCATATACAATTTGCAAAGTTGCCAGTTTATCATGAATAGAGCTATTTGTAGTCTAGTCATATCATAAAATCTTGTAAAAAACACAAAGAAGCTGCTCACTTTTCAGTTATGGTGCTTTTGAATTAATTTGAATCCAGATTGCCTCATGAGTATTGTTTGTTCCAATATGAAACAGTTTATGGTGATAAATTACAGCAGCATCACTTGAAAGCTGCCTGGAACAGTATATTACAGTTAAGGTTGAGTCAGCTTTTGCATAGTGTGTATATGGAGTACATGCTGAATTTTAGGTTGGAGACTAGATGTTGAAAAAAAGATCTCAGACAAAGCTTTTTTTGCCAAGATATAATATTTATGGACAGTACATCTGTAGGGAACTGAAGTCCCATGTTTCCAAGCATGGAAGTAGCAAAAAATCTAGCATTCTGACCACAGTTATGTTTGCCCGTATCTACCATGGACCAGATATTTTCTTCTGGTTGCATGGTAAATAGACACCTTAAATACTTTACAAATTGTTCTTGTAATGGTACTTCCACAGCTGAGCCACTTACTATGTCCCCAAATACAATTAATGGCAGATGTTATATGGCAGTATCATTTATAATATTTCATTATTCTACAAAATAATATTTCAAGACACTTTTATGATCATAGTTAATTAACACCAAATTATAAAAATAATTTAATTATAATAAAAATACGGAGGGTACATTTGATGTACATGTACAGTCTATATTCTATTTTCCTGTACAAATATGTTCATGTGTTTACACTTCAATTCGTGGCACTGAACATAGTCTAGGAGAGTTTAGGAGAGTTATACTTCACAAAATCCAGGAGTCATAGAAAATTAAGGTTGGAAAGGACCTAAGGAGATCATCTAGGCTAACCAGTTCAAAACAGGACTATACCCAAATATATCATGCCAGCCAAGACTTTTTCTACTTAGGTCTCAGACATCTCAAAGGATGGAGATACTATAACCTTTCTGGATAACTTGTTCCAGAGCTTTACTACCCTCCATGTGAGATCTTTTCCTAATATCTAACCTAACCTTCCCTTGCTGTATCTTGAGACCGTTGCTCCTTGTTCTGTCATCTGCCACCATTGAGAACAGTTCAGCTCCATCCCCTCCGGAACCCCCTTCAGGTAGTTGAAGGCTGTTATTAAATGCTCCCTGAGATCTTCTTTTCTGCAGACTTTTTCTGATTTCTTCCCTGTGTACCCAAGCAATACTCTTATTCTTCTCCTTACTAGCTTGTCCAAATTTCCACTTCTTGTAAGCTTCCTTTTTGTGTTTTACCTCATTGAAGAGTTCTCTGCTCAGCCAAATTGGTCTTCTGCCATCAAGAAGGTTCATTCCTGCACCCTTAGTACAGCTTATTTGAAGTATAATGCACTCTCCTGGATTCCTTTTTTCCTCAGATGGGCTTCCCAGGCACAAGCACACACAGAAAAAGATTAGCGGGCACACTGCACACACAAGCCATGTCAGCCGAGCTGGGTTGAAGTAACATGCTGTCTCTTCTGGGCATCTGTGGAATCCAATGCAGGAATGCAAAAAATAAAAAAATAAAAAAAGCACCTGCCAGCACAAACCAAAGTCAGCAGCTATCCTCCCAGGGGATCCCACCCATCGGTTCCCATGGAAACCAGGGCCTGTGATCCAGAAGTTTCCACTAGAGAGTCTCATCCTCCTGGTTTGGTGATCTACACCAGACACCCAGCGTGATGTCACCCTTAGTGCTGTCCCCTCTGACCCTAACCCAGACACTTTCAACAGGCTTATCTCTAGCTTCACACTGTACCTCTGAACAATTATACAGCTCTTTTCCAAAAAGAGCAACTCTTCTTCCTCTTCTACTCGCCTGTACTTCCTGAACAGTCTAAATCCATCCATGACAGTACTCTGGTCATGTGAACTAGCCCATCAAGTCTCTGTTATTTCAATCACAACATAGTTCTGGGACCGTGCAAGAACTTCCAATTCTTCCTCCTTGTTCCCCAGGCTCTATGCATTTGTGTACAGACAAAGGGAAAAGGGGAGTCACGAACTACCACCACATGTCACTTCCTCTTGATGGCAGTGGTTTCAATCCTCCCAACCATAAGGAGAACTGGCCCCTTCTGCTGATATGGAACATGCTCCTTTTCTGTTGCTAGGGTTACACATCTGTTTTCCAGGAAAACTGGTACAGCTAGGGATGAAGATGTCAGCTTGCTGCGAGGGGTCACCAGCTTCCACTTTCCTTGTCTGGTTTTTTTTCTATCACCCCCTCCACGGTCCCAGAGGTCTCTTCCAGCTTCAAACTGATGAAGTCTTCATGATGGAGGATGCTTTGGAGACTTGCCACATCCTCCTGTAGCTCTCTTATTTGCTCCCTGAGGGACACCACCAGGAGACACCACTTGGATCACAGGTATTCCCCCACCTGGATGTCACTGAAAGGAAACTGCATGGTGCAGTCCCCATCGCACCAAACCCGGACCTGAGTGGAAGCCTTGATTACGAGCAGTCCTGCCTAGACAGACACATCGCAGGTGCAAGCAGAGAAGTGGCTAGCAGCAATGGTTGTTCTGGCATTGAGACATCCTCCAATCATCTCTCTGTGTCTCTTAAATCTGCTGCCTACCTCTTCTTGCCCCTCTCCAACCAGACCTTCCCTAGCAAACTCCCATGTCCAGTGCATCTTGGTCCTGAATGGTTCTCTTGCCATGCTAACCTGCTTCCTTTCACAAAGCTTACAGTGAAGGAAGCTGCGAGAGAGTTTCTGGGCAAACTCCCTAGCATGCTCTCCCTTACTCTGGTTTCTAGTTAAAAGACTTAAATATGGATCCAGCTGCTGACTTGCAGCTACTTATGCCAAATATCTAGGTTCATTATTCTTAGTTAAGGAGAGACCTTACCATAAAGTCTCTCCTTCAAAGAGGGGGACAGCAAACTGGCCTGCAAACTGCTTGAAAACTACCCTATTTGCTGTCCCTGGTCACTCAGGGAGTATCTTTTTATACTCTCTTAGGCCTGGACTGGCTTAGGGCTTTTGTTAGAGATAGGCAGCAATCACTCAGATAGCAGCACTCCCAGCTGCTCAGAGCACAAGCCCAAACACACAGCCAACTAAACACTCAGCAAGTCAAATACGCATACCGCCCTTGCTCACTTATCTTCCAAAAGCAGCAGAATCTGGTGTCTGGTTCCTCTTCCTCCTCCCTCTTAGTGAACTGCTTGTAAATTGCCTGGTTTGCTGTCCCTATTCACTCATTTGATTTCTTTTGAAATCACCAGGATTTGAAGGTGCCCAGCTCCCCAGCACCAGGTCCTCACACTTACCAATTCTCAAAATTATATTATTTGCAAGAGGTTCCTATTCATTAGAAGAAATAAATGTCTTAAACCAGGTAGTATACCTGCATTCACAAACATAGCCTTATGACTGTTATGTAAAGAATCACCCTGCACATTTGTACCCAGACATATGATAAAAAAGTTTGAGTTGCTATAGCACCCTCAAAATTGATTTTTCTTGTTTAATAAAATTTGGTGAGACGTTGGGCCAAATTACTCCCTGGCTTCTCTCCATTAAATCCAATGGAGCTAAACAGGGACTAATTTGGGCCAGTGCAATTATTTCTTAATTAACACATCAGGGCTGGAATTAACTATGGTGTTCAGAGTTTAAGATGCATGCAATGTTTGTAATGGAAACTCTCAAACCATTTTTACTTCAAGATTAATACTGTCCAAAGTGTCAGCACTAGAAAGCATTCAGGGTAATTATGAAACCACCATTGCCCCTTTTAATGGTCTTGAAGGTTTTGGAATAGAATGTGGTAATGGAGCCAGGTCTTTCTTTGACACAAACCTGTTTATTTAGAAAGAGTATATATAAGCACAGAAGCAGAGTAAGTACTCGCCCAGGGCTATCCAGCTAGAGGCCTGCAGGCCACTTGCATCCCCCAGGCTCCTTTACGGGCACCCTTCCCTTCATTGCTGCTACTGCTGTTGCAGCCAGGATCTCTAGGATCCTGCTCTCTCCCCTTCACCCTTGGGGGCATAGTGGCACAGCACATGGGGCCAAGGAGATTGGGAGGGCTTGGAGGACCTACAGCCTGGGCAGACCCCAGCTGCTCACATTGGACAGCCTTGCATTAGATCATGCTGAGCAGTGTGGCTAGACAGCTGAGGATACTCAAACTAGGTAGTTTAAATCTAGCTTGCATATCCCTACTCTAAACAGCAGTGTAGGTCTATCATCTCATATTTTTGTTCTTTCTCTCCCGCTCACACAGACACAAATAGATCAAACCCTTATGCCTACATTTGTCATCATTGTTATGTTTGTCCAGGACATTCATAAATAAATTACTCCAGCCACAAGAGTGGGAAACAGTTCTGCTAGATTGGCAGGCACAGAACATATTGTAAATTTAAAGCAAACCTATACATGCATTGGCATTAGCAGATTCAACCAAAAGTGACTGTATATTAACATGATCAGATTCAACACATCCACAAATCCCACAATCAAAGTCTGCAAAAACTCCCATCAGTTACTGGTTCAATTACTGTTATGGTTCACATGCAGGCTAATCCTTGGGCAGTAGTTTTCCATTGTTTCAGCAGTCACAAAGAAAAAGGATATTTAATTGTTCCTTTACTTGGCCTGAATGGAAGGTGGCTAACATACCTGACAGCTTCTACTAACTGTCTGACCTCCAGCATAATACCATAAATAAACCTATTAATCAGACTGTATGGTTCATATAGGAGGTAATAAGATGACAAAGTGAAATAGTATAAAAATACTTAATAGAATGTAAATACTTCTGAAGCACCCACATGAACAACACCTCTGCAATAGTTTCCCTGTGGTTGTCACTGTGAGGCTGAAGCCAGAAACTAAGACACGGTTATAAGCAAGATAGAAAAAAGTTGCAAATGAAGTACAATTTCCATCTTGCCCATCTGTAGAGATCTCATTGTTGACCTCTTGCTCTTAAAAAATGAAGCTACAAATTGCCTTTAACAACCCAAGGGCTACAGCATGTCTTAGCAGGAAATCAAGACTAGTAGGTTAAAAAGAAAATTAATATAATTACACAAAACCATTCAACCCACAAGATCTTTCATTTAATACGCTTGCATTTACAGCTAGCCATGTTATTTAAGCTTATGTTGCTTCTTTATATAGGAATACACATTATGGCCAGTGAAGAATTTTGAGCAACTCATGGTAAGCTTATAGGTGGGGTTTTTTGGTAGCCCCAAATGACTTGATTTTTGCTTAAGCAACCTCCGGGATAACCAAACCCAAACACAAAAAAAAGGTCTCTCCCAGGATTTGATTCTACAACAGTAAGTAGAAAAGACAGCATTCCCACAGCATGCTTCCCATCCACCTTACAGATCAAGAATGCCACAGTATGGAGCAAATATCTTTGAATTCTTTCCCATGAGTAAGAGCAGTCATTACAGCCTACCGGAACTCTTACTAAGTTGCATCTTGCATGGATAAGAAGTTTAGTTTCAAAGATTAGCTGCAATGTCCTGCAACTTTGCCAAGAGTCCCCTTTCTATTTAGAGCTCTCCATGAACCAGGCTTAGCCTTTGTTTAAAAGTAACAGTTTGAACCGTATACTGCCAAAAATAGATACAATTAGAAAACAAGTGCAGTTTAACAATTGAACTATACAACTGAATATTTTCATTAGTATTCTAAAAAATACTCGTGGAACATGGTAACCACTATAGAATGATCAAAATGTATCAGCTCACTCTCAACTAATAGCGTATTTGTACATACTGTTTTTATGTACTAAACAGCTTCCCCCCTTAACAATTTTAATCATCCAGAGTAATTACTGGCATAGGATAATTCCTAAACAGATTGACAAATGTTTAGAATATAACTTCACTTCTCATGAATACAAAGTGTTTCACATGAAACTAAAAGCAAGTTTTGGTTGCATTTACCTGAAGGAAAAAAAGAAGCCTGGAAATCAAAATAAAGGTAATAAATAAAAATCCCCTTTCACTGCTGTGATCTTGCAAGTTTTAATCATAAATAAGCAATAGGGTTTCACAAGCAAAGACTGAGCTATGTAAAAGTCAGTAATCAGGGGGAAGGCTGAAAAGCTCGTATAACAAAAAGGTTAATAGTAATATCTTTTTTTCCACATTTTCTGGTTTAGAAGAAAGAGTCAAGTGAAATAAGCAAGGGGCTAGATAATTCTACAATACAGGGAAAACAAATGCAACTTTCCAATCTTGAAAATTCCTTTGGATTCTTCTTTAGAGAGAATCATAATCTACCTACATAATCTACCTCTGCTGTTAAAGAGGCAACCGATTAATTAAGGGCCTGTATCAGACGCCGAGATACTTTTAGAAAAATAGCCCATAGTTTCCTGATGTCTCAGGAGAACTACAGAGCCCATGAATGATTTATACTGAGGTTCCATCTCTTTCCTCCATGGCAGGACTGTATCCAGATACTGAACCTATCATTGTGATTGCACTGTCCTCCTTCTCCGGGGATTCATACGGCACAGAAATGGAACCATGATTAAAAAACGGTTGGCAGGTTTTAACCTACTCTCTATGTTCATGAAAGGGTTGTTGGGAAAGGGAAATATGGTAACTGGAGACCAGCTATTGGCCACATACCAGCTTACGTCCACTTTCTGTTGAATCCAATCCCTGTATTACACCCATAATTAGGGAGGAACAGAGGGATCACACTTCAGAGTTAGTAGTTCTCTTGCCTCCTTCCTCCATTACATTCAGGTACCTTCCACTCATGCTTCAAATATTGCTTTCTAATGTACCAGGCAATTTTGATAAGGTCTTACAGTAAGAAACCATGATTAAACAGAATTTGACCTGCCCATCTCTAACCACAGTTTGTGTTGGCTGCTACAAAAACAATGGGAAGAAAAGCTCGCCTCAAACACAGGAACTGTTGCAATGGAACAATGCAGAAATATAGTTAATCTTTTATCCCATCTTTTACAGGCTTCACTAACAACAAGAAAGAGAAAACATACTTACAAAGAAGAACTGAAAGAAAATCTACAGCCAGAGGTCAAGTATGAAATGGTTGCTTTCAGACTGCAGCTGTTAGGGCCAACTAAATTTAAAGGACCAGACTCAGAGAGCCAAACTGAGAGAACTAAATTCCCATGAGAGAGAATATCTGCAATAAGGCAAGTTAGAAAGGACTGGGTCATGAAAGTAGATGGCAAAATAATTTGTCAAGTACGACCACTCTATCACACAGCTCCTCCTACACCCACATCAGTTAGTGGTTTGCTCTTGCCTGGATTTCTGAGAGTTCATCTACTTTCAAAAATAAATAAGCTAGTAGACTGCAGCTCTGGTCCCACAGGTGGAAGACTGCTGGCCAGTTTTAATTTATAAAACAATGATTAGGGCTATTTGAATAAAGGCACTGTGGGTTTGGATTAGATCAAAACTGATTTAATTTCAGTTGGCCTAAAATGAAACCATTTTTGTTTTGGATACTAGTAAGAATAAAAGAAAAAAAAATAAAGGGCTAGATTAACAAGACTGCTGGAAGAGGAGTCACCTCGTATTATGCAGTAACTCAAAGACTCACTGGCGAAAAGCAGCTGAAAGAGCTGAGTTTGGTTCCCTGCTCTGCCTCACCTCTGCTACACAGGAGAATGCCCTCATTACCAGGCTGCAAGGAGTGGGTTTAGGGAAGATTCTCAATGTCTCCTCTTGATGCTGCTCCACTCACTATGAATAAATAGTTACTAGGAGTGTGCGAAGTGGGCCCTATTCAATTTGGATTTGGCCTGAATCAGGGACAGTGATTCAATTAATTGATTCAGATCACTGTCCCCGATTCAATTCAGCTGAATCAGAATCTGAAGTTTCGATGCTGATTCAGCGAATCAGCGATTCCGACATAGACACAGCTTTAAAAGTTTTTTCTACATACCTTCAGGTAGCAGGTGCAGCTTGTGATCACTGCAATGCTTGGGCACATGGAGCATCCCACAGGAGCGTGGTGGGGAGGAGTCCTCCACATGCTAGGTGGCAAACCCAGAAGTGGACCGGAAGTACTTCCAGTCCACCTCCAGGTCTGCTGGGGAGCGTGCTGAGGGTGTGCACACCTCCCTGGCTCAGCGATTGGCCACAGGGGGACCCCAGGTGCCTCCCCAGACCCAGGAGACACCAGTCACCGAGCTCGGGGAGGGTGTTGGGGGCCCCCCCCCATGCACTCCCAGAAGTGGACCAGAAGCGCTTCCAGTCCACTTCTGGGTCTGCTGCTGAGTGCGCTGGGGACCCCCCATGCTTCTGTGGGACTCTCCATGTGCCCCTGCACCACAGCAATCATGAACTGCCTGCTACCTAGAGGTATGCAGAAAAAACATGTAAAGCTGTGTCTACGTCTGAATCTTTCCAAATCTCTCCGATTCGATTCGGAGAGATTAAAGCGTCCTCTGATTTGATTCGGATTCAGAGATTTGGCCACTGAATCGGGCCAAATCTCTGTCAAATCAAATCAGGGACCATAGCTTCACACAACTCTAATAGTTACTAGAGCTGGGACTAGTACCCAGGAGTGTCATAACTCCAGAGTAGAGTCACTGAGGGAGAGCTTGTGCTGACACCATTGCGCTTCATACAAAATACCTAAGTCATCAAAGTTGAGAGAGAATGAGCATAACTCTCTCGCTAGGTGTTTGGTGGGATGGCTTGCAAGGTGGGACAGCTGGGTTTCTGTCTCTGCTAAAATGAATATTTCATCCATTTATATAAAGTGGAACAGTATCAACAGAGATGAGATGGGAGCTGTTGATATATCCTACAACCTGGTGGCTGGGGCACTCTTGTGGCACCTGTAGCTTCATGCAATTGAGCATGAGTGTCACACTCTCAGTAAGTGTACTGATCCCTTAAGTAAAGAGGGAATTCTTCTTCCAGCCATTTTGTAAATTGCCCCCATTTTCTCCCCATTTGAAACTATCCAGACCTGAACTCACAAATAGTTAGGAATTGATTGGAACTACAAGTTTGCATCTGCCAAAAATAAGCCTTCTCCCCTAACAAGTCCAGAATTTAGTCTTTCAGTGCACAAAATGTCATCTTCTCCAGCTCTGCTTATAGAATCAACTCCTGCTACTGCATTAATCACCCCCTCTAAGCAGGTCAACAAGCAGTGTGAATTAAGTGATAGTGCCTGGGGTATGTATCTGGACAGAGAAACTTAACACTGTGTAATGAACCATGCCACATATAGAGACATTAGGGTCATAATAGAGATTAAACCTATGACCATCAGCATCAACTTTATGTTGGCCTCTCCCAATTGAAATACACTGTTAGGTTCATGTATTAATCTATTAGATTCCCTGTGGCAAGAATTAAAGAGAGGCTTTCACATGCAGTCAGCCAGGGTATTACAACAACATGGGACATAAGCTACAATAATTTGCTCAAAAATGGATCTTTGTTTGAATCTTCTTTTTAACTTAATCTTTGGTTGTTCTGTAATGTTAGCATCCCAAAGTGATTGTGTAATCACCACAAGCTGAATCACCATCACATTCTGTATGCAAGCCTAGTTAAGAGCTGAATATAATGCTGATCATCTAAAAATAAAATTAAACAAGAAGTTTAGTCTAACATAGGGGAAAATGTTAACAGCATTGAGGCAAGAAGCAAATCTAATCATGCAAAAACCCATATTCATTTATTAAGCAGCTTCTCATTTTCAATAAAGTCCTGAGGCACAAACATACAGCCACTATCACTCAGAGTAAAATGTACAAATTATACGGCTCAGAAATAATAATAAAAATAATAATGCAAGAGGCATAAAATACCATAACCAGAGGCTTTGGCCTACACTTAATTGTAATTGTTAGAAAGCCCCAGTGCATTTGCAGTATAACAGTACTGTTCTTATACCCATAGGGTTAGTGAATTCATGTGCTACATAAGTAAGTGTAGGTGTTAAAAACTACCTGCAATTTCTGGAACAGAAGGAGGGAAGACTCTTAGGTCACCCTCATATCTTTTGAATGGTACTTGCAATATAATTACCTACCTTGAAAGGCAGTGAGGCCTGTAGGCTAGAACAGGGTTTCTCAACCTTTTTGGACCAGTAAATCCCTGGCAGCTGGAAGCGGAGCTGGGGGGAGAGCAGGTGGCTGAATGTGGAGTGGCAGCAGCCACCATGTGTGAGCTTCCCCTGTCCCCCCCATGTCTGGTGAGGTGGGTGGCACCTGTGCAGCAGTGCAGGCTGCTGTGTGGTGGTGCTCTGTCCCCATGTACCCCCTAGGGCCTTCTCAAGTACCCCCGGGGGTATGTATACCCCCATTTGACAACCCCCGGGCTAGAACAATGTTGCAAGACCCAGAAACCCTGGGTCCTGTTCCCAGATTTGCCACTAATTGACTGTGACCAGAGCAATGCTGTCAGGTGATTGTACCCTGTCCAAGGCTTTCAAAAGGCACCCCACCATGTGAAACTCATGTGAGTTTCATTTTAATGTGACGATACTAACTCTTGATCAAGAGCAGGCACAGGGTTTCTGTGCACACTGTTTCCCAGACATGCTGTAAAGGATGGCCTACACTGCTCAGTTTTGGCAGAAGGCAACATGGTGGTGAGGCATACTGTGCTCACTGTCCAAATAAAAGTTGCAGAGTCCCATGAGTCTGACACTACAGGTGGATAACGGATTTCCTGAGTGGTAGAGCATATTGGCTTGTATGTAGCACCACATTAACATGACTGCATTGTTTCTGATGTGGGGAGGGAGCACTGTATATGTCAGTATAATCCATAGTTTCATAGTTTGTAGGATCATAAGGGACCTGAGCAGATCATCAAGTCTGACCCTTGCCATGGGCAAGAAAGAATGCTGGGTCAAATGACCCTGGCAAGGTGATTACCCAGCCTCCTTTTGATGACCCCCAGGGTAGGAGCAAGCACCACTTCCCTTGGAAGTTGGTTCCAGATCCTAGCCACCTAGACAGTGAAGTAGAGCCTCCTGATGTCCAGCCTGAACCTAGTCTCAGTCAACTTATGGCCGTTATTCCTAGTTACTCCTGGTAGTGCTCGGAAGAACAGAGTCTCTCCCATTCCCCACTGGTCCCCTTTGCTAAGTTTATAGATGGCCACCAGATCCCCTCTCAGCCTTCTCTTGTGGAAGCTGAACAAGTTCAGGTCCTGTAGCTTCCCCTCATAGGGCCTGCCCTGCTGCCCCCAATCATGCGAGTGGCCCTCCTTTGGACCTTCTCGATGCTGTCCACATCCCCCCTGAAGTGCGGAGCCCAGAACTGGACGCAGTACTCCAACTGCAGCCTGACCAATGTTCCATAGAGGGGGAGGATCACTTCCTTGGACCTGCTCGAGATGCATCTATGGATGCATGACAAGTTGCAGTTAGCCTTCCTGACCATGTCCTCACATTGGCAGCCCATGTTAATCTTGGAATCAATGATGACTCCAAGATCCTTCTCTGCCTCTGCCCTGACAAGAAGGGAGTTCCCCAGCCTGTAGGTATGCTTCTGGTTCTTCCTCCCTATGTGCAATAACTTGCACTTGTCAGTATTGAAACCCTTCCTATTCTCATCAGCCCACCCCTGTAACCTGTCCAGATCTAGTTGTAGCTTGTCCCTCTCTTCAGCGTGCTCACTTCTCCCCAAATCTTAGTGTCCAGCACAGTCAGATAATAGGAAAATAGGTCTGGAAGGTACCTCATGAGGTCGTCTTGATCATCTGCTACTGGAATTCACCATCCAGCACAAGGTGTCAAAGGTCTGCAGCAAGGCAGCAGCCCTGGACTTCAGGAGGGCCAATTTCAGTGAATTAAGGAGATTAGTCAGGGAGGCACTGAGGTCCTGGGGGGGAGGGGAGTCCAAGAGGAGTATTGGTTCCTTAAGAAGACGATCGTCCAAGCCTAAAGATGACAATCCTAATGTAAGTCAAAGGGGGCAAGAGTGCTCAAAAGCCCCCATGGCTCACCAAAAGCATTCAGGATCATCTGAAAGCTAAAAAGGAGGTGTACACCTAGTGGAAGGGAGGGGCCATCACCAAGGAGGATTACATCTCCATTTCTGGAGACTGTAGGGACCTATTAGGAAGGCTAAGGTGGACACAGACCTGGGACTAGTGACCCGGATCAAAGACAACAAGAAGTACTTTTTTAAATACATAGGGAGTAAAAAGAAGGCACCGGGTAACGTGGGGCCCCTGCAAGACACGCTTGGTAATCTGGTGGTTGCAGAACCAGATGCATACCTACAGGCTGGGGAACTCCCTTGTTAGCACAGAGGCATAAAAGTATCTTGGAGTCACTATTGATTCCAAGATGAACATGGGCCGCCAATGTGAGGACATGGTCAGGAAGGCTAACCACACCTTGTCATGCATCCACAGATGCCTCACAAGCAGGTCCAAGGAGGTGATCCTCCCCCTCTATGCCGCACTGGTCAGGCCGCAGCTGGAGTACTGTGTCCAGTTCTGGGTGCCGCACTTCAAGAGGGATGTGGACAACATGGAGAGGGTCCAGAGGAGAGCCACTTGCATGATCAGGGGGTAGCAGGGCAGGTCCTACGAGGAGAGGCTACGGGACCTGAACCTGTTCAGCTTCCACAAGAGAAGGCTGAGGGAGGATCTGGTGGCTGTCTATAAACTTAGCAAGGGGGACCAGTGGGGAATGGGAGAGACTCTGTTCTCCCAAGCACTACCAGGAGTAACTAGGAATAACGGCCATAAGTTGACTGAGAGTAGGTTCAGGCTGGACATTAGAAGGCACTACTTCACTGTCCAGGTGGCTAGGATCTGGAACCAACTTCCAAGGGAAGTGGTGCTTGCTCCTACCCTTGGGGTTTTCAAAAGGAGGCTGGATAATCACCTTGCTGGGATCATTTGACCCCAGTACTCTTTCCTGCCCATGGCAGGGGGGCAGAGTTGATGATCTCCTCAGATCCCTTCCAACCCTACCAACTATGAAACCCCCTACTCAAGGCAGGATTGCCCCTGACTAAATCATCCCAGCCAAGTATCTGTCTAACCTGCTCCTGAAAACTTCTAAGCAAGGAGATTCCACAATTTCTTGAGGTACCCTGTTCCAATGCTTGAGTGTCCTCATAGTTAGGCATTTTGGAGCACTGCCTTGCTCCATAAGGCCTCAGACTGAACCCCTAGTGATGTTGCACCTATGAGACTACATCACTCATGCTCCCCACACTGGGTCCCTGTGTGCAACTATTATTCTGAAGGGCTCCCTGACTAACAAACTACTGTGTCAAAGGTGTTTGGTGTTTCCTTCCCCTGCCACAATTTTAATGCATTTAGTGTGGAGTTCAATCCTGTCAGGGTGTTGTGTATACTTTAAGGACACCTGGCAGATCAAGTTGTTCAGGGGTCATGGAAAAAGGAACAGATAGTTCTTGGATCCCAGTTGGACTTAGGTATAATTAGGTGCTGAGCTGGGCAGTCCTGCTACAAGTGAGTTCTTGACATGTGCAGAAATACAATTCTAGGTACCAGGGGAACTTTATAAATGAGAAGGAGGTGTCTGTGAAGTTAAACTGCAGCTAAATATCTGTCTCTGGCAGAGTCCAGTATTGAATCCACATTTCTAGTCAGCACTCTAACCACTGAGAAGTCCTGCTCTCTCACATACATACTGTCAGAACTATGAATGAAGGAAGCCTACTGTCCTATCTGTAGCCAGCTAGTTCAAGTAACTAGTGTCTGGGAGGGAATCACAGCAGTGCCTGTACCATGAGATACTGTGCACTTGTTAGAGACTAGTAATACACTGCAGCTCTGTTTGTCACTTAGGTTGGCTGCAAAGGGTAAGTGTGAGGAGCATTATTCTCCTAACAGCCTGTGCATCCTTGAAATCCAAGTAGAATCTGGTCTTCAGGTGAGTTAGTAAGGCTAATTAAATAATAACAGAAAATCATAAAAGCAAAGTCTTTCTGTGAAAAATGGTCTTCTGATTCTTTAGTTTATGTAAGGAAAAACAATTAGGACAGGATCCCTGAGTTTCAGTGAAAGCACAATAAAGGATCTGTGAAATCATTCCACAGCTGCTTAAGAAGTAACCTTACAAGCTTATTTGGTTTATTCAAGTATAAGTGGAAAAGATCACCTGTGCATATATTAAGTACTTGCCTTGGACTGCTATATGCTGGTAGTGGCCAAATGGGTAGGAAAGCATAAATGAGAAAATGTAGAGACAGGCTTGTAATCAGAGAGTTAGGATATAAAGATCAGAAGAGAAGAGTAGAAAAATGAAAAATGAGTTAAGGGGGTGGGGGTGGAACTGGAGACCTGGGGAGAGAAAAAGAATACAGGAATCAGGGAAAAGATAGGCTGGAGAGATCAGGCATAGGTTTGTCAGATTCAAGAAAGGAGGGAGGACAAATATTGAGGAAGCTAATGAAAAGGAGAACGATGGAGGGATTAGGAGGAGCCAATGAAAAGGGAGAGTTAAAAAAAATGCAAGATGGGGACCAGGAAAAGTCTTGGGAAAGAGAAACTACCATATTTACCTGAATCCAAGATGACTTTGAATTTAAGATGGCCCCTCATAATTAGATTCTAGACATGAAAGGTTGTCTTAAGTTTGTCTTCCTCACAGCGGGGCAGGCAGGGAGAAAACAGAATCGGGCGGGCAGACAGAGAGGAAAGCTTGGGAAAGCAGAACCAGGGGCAGGTGGAGGGAAAGAAGGGTGGGAAGGCAGGGAGAGAGCAGGGCTGGGGCAGGTGGAGTGGGAAGCAGAGGGGAAAGCAGTGGCAGGGGGAGCAGGCAGCCTTCTCCCCACCCTCTCTTACCCCTGGGGCCTGCTTCTCCCCCACTTTTCTCCCTACCTAAATCCTCCCTCTGCTACTTTCCACACTGATGTGGGCACAGAGGGAGCTCTAGATCTGCTACTGCCATATAATGCAGGAAGCCTGCAGCTGGCCAGTTCTATCTTCCGTGCCTGACTTCTCCCCATTTCCCTTTCTCCCATGCTGGTTGGGAGCGGGCTCCGAAGAGGAAACTGCATGCTGAAAAGCTGGGCTCTGTGCAAAGCTGCTCTCTGCAGCATGGGGCAGGAGCAGCTCTGGGAGCTCCCCCATCCCTGTTACAGAGGAGTCAGTCTCTAGATAGAAGCTATGAGGGGCCACTCTGCAGGGAGCACAGATGGCTGGAGACCACAGCAGCAGCCTGCAGTTTCTTCCTTCTTTGCCTGGCTCTCTGCCAGTGAGGAAGATGAGGAGAGGTTAGAAGGGAAGCCAAGGAGAGGCTGGAAACAGGAGTCTGCATGGTGCTGATGCTGCCCATGCTGTAGCTGGGCTCCCTGCACCGCCAAATCTCCCCACTGTGATACTGAATTCTAAGACAAGGAGGCTTTGTTTCACTCATGATGAATGAATGCAGGGAGAGGGGCAGGACAACTCATCTAGGAACTGAATAACTACAGTAAACTATGAAAGGGAAGGAGACACCACACAGGCTGAATTCAGCAATGTAAGGTGAATGGGAGAGCTCTGAAAAAGAAGACAATGCACAGAAGGTGAGATTATTAAGAACCAAGAAAATACAGTGCACTTCATAGTTAGTAGGTCTTGGTATTTTCTGCCAAATAAATAAATAGAGGGGGGTAAATTTGGCCTTCATGATCTGTATAACTTCCATATGTACTGCAGAGAGTTAAAGTCATGACAGACATTGCCCAGGGAGTCTAATCTGAAGAATGAAAAGAAAGGATTTGAAAATTGACATAATTTTGGAGCGGAGAGTAAAACAGCTTAAGGAGAGAGGTGGCAGTGAGAAAGAGGATGACGACCATTTTATCCTTACCAGTCAAGCACTGCATATTACAGCTTGATCTGGCAGCAGTAATGCTCTTTCGGTAGGCCTACCATTAAGCTGATCATTGAGATCTAACACATTTTTAAAAATCAGCTGCTAGGAAGATAAGAAAAACCTAAAACCATCAACTGTATATCTGCAGACTCAACTTTGTTATACATACCTCTTCTGGCTTGGAGGTGGGGGGAGGCGAGGGCTATTTTAGGAGAGAACTAACACCATTCAGAACAACTGCACAATCAGGACCTTGATTGTCATATGTCCAGGATGTTTCTCTCTTTATCCACAATAACATGACGCAAACTGTTCCTCATTCTGAGATCTGGGCCCCATGTTTTCCATACTAGAGCCTTCCTGCCTCACTATTTTGAACTACTCTCGTTTCATACATTTGATGCAGTTTCTCTGCAGTCATTCAATCCCAGCCTTATCTATTCCCAATTACACATGGATTAAACTCTATGGGGAGGTTTTATTACAAGTACAAATTCAAAGCTGTTTAATCTTGACAATGCTGTATTGGGTTTTGATATATTCTGACTGGCTGCAGGCTGAAAGATATTAAATAATTCTACACTCAGTTATGAGCTGAAGCTTTTGTGGGCGGGGCTTATTAGCATTAAATAGCTATTTACTGGTGTTTTCACAACTTTACCTTTATTTGTAATTGATCAGTTTAGATCCAAAATCAGCAAAGATGGAGGTGATATACATCACACTATGTAGAATCCTCTACCTTCAAATATGATTCATTCTTGCATGGTAGGAGCCCATCTCCAGGGATGCCAGATCATAGGAATCTGGCCCTATCTTGTTCCAACCTAGTATCACATACTCTGATGCAATGCTTGTTCCCTCCTTTTTCTGTATCTGAACACCAGCAAATTTCTGCTGTTTTAAACATTTTAAACATTAAACATAGTCAGAATTTTTTCTTTTGAAAGAGATGAGGGTCCAGCTATTCTGACATATTCCTAACAAGCAGAAAATACATAGTAACAACAGCCTATTTTTATTTTTTTTTATTTTTCAAAATGGATGTTTTAATATCATAGCATAATATATTTCACTTCTTTAGTTCTCCCTGACCCAAATTTGACTCACCTGCCCTCCTGGCTAATCCCACAGAGGGCATTGGGTTGGACAGTTGTAACCTGGTGACACAATTTGTCCCTGTGGTCAAAGTTACTTAGTTCTGAGTCCTGCATGCATTTGGCTAGATTGTGCTGCCTTTATGTGGGATTACAGAAACAAAACTTTTGTGGCCAGGGAGGTTTTTATGCATGTGCTTCTTGATTTTGGCTTTGATAAAAAATTTCCTCTAAAATAAGTTTTATAGAGGTAAAGGCTGGAGGACATTTAAGCTCTTAGGAAGGTTGGGAGGACATTAAGTTAATGGGGCCAGATTGTCCCATAAACATCAATCTCATTGAAGTGAGGGGAAGGAGCATGGTCTCAGCACCTCTTAGCATTTGGTCTATAGTAGGAGCATCTACATGTGCATTAATATAATGTTACTATAGCACATTAAGTTTAGTACCTCTAATAAGAGCTTCTCCATAAATGCGCAGTAGCAGGCACTAATGTGCAGTAACAATGGCGCATGGTCTTTTTGTCCAGTAGACTAATTCTACTGTGCATTAACACTTTAGCACCATTTTTGTTGTGACACGCTAATGCACAGTAGAATTAGTCTATTGCACATGAAGCATTTCATGTAGACAGAGCCAGAGATTACTTCCTGGTTAAAAAAGAAAAGTTATGCTGTGTGCAAACATGTGGTGTTAAGTTTTGGTGACCCTACTGCTGCGGAAGGAGTCATTTGGCAAGCGTGTATTTCTCCACCTGCTTTATCATCTAATGAGTAAATTTCAAAACAAGTGTTAGGCTGACTGCTGTACTGTAGACAGTGAAAGCACAGAGGAGGAAGGCTGATGTTCTACTCATCTAAGACCTAGACTACACACTGCTCACATTGGTTAACACTACCACCACGAGAAAGAATGAGTATTCAGATGACGCTTTCTACCAGACCTGCTTTAATAGCCATGTAAAAAGAACTAGCAGCATTCAGACACCTCTTACATATTGTAAAACATTGTTCCAATGGATGCAAACAGCTAACACATGGGAAAAATTATTTGAACAATACTTCTAACAGCACTGATTGCAGGTGCACTTTCGTTTTTCCACTCTTTCCCCATGCGTGGTATTCCATGGGGGACAATAAAACTAATGATATGATCCAATTCAGAACAGATAATTGATAAGATACACCTAGAAAAGTAGACATGATACATGAAAGTAAAAAGATGAACATGATAAGAAATGCATGAGTAAACTGGGCTTCAGCTCAAAGTTGATCAAATGATTGTGCAGAGCACAGCAAAAATGCTTTACAATATACTGAAGGTGAAATGCTGGCCCCACTGAAATCAAGGGGAGTTTTCCCATTGTGTCCAGTGGAGCCAGTATATCATATTGAGTCCCCCTGACAAGGCTTTTCTTATGGCTTATTATTGAAGAACAACTTGTCATATATTTTCTCTGGGGTCTGCTAAGAGTGTGTTGTCAACGAATTACAAAGAATGTTGGTGCATCTATACATGCATTAACATGCTTTAGCTAATGCACATTAAATCAAGAACCTCCATTGTGAGGTACTAGGAAAATGCACATAAACTAAAGAGTACAGTTTTAAAGTGACACTTAATGTGCATTACCCTATTTTAATTCTTATTAATTTAGTGATGCTTTAATGTGAATTAAAATAGACTAATGTGCTTTAAAGTGCCTGTGTAGACACACCCACCATGGAAGATAAAAAGCCCCAGACACCTCTAGTGTAGAGAAAGAGAATTGATGGAAGAGAAAAGCAATCTAACATCACAGTTTAGGCCCAAGATTAAGTCATTTGAAGTCATTTTAAAAAGAATAACATTAAATACTGGCTTGGCATGGATCACATTTAATTAAGCTGTTTATTTTATTTCATACAGTCCAATCATTTCACATTGTATCAGATGTCACTAAAATATACAGAGAGACTGGCTCTATCTTCTCTGTGATATGGGAGAATAGCTATAACTGTAAAATGTATTAATATGGTATTGAGCTGAAATCTTACCAATGCCATTATGCCAGCATGACTTCATTTGGTTTTGCTCTAAATTGATTTTGACTTGAAATCAAAATCTAAAGATTTGATTTAATTTAAGTCAACCTTTTTCCATCCTGCTGTTTGTGCCATCTGTTTTTGAAGCAATCTTTCACTGTTAGTTTATCATTCATTTGGTTTCATCTTTACTCCTCCATATTACCAATTTCTAGCTTTATGTTAGAGCCTGCCAGGATTAACAATTGATGTTTCCAGACAAACTTCCTAGAACTACTTCATTGTGGAAAAATAGTATGTGACATTGGCTCTTCTTGATTCCTTTTAGGATTCTAGTGGTCTGCTAAAACATAATTGAATCACGGACTCTGATATCAAAATTACCTCCTAGTTACCAAAAATGTGTGCCTGTTGTTCTCCAACATGCACATGTTTTCAGTCTCTGAACCAGGGCACATTCTTGACATTATCATAGAAATCCTAGGAAAATTAGGGCTGGAAGGGATCTCACAAGGTAATCTAATCCAGCTTGCCTGCTCAAGGCAGGATCATCCCTGACTAGACCATTCTAGCCAAGTGTCAGACTAACCTGCTTCTGAAAGTTTCCAAAGATGGAGATTCCACAACTTTTCTAGGCAACCTATTCCAATGCCTGACCACTCTCAAAGACAGAAAATTCTTCCTATCTCCAGCCTAAATTTCACCTGCTGCATCTTGAGGCCATTGCTCCTAGTCTTGTCCTCTACATCCAGAGAGAAAATCCTATCTCTATACTCTCTGAGTATTTGAAGACTGTTATCAATCTTCAGTCTTCTCTTTTCCAGGCTAACTAACCCTGGTTCTTTCAGCCTTTCCTCATAAGTCTTTCCTTCAAGGCCCCTAATCATTTTTGTTTCCTTTCACTGAACACACACTCTACCTACCCACAAGTAAATCAAAGGCTATTCTACACTGCATTCTCTGTAGCAGAGTAGTCTCCATAAAGAAAAATGCTCAGTGCTTTTACTCAGCTCTTTGGGCAGGTTTTGTACTCCAGACTAAGCTACCTGCTGCCCTGGGTACATTGCTAGAAGTCTCGTTTAAAGCTAACTCAGATATGCTCGCTATTCACACGTAACTTTAGTGACCAAATGTGGATGCATTCCAAATTGACAGTATTACTAGTCATGAAGTATACATAGTTACAGCAACAACATCTGGAACTCACTTAATTATACCACCTTCTAACTGTCAAAGAAAATTTTAAGTTTGTGCTGCCAATACAAGGAGTTAAGTCTGACATGCGCAGACAGCCTAAGTGAGTGGAAAATTCCATAGTGCAGTCAGAGCTTGCCCCCTGCTCGACCCTTGGGCCTGTCAATCATGTGTGACCTAGTTTTCAGCTTGAGCATGCTCAGTCACGTAAAAAAGCCTTATCAGACGCATGGTTAGTACAGCAATAGCATGAGGTAATTTGACCAGAAATTTCCATTGAGAAAGCATTTTGATTGGCTACTAAATTGGTATGAAAGACTGGTGAGCCTCCGCCCAGGGGGGGAGACCCGCTTGACTGAGAACAGAGGCTGTCTATCAGGGACTGTTCCTCAGTAAGGCTTCTCGGCCTATAGGTCTCCTCCCGCACAGATTGTCGCTTCGTCTTCAACCTTGTCTCGTTCTTATCATACTTGTCTTCTGGCTTTCAACTAACATTGGCACTGATTACTGACCACGACTCGGATTATCCCTACTCGCCTCGATTGCATCTCCGCTCCTCCACATCTCAGCTTCCGACCTCGGCTTTGTCTTTCGATCACCCGTTGTCCATCACTGGACTGGCGTCACGACACGGTTCATCGTTTCTACGAGTTACAGTTTTGTTCGTTTGTACTCCACTTATGAGCTGTTGACCAGCCCTGGGACTAGCTAGTGGGCAGCTGCACCTATCCTTCAGGGGGTAGAAAGCAAGGGCTCACTAGTGAACCCCGTGGGCCAACAGACCCCTTTGTTGTTTATCGTTCAACTGTAACCAAAGAAAGCATCAGCACCTATGCCTCACAAGTGTAAGTCAATAAATCCATTTTTTGTTTGAAACCATACGAGTCTCGTGCCTCAGAACTCCTCGCCAATAATCCCGCCTGTCTCGTATCCAAGCCACCGCTCGAACCACCGTGACCTTGAGGCCTTCATTTGGTTCCAACACTAACATTGGGCTGTGTCAATAGATGAGAAATAATCTGTTGAAATCAGCTACTTCAGGCTGTCCAACTAGTGGCCCTTGGCCTCATGTGGCCCACGAGGGATTAAATTTTGACCTCCAGACTCCTGCCTGGCTGCTACCTCCACATCACTCTAGCAGTAATAGTAACCAGAGTCTCTGACATCTCCCTTTCTTCTCTGCCTGCTGCTTTCTTGAAGCAGTGCAACAATGCTAAAAACTGTGGGTGAGGCTGAGGATGCATGGTGCACTGGGGGCAGAGATGAGAGGAACACAGTGTAGAAGTGGGAGGTCACAGATTCATGATACAGTGGTGGGGCAGCATGTGGGGGGGGCATCTATGTGTCATGTAGTTCAAGGAAGGGAGGCCATAGATCACTTTCATGCAGCTTGCACCATGCGTGACCTCCACGGTGTTTGGTCCCTGGCTGCTTAGAACTTGGATAGTCCTATGCTAGCTGGTATGGACAGGACCAGCTACATACTATAACTGCACGTACTGGAAGAAGTATGCAGAGGCAGGGTGGGGAAGGAGAAGACATTGCTATCCTCAATATCAACATCCTCCTTTAAACCTGTGGGGATTTCCATAAGTAAGGCACTTCTGAAACACCCCCTTTCATGGATTTCTTTCCATCTATCAAATAGTTTGAAGAGAGCTAAGTCACTGTTTGGCAAGGAGAAGGCTGTATCAGGAGTAGGAAGAAGACAATAAGTCTCCAAGCAAAGGCTAATCAGTGTCCAAAGTGTGGCTTAAATCCACTAGTAGCTGGTGGGTCAGACATGAAGTTAGAAGGGCTTACCCCTCCTCATACCACATGGAATGGTGGGAATAAACTCTGACACTCCCATGGAATAAAGTATAATAAACTGCACTTCTTGACCCTTAAGGACACCTTCCCTCTATATGAGTCCATTGGCTTGGTCTTTGACTTTTTTCATCTTGACCAGACTCATTGTAACATAACCTCTGTTTCCTATAGTGAAAAACGACCCTCTCCTCAAGTGAGTTTACTCAACACAACATTTGGACCACACAAGTGTTTGACCCGCATGTAAAAATAACATCCCAGCCTTTTGCCTTAAGTATAGTTTTTGTCTTCCAACTGAACTGCATCCTTGTTAATCATCACCATGATAAGCCATGTCTGGGATCTTGACTGCTTTCTGATGCATGACCTAATTTATCAGCTTCTGGCAGGACAGTCTGTCTTCTAACTATAAACTTCTCTCCCTACAATAAGCAACCAATGACAATTTATTCAAGGAGTCCTGATGAATGATAGAAGACACACTACACTCCAATGCCCAAATGGATACTATTGAAGTGTTCAATACAGTGCAGGCACTGCATTCCTCATTAATGCTGAATTTTTGTTCAGCAATGGACAGTGATCAGCACATTTGTCCTTCTACTGGCATGGCTCCCTTTCTAATGTTTAATATGAAAATTATGATGGAGATACATTTTTAAAGCAAAACATTGCTTTAATGAGCCCTGAGAAAGCAGGCACTTAAGTAAGAAATCAGCCTCTCCCTAATTAATCTGTAATTCTCAAAAATGCTTTTAAAGCTTGAGATTGAAAAAAAATATATACAATTTTTCATGATTGCCAGAGGCAACATAACTCCAGAATAGACTCCATCCCAATGAAATGAATGGAAAAGCTCCCAATGGATTCAATGAGAGTAGGATCAAGCCTTATATTCTCTATCTACAATTCAAACAGAATCCTGCATTTAGCACTCAGTTTGCTCAGAATATGTTATTAGAAGCCCAGAGAAAATGTGGGTATTTGTTAATCCTCTGCTGAACAGTAAAACACTGAGAGTTGGTTAGCCGTGTTAGTCTGAGGTCAGGTAAAAGACTGGGTAGATTTGAAACTTACAGACTAACTAAGACTAAGTACGGATATTCAGAAAGCCCCTGGCAGAAAGCATCCAAACTATCACACTTTACCTGAAGTGCTGTAAATTAGAGCATGTTCCAACCAAGCATATGTATGCTGTTCAGTGGCGGGGAGGGGGCTTGGTGCCTGTCTGCACAGGCCATTGTCAGGAGGCAGGGGGTACTCCTACATACCTACCAGGCGGCTTCTGCAGAACCTCCCACCCACCCACAGCAGTGGCTGGGTGGGAGAGAGGGGAAAGGAGCCCCTGCCTTATGTGGACCCAATCTGCTGCCCCAGAACCCAGCCTGCAAGCTGTGGGGGGTCCTTGTAGTGGGTGGGCTCCCTTCCCCCAGCTGCAGCCAGAAGCAGCAGTGTGTGTTCTCTGCACCACTTTTCCTGTGCCAGGAACTCTGGTGGGGAATGGAAAAGGAGCCCCCATGCTAGGTAGCCCCACTCCCCCTCCCAGCTTCCTATCTTGGGTCTTGGTGGGGGCAAGGCATGCCATAGGGGTGCTCCTTTTCCACACAACCCTTCTCAGAGTTTATGGCAAGGCAAAAAGCAGTGCTGGGAACTTAAGTTGCTGCTGCTGACTGCAGCTGGGGGAAAGGAGCCTTCCTCCTGGGGGGAGGGAAACCAGCCCCCAGCAAGACCCAAGCTGGGAAGGTCAGGGGAGGATGGGCGTGGCAAGAGTCTCCTTTCTCCCAGCTGCAGCCAGCAGTACACGTTCCCTGTGCCGCTTTTTGCTGCACTGGGAACTCTGATGGGGGTTGGAAAAGGAGCACCGCTGTCACATAGACCCAGCCCAGCCCCTCCCCTGAGCCCCAAGCTAGAAAGCTGTGGGGGGACCCTTGCAGCAGGGGGGCTCCTTTCTCCCCTCCACCTCCCAGCTGCTGCTGACCATTTCCAGCTGGTTGGTGGGACAGAGCTGGGGAGAAACCCCAGACTCTTTCCCCTGCAGTGCCCCCTCAGCCAGGCTGTGTTGTACCATGGGGCCAGGCTGGCCGTTGGTAAAGACACCCTCTTTACCCTCCTGCCAGGCTGCACATGGGGTGGGATCATGGGCAGTCGCTGACTCAGGTCAGTGACAGCCAAGGGAGCAGGGCTATCTCGGCCACTCTGGCAGAACAATAAGCTCTGGCCAAGGGTAGAGCAGCCCTGTGCAATGTGCCTGGGATGGCAATCACTGTACTCTAAGTTAACTCTCAGTTGGATCTGGCACAGATTTTCAGTAAAGCACTCTAACAGAAAGCTCTTTAGGTTAGTACACATCCATCCAGAATTAACTTAAAGGGGAATCTGCCATTTTTAATGCACTTTATGTGCCACAAACATCTGTTCTGTTACAGCTGTAAAGCACTTTCTGCATGCTAAAAGCACATTAAGTGTAATGTCTGTACCTCGCCTAAATCAGAGTTTTCATGAGCCTGAGCTCATTTCATCAGAAGCTTTCAGTAAAATGCTGGCCATAGTTCTGACCTAAGGAGGTGAAGGAAACATGTGTTTTGCCAAGATACAGGATGCTGTTAGGAACAAGGTTTTGTGTCAGGTTTATTATTCTGAGTTAGTATTAGAGCTGGCTTCATACTAGCAGAATTTGTCAATAAATCCAGTGAATAGTATTCAATCAGCTCCAGTAAACACCAACAAAAGCACCCTGGAAAATGAACAACTCATCATCATAATGCTCTTTAACAGAAAAGAATGTGATTTATGTACATTATTCACAGAAAGCTAGCTTGGCCCCATACAGACAAAATCTTTCAGGCTTATTTTGGAATTAGAGAAGAAAAACAATAACAAAAACAACAACGTCTCTTGCATTTAAGTAATCTAAATCCCAAATTATATCCAATATCACAGGTATCATGAGGCTGTGATGTCAGGAGTCAGAACTAAATTATGTTGGAAGATATTTACACAAATAAATATATATGAAATTGAAAATTACATATTTTGCATATTCTCATATTCTTCTTCATCTGGACAATTTGCATGCAAATAGCAGTTCTTTAAGTGTATTTTAATTGCTACTCTACCTGGAAAAAAATAGAGAGAATTTTAAAGATATATTTATTATTGTGAAAGGAAGAACATGTTAATATGCACCAAATAATTACTTAATTTGCATAGTGATTAGACTTATTTGCAATAAAATCCTCTCATAAATATAGAGAAGGAACACTAAACATTGGAAAGCCTGGCAAGCAGAACAACAGAAAATGTCATAAAGAAAAGGTGCATTTTCAGGTGAAAGACTTTTAGTGCATTACTTTTAAATATATCTTTTCTATTAATAAGGTAATAAGTCTAAAATATTCAATGTATGCCGCATTTATTAGGCAAACTGAAAATGTGGATAGTAAAAAACCCCTCAGAAATATCTGAACTTGGTGAACTCCTCGGGGGTTTTAGTTTTCTGCAAGTACATCATTTGAAATAGCCTCTGAACCAATTCTTTAATTTGTCAAAAATAAATATCATTTCCTGCATGTGACCTTGAATGTTAAGTTTTCACCCAAAGGGAATACCAGTAGTTACAACCTGGAAATAGGGACATAATGGAAACACTGACAAATCTTACTATTCGCAATACAAGTTGTCTTTTTTTTTGAGAAATAAATTCCAGTGCTGGCTGAAATTCTTGTATTGGAAGCCAAATGCCAGAACATTTGGAAATTCTGTAACTTAAAAAGCACGGGTCTCATTTCACTTACAGTGAGGTTGTTGTAGACTCTTGTGGCTATGTAATGGGGGTAGGGGGCAGGTTTAACATTCATTTAAATTGCATAAATACTCATTCCACCCCCTTTGTACTCCTGGAGCAATTTATGCTAGCAAAATTAGAATTAGCAGTAGCGCTACTAGGGCAGGGCACAAAGGGCACCTACCCTGGACACTGACTATAAGGGGGTGCCACCCTCCCTTCCCATAAAAGGATGAGTCTGCTGTGGCAGGAGAAGCTCTCAGCTTTTCTTGCCTGGCCATAGGAGTTGGGCAGAGCAGTGTCACATGAATCTAGATACCTGGAAGAGACAGAGGCTGAGTGGAGTGGGCAAAACGGTGCTCCCCTCTTCGCACTAGGAGACTTTACAGCAGCAGTGGGAAATCCTGCGCTGCCTCTGCCTGGCTACAGGAGCTGGGTGTGGCAACACGGCACCAATCAATGTATCTGGCAGCAGGGGGTCAGTAGAATGGTTCTCCTTTCTCACCACCACCTTGCATGCTCAGTGCCACTGAAAATTAGGTCCCATATTTGTAGAAATGTGAATGAAACCCAAGGGCTCTATATCCCTGGTTATGGAATAATATATTGTCACAACACGGCAACTTTATGAAGCACAGTGTGAGACCAGCACCTTTTCTCTGGAAACCTGGAAACAGTTTGCTGCATTAGCCCTTTAAAATTGGTGGGTCCATAGAGTTGGGGACACAGAACAATGACTTCTTCTATTTCACTCTACCTTTCATCACTTCCTTTTACACAGTCCCTGTTCTTCCTTTTCTGTAGAAATATAGCCTCAGTCCAAACAGGACCTACACACAGTGAAATCACCTTCACAGCCATGTATGCACATTTTTGAATGGCACATTTTTGCCATATATAATTGAGGTATATTTACCTGAAACTGCAAAGGAGCAAGTGTCAAGGAAGTCATCTTTCACATTCCTTCATGTAGATTTCTACAGCTGAATTAGGCTCTCACCTTCGTGAAGAAATTCAAATAATTTTCCTTCCTTACTGTAAGTTTTAGTCAAAGGCTCATATACATATTTTGGATTGAGTAGTCAACACCAATGGCTATAAGGCATGGCTATAGAGCTATTCTCTGCTATTAAAAAGCATTAAAACATGGATGGATGCCTCTATGTCAGAAAACAGTTCCTGCATATGACTATGCATCTGACTATGCCCCTTTACAATTGCCTTGGTCTTTCTTGATTTCTTTTTTACATCTAAAAACAAACTATTGTAAGTGTCCTCAGTTCCCTCCACTTTTTATAGTAATTTTTCCTATGCTTTGTTGCATGATTCAGCAGTGGCTGAAATGTCATCACGCTTTGGGTTGCAACTGAGTGATGCTGAAGATAAGAAATATTTGGGAAATTCTCTTTGGTCAGATTTTGTTTTTTCAAAATTCAACCACAAACTAGAGATCATTAGAATTCATTTTAAAGGATTATCTTAAATTTTCCGGTGCTGGTGATGGATAAAGTCTGTTCAACATCAGTTGGACAAATGCCTGACACCACAAATTCCTATATTCTACTCCATATTTGCCATTGACTCCAATTTTAGTTTCCTTATATTTAAAGCAATGTCTGATAATACTGTCCCACTCAGAGCCAACCCAAAGGGGGTGCAGGGCCCAGGGCAAATCAGTCTGTGCGGGGCCCCCTTAGCACTGTGTGAGGTCATGGTACGCCAGCAAAGGGGTGGGGGGTCTCTGTGCTTCTTCCACGATGCAGGGCTGAGTCTCCAGCTCCAGGTGGGCCTTGCAGGAGGGACTTCAGCCACTCCACCCAGCTCTGTAGGGCCCCCCAAAGCATGGGGCCTGGGGCGGTCGCCCCAATTCACCATACCCTAGGTACAGCTCTGGTCCCACTTGAGGGATTCTGGAGGCATCTGAATGCAAATACTTTGGGAAGCAGGCTCAACAGAGTCTGAAGATTGTATTTATTGTCTAAGACATATATTCCACATGCTGATTATCATAACTTAGACTCTGAAATTATATATATGGACAGGACCTCAAGCTCAGCAGTCACGACAAAAATGCTTCTAGTAGAGACAAAACTTCCACAAGCAAACAAGTATTGCCTATAGTAATGATTTCAAAACTGCTAAATAAATATTCTAAGATCTGGTATACAAAGTTCTGCCAGTTTAGCAATGTCAGCTGGGATTTTGAAGAGCTCACACTCTCTGGCTGATGCTGCTTTGTTGGCAAACCTCCCTGTTTTAATGAAGTCATCCAAGCAGTTGAAAGCTTCTGCCGGTTTAGCTTCTGTCAGCTGGGGAGGAGGGATAGCTAAGCCGGCAGAAAACCCCCTTCTGCTGCCATATGTCTCATCTCTACTCTGAAGCTTTTTCAGTATAGCTACATTGGCAGCAGCCCCATAACATAGGCAAACCTTCACTTGTTTGACCAAAAAAAAGTCCATCGTAAACAGAAAGTACTCTTGTCTGTGATAACAACAGGGCAGCTTGCTTTTCCTCCCTAATACTTTTAGTCATCAGAGCTGTCACTTCTTTAGAAGATTGTGCTCTAAACTGGTTTTGTAGCCATAGGGATTCCTGCCAAAACAGAAAAATGCAGTTCAGCACTTTTTGAAGAAATGTTCAGAAACTGTTATGGAAAAGAAAAAAAAAACAACAAAAAAACAAAAAACACCAAAATGGGAACCAGCTGTAGCCAAGCATATACATCAGTATGTATAATTTTCCATGGCCTTAAGCAAGAATTCTATGCAACGAAATTTGCTAAGGCATCAACGTAACCAGAAAGTATTAAAACATGGATAATTAGGGACTTATTGTGAAGACTTATAAGATGGACATAAAATAAACAAAGCTCGGTAATGTTTAGTGTTATTGTTATTATTACAAAAGGAAGATATAGCTGTTGTCAGAAATTTTGCTTTCCATGACTGTTACCCACTATGGTCAGTCACGCAGTTACTTGACTCTAGTTATAGCTACAACTAGAGTTGCATCCCTTTTCTGCCTGATGCAGTTTAAAATGCTTCACTGGGTATTCAGTCAGTGAATTTGCCCATGAAGCAGTCAAGGGATCAAAAAAGGAATCAAAAAATTAACAAGAATATTTCTAATTTAGAAGTTAGAAGCAACAAATGATAATAAAAATGCAAGCCCTCTTATAAAAGAATAATATTTACATGAGACCCAACAACTGGCTTCTTTCCTAACTGTACTTGGTTTAAAAGAAGCATGTTTGCATGGTGTATCACAGAACAAATACACAGCTGGGAAACTGATGTTAAGATTTTAGTTAGATAAATGTCAAGAAATTGAGTGTTTAGACTCCTGCAACAATTTTAATCTGGACTGTTTGTTTGTACAAACATACAAATATTTTCATGACTTGAAAGTAGTGAGCAATACAAAATACCAAGTAAAAAGATACAATGAAAGACTCACACTTCTTGTGACAGCTGAGCTGAGAAGATTTTTAGACTCCATGGCCACGTCTTACATGAGACACTGACTGTGCAGTAGCTCATTTCTACTGCGCGGTAGTGTCATGTGGCATGAAGCATGACATGATACTGAACACTAATAACGGGCTACTTCTCAGTCAGTGTCACCTAAAAGCCATTCAGGGACACTACTGTGCAGTAGCTCCAGTACTCACAAGTACTAAATGACTGAGCAGTAACAACTGCACAGCCAGTGTCTCATGTGCATGCGACCCATGTCTATTAGATTAATAGAGTGTGATAGCTTGCTGAAAAGCTGAGCCAACTATAGGCATAGACAGTGAGATGCTTTCTCAGTTTGATTGAAACAACATAGGTGCATAGTTTATATAGTATTCTGCGAGTCATGGAGTGTAGCAGAGGGGAAAAATTCTCTATTTCTTATAAATATAAGCAAATTCTTCAGACTGTCCTACCATTGTGTCACAAATCAGACCCAACAGGACAGTTTCTATGAATGTCATGTCTAGTCAGGCTATTGCTTCTGTATTGGAACTGCCAGTAAAAGTAACAATTAATACTTTATGGGATATGGACACCTTCTTATTAGATAATGAGTTCATTTAACATAAGTCACTAAAAAGCTGTCGAATGGTAACAACTTGTTGTCACGACCTATGGATCTGAACTAACTTAAAACCTCTGCATCCCCTTATCAGATCCAGTCGCTTTGAACGTCTGTTTCAGATATAAGCACGTCAAGCTTACCCTTTGTTGATCACATTATGGAGCAATAATGACTGCATTAATTTCTGCCACAAAGTAGCTGCTCTCACCAGTTCATAGAAACTTATGGAACTCATAGCAAAAGTGTTTTTGACTATCCTTTTTGTTGCCAATCCTCTACTTAGTCCACACATTGCAATCTCTGAACAGGAATACAGGCAAAGAAGATTTCAGATGTGAACAAAGAGTGGTATAAATTTCTCAATGGCTACACTAAATATGTTGCTTGAAAAGAAATAGGGTGGAGAGATGTAATGTGCATATCTATTATTGAAGAAAAAGCTATTTGAATCTATTATAATGAAGAAACGAATGAAGAACAGTCCATCTGTGTACAAATATGACCCCTGCAATGCTGCCAACAGCAGAGTGATCTGCCAAATGCATACCATCTGCACAAGTGAAAGCTCTTCGTTGGGCAGATTTAGCTCACACACAATTTCCCTAAGATTTTAAAGGGACACAGTAACAGGGGGATTGTCCTCTTTACCCATGACGAGGCTTACAGTTACATTTCCCTTAGAGGATCTTAGAGTTCTTCTGTAGACAAAGACCTTGGGGAGAGAAGAAAGAAATGTTGGGAATAAGGAAGCATTCCTGGAGAATAGCTATTTGGGGAGGAGAGGGAGAGGAAGGGGGGCAAGCTACTTTATCTTTAAGGACAAAGGACCAACAGCCTTGTATAGTTGGAGGGGTATTCCCATGAACCTGGACAGTGCTAATTTCCTCCTAGTAAGGAGACACATGGGATAAGAGATGTTGCCTGCCAACCTGATCCAGCTTAACCAGCCTGAATAGCATGGAGTTATGAGAATAGAACATGTGGAGCCTGATTTAAAGCTGCAACTGGACTGAATCAGTCCCATTTTAGGGAGTCTTCAGAGACAAAGCTGTGAAATTTAGGGCTGGTGGGTCACTTTATGGGAACTATTTTGAATCATCCCATGGATTCCAGGAGGAAAACTATAGTACTCCTGAAAAAATGCTAAAAAGTTTGCATTTTGAAAGAGGACTAAATAAAAACCTACAAATGGAGGGTCTTATTTAAGTGTTTCTGCCTGCAACAGACCTTTATAATAATTACAGAGCAAAGGGCAGGAAGCCTCTGGCCACAGGGAAGTATGAGATGGTATCTGCTCAAAGATGCCAGGAACTTGAAATCTAGTCACCTCTGAACCCAAAAGGGAGTTGCAAATAGTTGCAGTAGTTATTGTACCTGCTTGAATACCCATGTCAATTTATCTGATTTTGCAATTGCATTTTCCTTGTTTTTCAGATGTCTCTCATCCTGGGTGCTTTGCAAAAGACTAACACAAGAAAGGAGGAACTAATTGACAACACCAGAGACCAGAAATTTCAACATGCCATCAAATGAACAAAATCAAGTGAAAAAAGAGAAGCATATTTCCTCCCTCAAATCTTCTTTCAGCGATAGCCTTTTTCGGTGTTACTTGTAACAACCACAGATAAAAGAAAATCAGACGGAAGTACATTGTTGGTCCCTTAAAAATTTACAAAGATGAAGCTTGCTTTATATAGGGGTTAGGTAGTTCCCATCACTTGATGATGTGAATACAATCTGCTATGCATTTAGCCTCATGATACTCATCTAACTCTATATTACCTATCCTGAAGCGCACAGATTATAAGACGCTATTTTACTAAACCATCTACAGGACCTATTTGAGGTCAGGGATCTATTGCCCAAAGAGTTTACAGATAAAGCCCTAGTTCCAGAAAAGGATTTAGAGAATGAACGTACCACCACTCCAGAGGAAATAAGTTCCACCTCACCATTCTTGCTAAGTGTATGAGCAAAAATTAGGTCATGTTCACAGAAACCTTTATACTGGGCCTTGGTTTGCCACTGAGGAAAAAAGGTTTGCCTGTTTGCACCTGTTCAGCAGCAACCCTGTTGTAAGAAAGAAAGAGAGCCTCAGTGCGCACACAGGGTTCTGCTGTGCCATCTTAGCTGCCTAATTTGTGGGCTTAGTTGCATGCTAAATGGGAGCAAGTGAGTGGATCTTATTTCTCATTGATGGTGCTGGGCTCAACAGTATACATACCCTTCCTGGTGACAACAGAGCACTACAGTGCCTAACTTTCAGGAGCTTGGTCCCCAGAGTCAGGGGCTGAGGTTCTCTCTACAATGCATGGGGAAAGTGATGTGCCTCAGAATGGGATCCACAAAAATCAGAGGGCCTTAAATCACACCTGTCACTGAGGATCACATGAACCTTAATGCTACTGGAAGAAGTTTCTATTTGGGATTCAAAACCTGAAACCCTTCCTCTAAATGTAGGGCCCTATAATCCTTTCTTTCCAAACCAAAGGAGCAAATCCAAACCAAAGGAGTCTTCCACTTCCCCTCCTCTACCCTTTTACACCATACTTGCAAAGGAGGTTTGGGGGTAGGGTGGCGAAGGAGGAAAGTAGATCGCTTGTAGCATTCACCCAGATTGTGAAAGATGGGCTCTAGGTCCCTCCTCCATTGAAGGAGGTTCAGATCCACATCTCTCACCTCCCGGGACAGTGTCCTAACTACAATATTATAGGCTCTTCTGGAGTCAAAGTACTTTTCACCCCTCTTGCTGAAACTGTTCCACAGTGTGCAAAGCATTCATGGTTCATTGATCCAATAGAAGCCTGACGTAGAATAAAATACAGAAACAGAGCCTGGGAATAGGGGTAGACACTCAGGACCTTTTTCATCCTCCTCTTCCCCCATCCTCTGGTTAAGTGCTTTGACCACTAAATTAGAGTCATGTTTATTCTGATCATGGTACAAAAGAACAGTTTTTTTTCATTTACTTTGATTGATAGGAGGGACAATGGTGGTAGTAGCCTGTCTCTACCAGAACATCCTATTTTCTTCAAAGAATGACACCATTCAAACATGTTTTTTTTAAATGATATATAAACTTTAAAGGTTAATTGATACATGCTGTCAACAGACCAGTTTCCAAGGTGATGATGACAGCTCTTTCAATCAGCAACATTAAAACCAGGTTTTTAAGGAAAATAAATATGTATAACTATAGGTATTACAGGATGCCTTATGTTTAAAATGATTTTCCTCTTCCAAGAAATGTTTCAAATGTTGACAACCGGACTGTATCATAAAACCAATCAACACACAAACATTTCAGTCTGAAATGGAATTCAGAATCTGCTTAATCTGAATGACACTTTGAAACACAGTCATTGGGAGAAAATGTGGTCTCATAATTATTGCTTAAAAATAAAGATTTGAGTTCTTGGTCTTAGGAGACACTAATCAAGTCTTCTTGGTTTGTGCTGTATCTTAGTTTCCCATTAGTAAAGTAAAGATATAGTTAGTTCAGGAAGACACTTTGAATTCCTCGGATGCAAAATATTTGCAAAATTTCAATATTAATTCACTATCTAAGACCAGGAGAACAAACCTGGGAGAATTTTCCAAAATTGTTTAAATGTGTGTACAAAGCCTAAGGGCCTTGTTACATGATAGTAGATGACTCCTGGAGCTCTTAATCCCTGGATTGTGCATACATTAAAACCTGAAACTAATTCTAAGCATCCTTTAGGCAGCTTAAAATTACACCGCTCCAGCCTATGTTTCCTCTTTCTTCCACATTATCCAGCTCATGTTACACTAACACGTAGCCACTCTAGTCTACATATTAGTGTAGACATGCCCCCCCTCCTCCGCTGATGGCCGGGATCCAGCCCACTACCCCTTCCCCCACCCTCCTCAGCACCCTAGATCCCCACTCACTGCCTGTACCCCGCCATTCCCCACTTACTTTTGGCTGCCCATGCTATCTGTCATGGGGGAACAGGCAGGAAAGAGTTAACCTACCTGCCCAGCAACTTCCACTGCTGCCAACTCTGCTACTCTCTGGGCTGGGCTTAACCTGGAGAAGAACAGCAGCAGCAGGGGATGGGCAGGCATGGAGCCAAAGACATGGAGCAGGGGGGAAGCCCAGAATGGGAGGGGGGTGGGATTCTTACCTTTCAGTCCTTCAGGTGCCTACTGGGCTCAACATGTAACTGCTCCAAACTCAAGCTAGCACCAACACTGATCTACATGTAGGGGTGGTGCCAGCCTCTTCCCAGAGGGTGGTGGGGCTGAGGTGGACTAGAGAAACAGTTGGGGGGTTGCACTATACAAAGGTGGGACACGGGGCCCCACCGGCTAGGCCAGGAGTGCCATGCTTCTGTGGGCTGTGGGGCAGGAGCAGAGTGGGTGGTGGCCAGGAGTGGGAGGGAGGTGGCACTGCAAGGGGTGAAGATAAGGCAAATTTTGAGGTGACTATAGCCCCTGCAAAGCTTCCCTTAGTGCTGTGCCTGTCAATATGTGAGACAGCATAATAACACAGCCTTACATCACATTAAGAATAAAAGCAGGAGAGAGCTGTGTTAAGTAGCATAGATTAGAACACAAAGAAATCTGTCTTCAAAGAAGACCCAACTTTTCCATCTTTTAGAGGCTCTCATAAATGATGGTTGTCCATATTTTCAAAAGTAAATGTTTTTAAGGTGCTACACCAAAACTATAAATTAGCGATTAAGTTAAATGGGAATTAGAAGACTATGGTCATGTTTTGTACCTGAACTGAGTCACTCCTATGCCTTGATTTTTCCTCCTCTATAACAAAGATAATGATTTAAACATTCATGTAAAAACTCTTTAGCTAAAAAGTGCTGTATATGTACAAAGTATATTACTGGTATGGATACTTGATATCTGTTCTTAACATAACAAAAGTGGTCGTGTTTGGTTTGTGTAAATTTGCCAGCCTATTTATCAAGATTTTTTTTCTGCTAATGTAACTTTTAAATTAAGCAAGCATAAGTGTTGTTTTCATTGTGGAGTACCAATAATTAGCTGTAGCTAGTAATACTCCCATTTTGCTTAACTCCTTGATGTACTTTTGCCCTGTTGCTGTAGGATGACAGATTTACAGCTAAGTTAGCTAGTAGGACAACACATTCCTCTTGAGCTTCCATATTCATTAGATACCTAATGCAAGTAAAGACAAAGGGTCAGAAAATGCTGTTCTTTGTTAAGCAGAAAAAAACCCAAGTACTTCAACTTTTCTGGGTAATTTGCACACGGGGGTATTCAAGGGACATCTCAACCGTGCTAGTATATAAACTGTCAGAGGACAGTGCTTTCCACATATCTGAAGGTCTTTCTTGAAGCGCAGCTTATTAGGTTCATCTGAACAAGATACAGATCCTATGTGACCAGCAGAGCTGTTAGTCTTACTGCCAAATTAATAACAACTTCTTACCTCTGCTCATACCTCTTCTCTTATTTCAATGAGGGATTGTACAAAACTTACCTTCCCAGAAGTCCTGAATCTATATGTCTAATTGCAATCTCAAGACTGTACATTAAGGGAACCAAATCTCATTCAGAGCCTTAGTGGATTTGCTCTTTCTGCCATCCTATAAGACTAATTGTTTCAGGTTCATAAACCAATAAACAATTTAAAATTTTACTATCTGATTGGACTTTAAATCTCTATAGGTAGCAATATTTAAAATGTGTCAGCCTGAAAACTTGAAGCAGAAAGGAAGGCAGGTTTGATAAACGCTGGCCTCAGGTGTCAGCGATAACTCCCACTCGGCCTTCTTCCCAACATTATGTGACTGAATGATTAATTTTAGGTCATTTGATTTTTATGCAGAAATATAGAAACCCGCCCCCCCACAATGCTTACAAATATTCTGAAGAGTGTTATACTACAATAGATAGCCTTACAAAATTAAAAAGATTAATTGACCTATGGGAAAGAGATGGATTACAATTGATTACCATGTACATGTATTTGAGATGATAGATGAGCAAAGCCTGAACATTGATCTTTGCAAATTAGCCTGACTTTGGTCACTTATGATTTGTCTTTGGTACTTGTACTACTAGTGGTTATCTATACACAAATGCACACATTTTTCTGAGTCCCATGGTCATTATTTTAGCTATAGGCTAACCCTGGAGCCATTCTAGAGAAAGATACAGTATCGTTCATCTCTAGCTTGAATTTTTATTTGGGCGTGTCTACACATGCAATTAATGTGAAGTAGTAAACTCCAGAGCCTATTGTGCCCTTTGAATGTGTACTCTGGACTGCAACACACTGAACCAGGGTGTAGCAGCCCCAACTGGCAGAGGGCCCTGGAGGTCAGCCTGCCAGCCTGAGGCTGCTCCCTCCCAGCTAAAAGTGCTGTGGAAGGGCTGGCTGGAACATGAGGGTACTCCAGTGTGGGGCTCATTTCAAGCTCAAAACAGCAAAATCAAAATTAAACCAATGGCTTAGAAACAGCCTCAAAATGAAATGTGGCCAGCTGAAATGTTTTGAAAGTTTCAAAATGTTTCAGGTGTCAAAGCAGCCAGCAGCCAGGTGGTGGGAGACAGGGGAGAACCAGGGCTACACTCCCAGCAGCTCCACAGCTGTGGCTCAGTCGGGCCAGGAGTGCAGCCCTGGCTCTCCCTGCCTCCCATGGCCAGGCTGCAGTAAGCCAATCACAGTGCAGGGTAAGGGAACTGAGCCCTGGCTCAGTTCCCTGCCCCAGTGCTGTGATCGGGCTGGGGAAGGGAACTGAGCCTGATCATTCATTTCCCCTCCCCAGCACTGCGATTGATCAGGCTGGTGGAAGGGAACTGAGTCCAATTGCACAGCCCCCACAGCCCTCCCAGGGTTGCGGGCCCCCAATGTGCCTGCTGGATGAGAGAAGCTGGGTGCTGCTGCCTGGAACTGGCAGCGTGCTGGCACTGGTCTCAGGCAGCAGCACCCAGCTTCCCTCCCTCATCTAGTAGGCAGATTGGGGGTCTGAAACTGTGGGAGGATTGGCAAAGCCCCTGCAGCCCTCCTGCAGTTGCAGGCCCTCGATCTGCCTGCCAGATGAGAGGCTGTTTCAAGCTTTCCCATTATAGCCTATGGGCAAAACATCGACACAGCATCAAAACAGCATCACTACTTTGATTAAACAAAATGGAACAGTGATTTTGAATCAAAATGAAATATGAAATGAAATGCTGTTCCGTTGAAACGTCAAAATGCAAGTCGAACGGAATGGTGCCACTTCACACAGCCCTATTATACAAGTACTTTAACAATAAAGACTTTACTCTTGATTTATATCTGTGGAAGAAAGATCTGAAGATAGCCCTTAGAACAGGGGTAAGCAAAATATGGCCCATGAGCTGGATCCAGCCCACTAGGACATTCTATCTGGCCTGCAGGGCACCTAAAAAGTTCAGAACATTAATATTTATCTGCTCCAGGTTCCTTGTCAATGATGACAGGAGCCACAGCAGTAGGGCCCAGGGGAAGCTGGCAGGAGTCAGGAGAAAGGCCAGCCCAGCCTAACCCAGGTCCCCCTCCCAGCCTCCTTCCACCCCCCACCCAGTAGTGTCTGCCTATGGCAGCTTTCCCTGCACACACAGCTGCTCCAGCATGAGGTGACCCCCGGCTGCAACACTGGACTGCAGGAACAGGGACACACTGGTACCCTGGGGCCAGGAGAGGGGGGTGTGTGTGCACAGTGAGGGAGCAATGAGGCAAGCACAGTATGTGTGTGGAGCAAGGCAAGCACACAGTGTGTGCATGTGTGTGTGTGTGTGTGTGTATGTAGTGAGGCAAGCACAATGTGAGTGTGTGTGGTTGTAGGTTGAGTCCCACAAGCAGCCCCCACCATACACATACACCGTAACCCCTCATACTCCCATTCATGCAGCCCCCCAGCACCCACATCCCTTCACACAGTCCAGCCACCCTCCCCCACACATAGTCCCCCACAAACACCATACCTACCCACACCCCACATATCCACACGCAGCCACATGCTTCCTCACCCCATACCCACCCCCACATGTCCTCACCCATCCCCACATACCCACACACCCACAGCCCCCACAAAGTTTACAAGAGTAAACCCACCCCCATGCCCCCACCCTCCCCACAGTTTACTAGAGTAAGAATTCATTTTAATCTATTGTGTGTTCACCTCTATGTGCACTACACAAACACATGTAAATCAGAACAAAAATATTTTTTGAAATCAAATTAATGAATGTTGTAGATTCTTGATTTTTAGAATATAATTTGGTATTTTTCTGGTTCTGAGATGGCAAAACCCCTTACTGAAAGGAGTACTTCTGGGGGCAAGGGCAGGGACTTCTGATGGCAAAGGTCAGGGGTTAAGAGATGGAACTTCCAGTCCCAAGATGGCAACCAGGGGGCAGGGCACCCTTATAACCTGCCTAGGTCTGATTGTAGCCTATTCCTTTCTTCTAACATGCTCACATCCCCCCCACATCTTAGTGTCATCAGCAAATTTGAACAGGGTGCTTTTTATCCCCTTGTCCAAGTCACTGATGAAGATGTTGAACAGTGCGGGCCCGAGGACCGAGCCCTGTGGAACCTGATTGCCCACATCCCTCCAGGCCAACAATGACCCATCCACCACCACTCTCTGGTTGCGGCCCTCCAGCCAGTTGGCAACCTGTTTGACTGTGTAGGTGTCGACACCACAGTCCCCCAGTTTTTTAATGAGAACGGTGTGAGAGATAGTGTTTAAGACCTTCCAAAAGTCCAGAAAGACTATGTCCACTGCTACCCCTGCATCTAAGGATTTGGTGACCTGGTCGTAGAAGGCCACCAGGTTAGTATGACAGGACCTGCCTCTAATGAACCTGTGTTGGATGCCCCTAAGCATAATCTCCCCTGCTGGTCCCTTGTGGACATGTGCCAGAATAGTTCTCTCAAAAAGCTTACCCAGGATCGAGGTAAGACTAAGTGGCCTATAGTTTCCCAGGTCCTCATTCCTCCCTTGTTTTGAAGATGGGAACCACATTGGCCCTCTTCCAGTCCTCTGGCACCACACCAGAGCACCATGAGTGCTTGTAAAGCCGTACCAGGGGTCCCACAATGACCTCAGCTAATTCCCTCAGCACTTGGGGGTGGAGATCCTCCGGAGCAGCTGTTTTAAATATATCCAGTCCCTCCAGAAGTTCCCTGACTAGATCCTCACTGACCCTTGGCCTAGGTGTGCCTCCCCTGGGGCCTGAGGAAGGCCTAGTGGGGGGGGGCGGCTGATCTGGTCTCTGCTTAGGAAAATGGAGGCAAAGAAGTCATTAAATAGGTTAGCTTTGTCATCTGGAATGACAACCAAATTTCCTAGCGTGTCTTGCAGGGGCCCCATGTTACCTGGTACCTTCTTTTTGCCCCCTATGTATTTAAAAAAGGACTTTTTGTTGTCCTCGATCCGGGAAGCTAGTCCCAGTTCCATCTCCACCTTGGCCTTCCTGACTGCCCCCCTGCATCCCCGAGCAACCGCACTATAGTCCTCCCTGGTGATGACCTCTCCCTTCCATTGGGTGTATGCCTCCCTTTTAGCTAGAAGACATTCCCGGAGGCTTTTGGTAAGCCATGGGGGCTTTTGTGCCCTCCTGCTCCCTTTGATCCATGTTGGAATTACCTCCCTTTGGGCTTGGAGGATCATCTCCTTAAGGAGCAGCCACTCTTCTTGGACACCTGGCTCCCCTCCCCTCCAAGACCTCAGTGCTTCCCCGACTGTTCTCCTTAGACTATTCTCCCTAACTATTCTCATTGTTGGGGAGCCATAGCCCCTCCAGGGGCCATTTGGCCCCTGTTGGGGGGCTGTAGCTCAGGTTGGGGAGGCATAGCCCCAGTATGGCCATAGCCCCACAACTGTCAGTGCTTTAACATTGTACTTATATCAGTAAAACATTGCCCAACTGATTGCTGTCTCTGTCATTCTCTCTCTCTCTCTGTTTATAGTGCTCTTTTATTTTAATTGTGGAGGAACATGAATTTTGGGTTATTTTACAGAGTGAATTTGGGATTTTTTTTACCAGGGATTTTTCAGTTTTCCAATAGGGAACACCAGAATTCCTGCTAGGGAGGCCAGTGGCAGGATCCTGCCTGCTCAGACCTGTCACTTTGGACCCAGTTGGCTGTGAATGACCTTCTGGCCAAACAGGGCCTGGAGGGTGTGCTTTGACAGTTCAAAGCAGGCCACCACACTTGGAACATTCTGGGTGATAGCTGCCCAGATGGCTGGGTAGAGGGCACACATGGCAGTAGTGCTGCACAGAGGCCAAGCCTGCAACCACAGTCCACCGGCAGCTGGCCCATAGGGGCAGATGCTTCTACTGACTGTGCAGTCCCCATGCGGGTCTGGCAGATGTGCAGCAGGTCACAGCCAGGCAGCAGCCCCCGCTGCCAGACTGCTGCAGTGGGTAGAGGGTGCAGGGAACTCTCAGGGCTGCTTCAGCAGTTCAGCTGAGAGTAGGGTAGTATCCCCAGGTACCAATTGGGTGGGCCCCAGAAGCTCCTGAGAGCAAGTAGCCCTGAGCTACTTGCCAGGGCAACTTTTTGTGCTGCTGGGGACAGCACAGGTGCTGGCCCTGGGCTCTGGCTCCCCCTGGCGGCAGATCCAGGAGGAGCCAGGCAAGGCTATTTTGCCACAAGTGGCACAAAATACACCACAACAAAGTGCATGTCCGTGCACTGAGGCAAAAAGCCCCAGCTCAAATTTGCACCACTTCTATATGAGCTGCTGCAAGTGCATGTGCTTGCATGTGTGGATGAGCCCATTAAGGCTATACTGCTGAGGCATGCACTGTGGTACCAGGAACTCAACAAGTGACCTGAAATAGGACTCAGGCCCACCTTGCTCACCTGAGTCCTGATACAAATCAAGGTATGGCAGCCACAATCAGCCTGCTAGTATACTATCTCATACCATATCCCTACACAATTTCCAATTTCAACCCACTAATACCCATGGGCACTAATGCCATATTTATTTATTTTGGGGGTTCTTCTGCCCTATAAACTGCAGCTATCTCATTATCTTCTTGACCTCCTGACATGGACACTGTCTAGAAGTGTTCTCAGCACTGGGAACTGTGCAGCCCAGTCAAGTCCAGTCCATATATGTAAGAAACCCTTCCCATTCTGATTTTCTAAAGTAGACTCTCTTCCCCTTCCTGGCTCACAATTTTTATAGCACATGAAATGAGTAGAGCAGAAAGTGGTCAGTCCATTGAATTTTAAAAGGATCTTTATTTTGGCTGCTGGATGCAGTTTTACCCCTATATATCTTTTGCGGTGTTCACAAGCCCTATGTCTGGATATTTTACAGCCTGTTTAATGCCCAAGTCCTGGTTGTGTCCTCAGCATACTAATATGGTACAAACAATTAAAAATGACAGTGGAAACATTCCTGTAGTGGTGCTCATAGATTCTGCTGAGAAATTTATAATGTTGATATTGGAAATTGGAATTGTTTTGAGGTGACTGGTATGATAGCATATCTCAGCCTCCCACAATATTGTGTAGACATGTTGCTGTAGCCAAGAGAAATAGATAAAAATTCATTTAGAGACAGTATGTTTCAATATGGTGTGCATTTAGGGTGATTTAAAACTGTAGTCAAAAGGGAAATCGTGTTTTTTGTTTGCTGAGCTAGCCATAAATGACTAGTCAGCACATTAATTAGACTTATTACTCAATATATTTTATTGATTTGAGTACCTAACAACTGTGCTATAGTGTTTTGCCTAGGTGTATAGTTTTTAATTTGTAAAATAATACCATGCTGTCAAGATTTAATTTTCTACATGTAGTCTCAAGGAGAGGTTTTTGTGTAATGTTGAAAACAGGAACATTAGAATCACAAATTCTAGCTTACTGCAGATTAAAATACACCTCAGTGCACAACAGATGAAGCACCTCCATAGAAAAGAAAACTGGATCTGAGAATGGACATGTCTAACTGAAAGTCTTCACAGAGTCTTAACAAATTGCTGTCTCTCAAAATTTTTAAGAATCAATTGCTGGGACTCAAAGGTTACAGAATTTCTATTATTAAGCTTGGCTTATTTTTTAATAATTTTGATGGCAAAAATCAATGTTTATTTTTAAGCGTTCATTTCTATTTTTATCGATTTAAATTAAATTAACAACATAAAGACCTTCCGCCCCCAGGATGGATAGAAACCAATGAAAATGTCAAGAAAACACCAAAGCTTGTATCCTTTCTAATTAAAGTTTTTCTCTCCATGTACCAGTCTTAGAAGTAGGCTGCTGTGCCTCTTGCTACCGGCTCTCTTCAGTTCTCTGCAGCTGACTTGTCCCACTTAGGTGTCAGGAATACCCCAACTGCTGCTTCATACACCTTCTTTCATGGCTGCTGCTTCCAGTCCAGCTCAAATACTCTTTGCACCCACCCCTCCTTTGGGTGTCAGGTAGGGGTTTAAGTTAGCTCCCTCCAGCTTCCCAGCACCTATGTAGAAGCAGCTAATTGCTTAACTGACTCATCATTAAGCCACCCACCGTTTTCCCTTTTAAAGTCCTCTATACACTGGCCTGTGACTCCCATCTGTTCTTCCTCTCTCTTTTCAATGATTAAACAATGGAAATATTTTTTCATGGTCTGTGAGCGTGAGGTGAAATTGGTATTTATCAACATTTACCAATACAAATCCTGCCCTGCCTAATTATCATCTATATAGCACAGACATTATGTATCTAAGAACATAATAAATGTCATACTGGATCAGACCACAAACCCATCTAAATCTAGTAACCTGTGTCTCACAGTGGCAGAGAGGAGGATGCTAAAGTGAAGAGTTTTTAGGCACTATTTATGCAGAATGATCCATCTCAGTGCATCTGCCCCTACAACTTCCAGCTTTCATAAGCCTAAATTTGTGGCTGTACCTCTGACTAATGCATTTAATACCTATTGATAGGTATTATACTTTTGAACTTATGTTTTAAAGTTCAGAACTATCAGGGTAAAATCAGGTTAAAATTATCAGGATACATGACATCCTATAGATGCCTAAGTACTAAGTGACTGTTCAGTTACCAACTATTTTATTTTGTTTAGAAACTTAAATTTTTGGTGTCAAGGCATATGAATTACTATTCTTTATTTTGTGGACTAGAATATGTGATTTAGAAGACATTTTTGAAATGATTCTTTATTCCTGATCTTTTTATGGTATTCAAGAAGTGAAATATTCTTTTTGGTGTGCTGGGTATATGGTGGCTGGTTTTTAAGATGAAATGTATTGGTTATCTGAAAGGTAGCTATAAGGAAAGTTGTATGATTTACATGCTCTGGCAGTCATTCCAAGCTTTTTCATATGTCATAACTATTAAGGCCCCTATTCATTTGCTCTGACAGGTATTTGTTATTCTTACCAACCCAACTTTGTTGTATAAGGCAAGGAGGAGTTATCTTCAGCCTCCATTACATGTATTGTACATGAATATAAGGCCATAATTGGGATAGTGTCTTCCGTGCATCTAGTACTAACTAGCCAAATGCACCAGAAGGTATGACTTCTCCTGTATGGCCTCTCATTCAAATATTTTACCACCTAGGTTTTGTCTTGTACTGAAAAAATGCAGCATTTAAGTATAAATGAACAAAGTGCCTTGTGCTGTTACATTATTCATTGTACTTATTTTTCCTCATCATTTCCAGGTAGTAAGTTATCCTTATTTGTTATTTAGACAGTAACCACACAGAATGGGACCACCTGATTCTCTTCTGGGCACAAATGGTGTATATCACCATGTTTAATCCATGTTTGAAACCGGGTGGTTTTATAATAATTCAAATTGAAAATCACAGTTATGATTTTGTTGCAGGCAGATATTTATTAAATACACATTTCTGGCCTTTCAAGTTACCTTAACGTTATCCCTTTTCATGATAACAATGAGATAACAAGACACAGCTTTCAGTATTCTATCTATGTTTGCTGTCATAATTTTCTGCATTGCTGGTGATGTCCAGTTTGAGATGCAAAAACAATTGGTATCAATATTGTGAACCTCCTTTTCAGAAAAAAGAAAGTGGATTTTATCAGTTGTGGAGAGAAACACATTTCAGCTTTCTAAAAACTCAAATTTTTATTCTTATTTTGAGATGTGTTAAGTAAAAGGGTGGACATATGAGCATTTTTCAATGTACCTATTCAGTCCTACAATTTTAATTTTCACATTTTTAATGTTTTCTTCTCAGCCAGAGGATTTAATTCATTTTCCATTTTATTACACCTGTAAGTCATCTAGACGTGGCCCAGCAATGCTGTGGGGAGGTCCCATCTTGTGTCATGAATAAAACCTTTGGGCAATGAGTGTTCCACAAAAGCTTTTACAAACCTCTGAAGACTGCTGCTCCACCCTTAGTATCACTACTCCCTTCATGTCCTGAAAGACCTGTCAGGTTATAAACAAAATGATGTCTTTGCAATTCTTTCATACTCTGAAACAGGTGAGTTTCGGTCCTTCATCAGGCTATACTACATACAGGGTGTGTCTACATGAGATGCTACTGTGCAGTCATTACTGAGCATTTTATTTAGTACTTGTATTAGCAAGTAGCATCGGTAAATGTCTTTTAGGTGATGCTACTGTGCAGTAGCCTAATAACACCGTGCAGTAGTGTATTAGCATTGTCCATGCTGTGATGTGCTACTGCTCAGTCAGCATCTGATGTAGACGCACCCACGGTCAGTCAAATACCTCTTTAAATATCTAGGGAAAAAACTGAAACCTGCAAATCTTTGCTGGCACCATTTCTGAAATAAAGGATTGCAACAGGTAAAGGAAGTGAGTACTCCCAACAGCATGGTCTGTGAATTGCTTATACAGTTTCTTCCTTGGGCAGTAAGGACTTTTCTCTGCTACAATAATCTCATTATATGAAGTATAGATGTTTATTAGGGCTATGCAAAATTTTGCCGGCTGTTTTGTTTCAGTGTTGTTTCAACTCATTTTAAGCTCAAAACAGGTAAATCAAAATGAAATGAAGAACTTTGAAACAGCCTCAAAACGAAACAAGGGCAGTCGAAATGTTTTGAAGCTGAAGCTGGGTTTGCCTGCAGGGAAACAGAAAGTAAAGAAAGGGGAGATGGCAGAAGGATTGCTCTGACATTGACCATGTAGCTGGCTAGTGACTGTGATCCTTCCCTGAGGTCCCTTCCAATCTCAGTGCTCTTGGTGAGGGATGGAAAAACAGCATAAAAGGCAGCATTGTTTGAACTGATCAGCTTTCTGCCTTGGGATCAGTTACTGAGCTATCTTCCAGAAGCTCAGGAACATTAGACAACAAAGGCTACTACTACCATTGATTTGATTTCCTACATGTTAGCATAGCATGTGGGACACTGCAATACCTTTTGTGTTCTTTCTAGATCCTTTTATATTATTATTATATTCATTAATTTATTCTTTTCAGTTCATAATTATATTGGATATTATACTATAGAATGTATGTAGGAAAGCACATATACATTTATATATTTTTATACACTTATATCTTGCATATTATAATATAGAATTTATACAGGAAGGCACATACATTTATATATTTTTATTTTTATACATGTATATCTTGGACATTATAATATAGAATGTATATAGGAAGGCACATATAGATTTATATATTTTATAAAGACTAGACACTATGAAACACACCATGAAGCATGCTGGAAAGGCAGCTGGCAAGCCTTTACAGAGAGGCAGAAGAGAAGGTAGAGGGAGAGGTGTAAGTTCTACCCCCCTCCCCTCCACAAACTGAGATGCAGCCTCTTTCCTACAACTAGCAGGCATGAAGCTTCCAGTTCTACAGGCAGCAAGGAGAGGGGAGCAGTGCCAGTGCCACTGCCTGTGCCCAAGTCTGCAACCCCTTCAAGAGTGCCAGCCATAACCCCCCACCACCATGACAACAAGCACCAGCACCAGCACCAGCATGACAGTCTCATTTCACTTCCTATGCTCAGCTTTCCAGTACCAGAGGAAATGCTGGAGCTGGATCTGGATCTAAGTGCCTTAGCAAGTGAAATTCTGGGCAAGGAGGGGAAATCAGCTGAGTTTGTGCTCCACACCCCTCAAGTTTCTCCTGAAGCCAGGTCTCCTTACCCAGAAGGCACTTCAGAGGAAACTGAGGTAGAAGTTGCGGAGGCAAGCAGCTCAGCTGAGTCTGCTACTCCTGTTGCTGTGCCTTTGCCTGTTGAGAAGGGGGAGATTGCAGCATCAACACGTGCACCCACAGCCCAGAAGCGAGTGGGAAGTGTTGTCTGGGATCATTCTGAGCTGGCAGGTGATCCCACATATGCTATCTGCCTGCACTGCCAAGCCAAAACCAGCTGGGGCAAGGTGATCAAAATACTTGAGCATCACAGGGATGCTGATTCACCTCCACAGGCACCACCCCCTTGCCCTTGCTCCTCCTCAGCCTGGCTCCAGCAGAAGCATGTCCAAAGGGAAGTCCCCTCTCACTCCAAAGCTCCTGTCCCACTAAAGCAGAGTCAGGCCACCCTGGAACAGTGGGGGAAAGGTGGACAGAAAGAGGGGCAAGCGAGACCACCCAGAGCATTGGGGAGATTCTTGGTGTAGATGACCAGCCCTTCTCCTTAGTTGAGTGGCCAAGGTTCAGGTGGTTTATGGCGCTCATGGCCCCATCATACCAAGTGCCCTCACACACCACCATCAGCAGGATAGTGATGCCCTATCTTTATGAGACATGCAGGGAGTATTTGAGGAAGGACCTGAGCAAGGCAGGTCCACAGGTGGCCTTACACTTCATCTCAGACATCTGGAGCAGCTGGGGTGGAGATCACGCCTACCTGTCCCTCCCAGCGCACTGGTGTGACCAGTCAGGCCATCGGTGGGCTCTCCTTCAAGCCAAGGTGATGGAAGAGTCCCACACAGCAACACAAATCATGGGGGCCATGAACCACTTGGTGCAGGGATAGCTCGTTGGGCTCACCTGCAAGTTCATGGTCACTGACAACAGGGCCAATATGATCAAGGCAGTCTGTAATGCCAACTTTGTTGGCATACAGCGTATGGCACACAAGTTCCACCTCGTAGTTAGGGATGCCTTGGAGAGGGACAGGGCTGCCAGTGACAGCACCAGCAACACCAGCAAGCTCATTTCCAAATGCAGGTATGTGGCAGACTACTTGCCCTGGAGCATCAAGGGGAGCAAGGTGCTGTGGGACAAACAAGTAGAGCTGAGCATCCCACAGCACAAAAACATGCAGAATGTGGAGATTCAGTGGAACTCAACATACCTGGTGCTCAAGGCTGGTCAAGCAACAGAAGGTCATCCATAAGATGGCCTTGCTCAGGGAGATTAGGATCAGTGGCCCCCTTAACAGAGCTAAGTGGGATACCATCTCCCAGATCTTGGTCATCCTCAAGCCCTTCCTCAAGGCCACCAAGACCCTCAGTGCTGGTGATGTCCTCCTCAGCCAGGTGATCCCTGTACTGAGGGACTTCAGAGCCAAATGGAGATCAATGTTCCTGGCTGGGGCAAGCTGCTGTCACCAGGCATACAAGCACTGGTGAGGCAGCTGAACGATGGCATCAGGAAACAGCTTGATCCCTTGCAGTCCAGTATGGTCCATGTGCTGGCTGCCATGTATGAGATGAGGGTGAAGGGCAGCATATGCAGCGGCCAAAGCCTAAATCAGTGGATAGAGGTGCTGGTGAAGAGAGTCAAGGAGGCAGAAAGGCGGAGGTGGGGGGACATGAACGACAGGGCTCTTCTATCCCAAGCTAGCACACCACCCAGCCTCCTCCCCCACCACAGGCACTGCCAATGTGAGCCAAGGGCATGGCTTCCATGGTAGAATCCAGAGGCACCAGACCCCACCATTAGGCAAGTAGCACACAGGCCTTGGTGGCTGCCTATCTCACTGAGGACGTGGAGCCACTGCTGTAACCCCTTGGCCTTGTGGGCAAGCCACAGCCAGATATGGCTGGATCTGGCCAAGGTTGCCCAGGAATACCTGTCCTGTCCACTGACCAATGTTTCAAGTTAGAGGGTGTTCAGCATTGCTGGGGCTGTAGTGACACCACACCACACCTGCTTGGATGCTGGTTTGGTGGAGCAGCTGGTATTCCTGAAGGTGAACCTCCCACTGCTGGGGTTCTCCAAGTTCCCAGTGCAGACAGAGTGAATTCCACCCTCCTCACTCTGTCCACACCTATTTCCTGTATTCATTTTTTTAAAGCCATTTAATGCCCAGCTGTCAGAGCTGGAGAGCTCTCACTGCATCACGGCCAGCAGCAGAAGAACATGTCCCTGCTGAGCTTCCATGCCAGGATGAACTTGGAGGTATGGGCTGGGACTATGGGGAAAGAGGAGACCCCAGATCCTGGGCAAAACCACTAAAACTGCACTCTGCCAGGGTTTGGAGGCCTGGTGGGACTGCTGGTGATGTGGCATCCCCAGGAAATCCCAGGACTGAGGACCCCCAGGTGAAAGGCGGGTAAGAGGTGCCATAACCTCCAGCCACCACACACATGCACACAATCCTGACTGGGGAAAGCCCAAACCAGTTACATCTTTGACAGGCCTAAGGCTTGCTGGTTGCAGGAGAGTTGTGAGGCTCCAGGTGAGCTCAGCTTAGCTGCCTGGGATGCCAATTTTTGGTATGAAGAACACTTCATCAGACTGAGGAAGCTTGCAGTTGGTGTGTGTGCTGTTTCTGGATGGAAGGAATAGTAAAGCAGCCAGAGGCTGGCATGCAATGCAGGCAAGAAGGCCAGTCAGTGAAAATGGAAATGGAGGCATCAGGTGGTGAGGTACAGGCTGGGGGTGGGTGATGTAGCTGCATAAGAAAACATGAAGAGGTACCTGAAGAGTCTTATGTCCAGTAGGTTGTAGTGTGTCAGAATTCCAATGTCTATACTGAGTCAATTATGTTCTGTACCTAGGAAGTTGATGAAATGCAGTTTATAGGCCCAGCTATGAAAAGTGGTTTGTAAATTTCCTTTCAGGATCAGGCCTGAGAGACTGGAGATACAGTGCTTTTTTGTGAGAAATGTGCTCCCACAGGTAGTTGGATATTCTTGTCTTTGATAGATTTGGGTGTGCAGTTTGGAAGGGTGCTGGAGATTGTTGACAGATTTTGTGTTATGAGCTGTAGGAATTTGACTTCTGGTGATGAGGTTAGGTTAGCAAGGTTCAGTGCTTGTTTGAATTTACAAACCACTTTTCACAGCCAGGCCTACGAACTTCACTTCATCAGCTTCCAAGGTACAGAAACTCACCAACTCAATGTAGACATTGGCTTTATGACACACTACAACCTGCTGGACATCTGACGTGCCAGGTACCTCTTCACTTTTACCTCCTACATCCCCGCACCCCGCCCCAGCCTGTCCCTCATCCACTGACACCTCCATTTCTATTTTCACTGGCTGTCTTTCTTGCCTATATTATGTGCCAGGCCATCCTATGGCTTCTTTACTATTCCTTCCAACCAGGACCAGTAGACACATCCATTGCAGGTGCGTCCGCAGCCTGACAAAGGGATTTTCAACCCAAAAAGCTGGCATAAGCTCATCTGTAAAAAGCGGTTTGTAAATTCCCTTTGAGGATCAGGCCTGAAAGATTGGAGACAGGTGGTATTCTGTTGCTATGCCTTCGATAGCTTTTTGCTGTGAACTCATTCTGGTGTACAGTTCTTGCTTGGTGTCTCCACGTATTTTCCATCAGGGCACTTGGTTTGCCCTAGATAAAGATATGTATTGTATTGTGAAGATATCTCCATACTGGAGATATTGTTGGCAGGTTTTGTGTGTCTTGTCATGGCATGGCCTAGAATCCATTCAGTGTGTTTTGGGCTGATAGGCAGTTGGCTTCTGGTGATGAGGTTAGCGAGGTTCAGTACTTGTTTGAATTTACAAATCACTTTTCACAGACGATCCTATGAACTTCACTTCATTAGCCTCCTAGGTAGTAGGTACAGAAACTCATGGACTCAATATAGACATTGGAATTCTGACACACTACAGCCTGCCAGACAGCTGACTCCCCAGGTACCTTGCCATTTTTACCTGCGCTGCTACATCCCCCTAGCCCCCCCCCCCACCCTCCCCAGCCTGTTCATTCACCCCCTGATGCCTACCATTTCCATTTTCACTGACTGGCTTTCTTGCCTGACATTGCATGCCAACCTCTGATTTCTTTACTATTCCTTCATCCAGGAACAGCACACACACACAACTGCAGGTGCTTCCTCAGCCTGATGAAGGGTTTTTCAACCCAAGAGCTTGCCAAGATATATTTCTGGAATTAAATATTCAGTTGGTCTGCTAAAACATACCAGAATTAGACTGATCCAAAGCAAAGGACCTTGTCTGTCAGTGCCATGTCCTTAGACCAACACCCCTAGCACCTGACCAGAAGGATGTAGGGCCCTGGGCACATCTAAGCCCCAGGGCTGGGGTTGTCATGGAGAGTTCTCTGGTAGCTGCTGGAGAAGAAGCTCCTGCAGGAAAGGAAAGGGCTCTAGTCTGTGACAGGTTGGCTGCCTGAGATGCTGCTGGTGCTATTGTGCTGCTTACTAAGATATTACCTGTTGTTATTTAAAGTGGTGGACCAAGCTGAGGAAGAGGAGGCCTCATTAGGGCACACTACCATGTCATGCAAAAGTCCCAGTGCCAGTGAGGGTACACCTTAATACACACACAGTGTCACCCATGTCAGAAGTTTTGCTTGTCAGCAGCCGGAGGTGCAGTTTCCCAGAAACCCCTGCAACTATCTCCTTGACAGCTGGCAGGCTCCATGGCCTCAGCAGGGCCTAGCACGCCTGCAGTTTTCACCGCTCTGCACCTTAATACACACACAGTGTCACCCACGCCATGAGTTTTGCTTGTCAGCAGCCTGAGGTGCAGTTTCCCAGAAACCCCTGTACCTATCTCCTTGAAACCTGGTAGACTTCATGGCCTCAGCAGGGGCTACCATGCCTGCATTTTTCACCCTGCTGTACCTTAACACACACATGTGACATGGGTTTTGCTGTCAGTAGCTTGAGGTACAGTTTTCCAGAAATCCCTGCACCTATCTCCTTGAAACTTGGCAGGCATCATGGCCTCAGAAGGGCTACCATCCCTGCAAGTTTCATCTGAATCAGGCAAGAAATAACAAAGTTATAGGTAATTTCATGCTTCCCCATTATAGCCTATGGGCAAAATGTCAGAACAGTTTCAACAAAACAAAACAGAACAGTGGTTTCGAAATTTAAACTAAACTTGAAATAGAACACTGTCCCATCAAAATGGAAGTTAAAACAGAGTGGTACTGTTTCACACAGCCCTAATGTTCAATCACTAAAGCACATGCCCATTGAATAGTGATATCTTTCCAGTCCTGGTGAGGTAGAAGAAGGGGAATCTAGGCCCTCTCTGTTCAACTTAGTCCCATTCTACTGTGAAATTATTCTCTATAGGTCTCAATCCTCCAGCACAATACTATTCCCTACTCTGAGCCTCATGAAGGTAGTCATCACTATCCTCCTCCTGGGATTTCATCTTCCACTTCCATGCTCATCTGCATCCAACCCGCAGTGCAGCTTCTCTCCCCTGGGAGCTGTCCAGCACCATTCTCAAACTCAGAGAGCTCTTGTTTCTTCAGCTGCCTAGCCTAGACTGACACCTTTCCCTGGCTTGCACCCTTCCATAGTCACAGAAAACAGAACCACAAATGAACTTATCTTGGTGTCTCAAAGGGCTTTGTTTTTTGGTTTCCAGCTCATGACTCCATCAAAAGGACTCTAAAAAACTGAAATAATAAAAGGCAATCTGAAAATTTTTAACTAAGTGGACTCCAGCCAAGATGAACTTTTCTAAAACGTCTTTGAGCATGTACAGACTAGTCTGGTCTGGCCAGAGAAACCCAGAAGCCTCTGGCAACTGACTTTCTCTTTCTTTTAAGTGTTCCATGTTGGGCATTCAGGGAAGCTAAGGAACCCTAGGTGCTTCTATGTCCCATCCTTTAACTGTTGCTTCCTTGTGACTGAATACTAAATCTAATTTGAACTCTAACACTAGGTACATAGCTCATATATATTTTCTGGCAAGTAGGCATTTATCAGTATTCCACTCAAATACCTGAAAAGCAATTTCAACACAAATTCCCTAAATTTATCCCAGAGTTCATATGTATACCACCAATGGTATAACCTGTTAAAGCATTAGTGGGCTTTTCTTATTTTATGGTTTAAAAATGCTAGGCACAACATTCAAGGGCAGTAAATGCATAAAAATGCAATTCTCACTTGGCTAAGATCATATACACAGAGCTTCAGCCTGGAGTAAATTTGTACCTATGTGACTGAGTTAGATAAACTGAAAGCAGAGTTGTTACAATGGAAATGCTCATGGACTCCTGCAGCTAATATGCCCTGGCCTTAATTTATACCTGCCATTGCCTCAGTCTTTGAAGCAATGAAACGACCTGAGGCATGCCTTAAATTGCTGTAAGCTTTTGTAACACCTCATAACAAAACATACTCGAAAATCTAAAGCCTGTTACACAGAAATTTCATTCTGGTAAGTGCTGGTTGTAATTTCATACTGATGTTTGATAATTTCTTGATTAATCCAGATCCAGTCCTGACCCCCATCCCACTTCAAACATTTAAATCACAACAGTCCACTGTAGTTCATCCTATAATTTCCAGTTCTCCAGAATGGTGCAGCAAAGTCAATTGCTTAACCTTTTTCACCATGAATTCCAATACCAGAAAAAATGCATGCCCAGAAGGGTAACAGTCAAGAAAGAAGTCTGTGAGACATCTAAGGTCTTTAGGGATTGTCTATGAGGGTCTGACAAGAAGATGGATACTAAAATAGTTGGTTTTAGACAGGCCCAAGATTACAGTTATTCTTCACATACAGGAAGAGAGAAAGCATGACCAAAAGGGACTCTGACCCTCTGCATTTTTCTAATATATAAACCAGGAACCAGCCAATCCACCCCTCACAACACTATCTCACTCCAGTACACTGTTCAGCTTAGTCGAATGTTATTGCATCTTCCCCAAAATGTTCTTGATAACAGACTACAGCAAAGTCTTTTCTGTCCTTTCACAGAGACAACAGACACTGGAGACTCCTTCATGACTAAAATCCTCATACATGTATACTCTTTCCAGTATCAGGAACTAGAAGTATGACTCTCTTACTATCTTATCTGAACACTGGAAAAAAATACAAGCTATTAACAAAATACACCTTAGTATGTTTAATTATGTCTTCACTTGCCCTTTGAAATCAATAGACAAAACAGAGCTCTTTATATGCAAGATAAATACAATATATTCAGAGTCTGAGTTATACCTAAGGCACAAGTGAAAAGGAGGAATTATTTGTTGATAAATAGGCACACATTCATTTACCAACAAACATAGACTGATCTGCAGGGAGAAATACTGGAATGGCCGATGATTCGACTTGAACTTTTAAAATATTTATACTTGTCTTGTAGTTCCTTACGAACCTCTGCTGTGGTTAATTGGAGACACTTAGTCCTATTGCTGGCCTCTCACTGTGATAAATATTTAATCACAGAGGAAAAGGCTCCTTTGCAAGAAGAGATATCAGTCACTGGTTCTTGAAAATTGAACAAAGGGTGCTCTTACCTAGAAGGAGCCTTTCACTCTGGTCCAGAAGTCAAGAAAGGTCCAGCTAATTATCTCTGCTGTGAACCAGCAGTCTCTCTCTGACTTTGACATTTATCCCTTCCTGTTTGTGCAAATAGAAATTGAATTTAGAGCTATAACACACTCTTTCTAGTTTATCATCACAATTTTGAAAAGATGAATGATGTTCAATAAGTGGCCATAATATTTTTGGTGGCTTTTAAACATGTTGTCTATTAAGCCACTTCCCTGCTCAGAACCAAGTATGAACACCTCAGGAACTGAAATGCCTCAAGAAGTCTCACAACACATTATGCTTATGACACTGGGTAAGCTGCCTAAAACAAAGCTTGCTGTTATCCGCCACCAACAGAACCCATAACATGCTTGCTTGCTGTAATTCCTTGCCAAACAAAATCTCTCTGCCACAAACAGAAGATGGAAAAGTTGAGGATGACGCATGTCTATATTTGCAAATCTGGCAAATTTGGCTATGTTTCTAAAATGCAGAGCATCCCAGAAGGAGTTCAAACACAGAAATGGGTGGGTGCAGCTGGGGACATGGGTCAAGCCAAAACAGAACCAGGATTAGAGTATTCACAATAAAGAATAATTCAGGAAATTAACATACATTGGGAGATGTAAAGAAAGTAAAGCAGTGCTAAGTGGGAAAAAGGATAGAAACATTTGACTGATTTGGAGTTTCAAACCAAGTTAGTTTGTGGTTCAATATTATAATATTTAACTAATTTACGTGCCTAGCTTTAACAACTCCATTTTCACATTTTAATTTGAACTGTTGGTTGACCAGTAAGATAGATGTTCGTATAATGTTAACAATAAAACATATCTTAGTAGTCAATTTATTTTTTGCACAACCCACATTGGTATTAAACCTATGACTGTGTGAAAAAAAAATGAAAGGGAGGTAACCCCTTTGATACTGAATTATGCTGCAATTCATAGAATCATTGGAAAATGCTATCTTTGTGGAAAGACCTGAGAAAGTAATTTAGTCCAGTTCCCTGCTAAATCAGGATCATCTCAGTCTAAAAAAAATCCTAGACAAAACAGGAGTTTAACCCATGCTTAGAACCTCTGAATGACAGAGATTGCTTCTGTGGAATTAATTCAGTTAGAATCACCCTTAATTTTCAGAGATTATCTCCCACTAGGGCTGGTGAGTGAAATTATGGTTTTAGCACTGGGGTCAATCCAAATTAACAACATAGCATTCAGTTGAGTGAATTGATTTACAACAGCATAATTGGGGACATAATTTGGATCATTAGTTTAATATTCATTCTTCTCTCTGTGTCTTGCGATGTTTTAATTGTATATAAAAGCTGTTTCAGGAAACAAACTCATCTATATTTATTGTTTCCCTTTTTCTAGCTAGAAGGCACTTTTGTGTGTTACAAATATGCAAGATTTGGATAAGAAAAAATTATGAGAAAAGGTGTTTTATGGATAAAGGGCTTTCATAGGGAAAGAATAATATTGCAATAAAAATGTTATACATTTCTGGCTCTTATCTGTACTTCAGCCATCAGCTAATACATGCACATCCTTAATCTAAGATTGATGGATAAATAGTTCACAGTGAAGGACAGTTTTGAAAACTGCTGGCGTATATGGTCAAAGTCCATTCAAGCCTCCGAGGCTTACATAATGAACTTGTTACAGTTTATGCAGCCTACAGGAGATGAGGGAACATTGTGGTTATCAATATGACCAGCCACTTCTGACTCCACAGCCCAAATGACTAGGTGCAGGTGTACCCAATAACAGCTGGGTCAATCATGTGCAGTCTTTGGATCAAGACCAGGATGAGGCCCAAATTCATGCCTCTGGAGCCATAGTAAGACACATGTATCACCCTGCCATTTCTCTTATTGGGAGTTTTGGTATTAGACACCACCTGCAATGTGGTTTGTTGCTCTGTTACAATAGGCTCTGAAAAAAATATGTAGGTGCTGAAAGTTTAGGATACTCACTGGCCACAAATCATCTTTCTTTAAGTGATAAAACTGCAATACTACACACATCCTTTTTTTTCCCCAAATTAAATCTATATTATATAGTAGAGCATAAAACCTCACAGATTTTCTTAATGAAAATTGAGTCAACAAGAGCAGCTTCATGAGGGAAAAATTATGAGGACTGGAATAGGCCACACACAGACAGACATTTTTCATTTCCAGATAGTGGCAAAATTCAGTTTGTGGTCTACAGCAACTGAATATGGAAATTTTAGTTAATTTGTTCTGTGCTTAAAACTCTGGAGAGAATGGATTGGGGGACCGTTATCCACAGACATCTGGAAAAGAGTCTGTACTGCTATACTTTGTACTTCTATTATGTCTGTGCTGCAGGTTTGTCACTTCCATTATTAGCTAGCAAAAGTAAAAAAAAACAAACCCAAACTGAAATTCCACTGAGCAGCGGTGCAGATAAGCAGCTGGAAATCACATATATGTCTCCATTCTCAGTTCCAAGATTTTACCACAGCTCAGCATTGCTGCAGAAAGAAAAATGGCAATTTAAAACAAAAGCACAAATCGTATGAACAAATAAGCAATGAATGCTCTTGCTTTGGCACAAAGTAAAGCAGAAATAAGTTACAGATACAATGTTTTGCTCATATGTGAACTTCCAGAAAATGCAGAGGTGTTTAAATCTGGAATTTTAGTCATACACTTAGAGTTTGGTTAAAAAATGGAAGGCCTAAACTTAAAAAAAGCTCAGGGTATTAGCATATGTATTTAGATTCTAGCCTACTCTGACAGAAAATTGCTAATTTATCCTTAATAATATTGTTTTAATAGAAAAGCTAATTATTACCCATATTAAGAAACTATTTACATAATCCTATGCTTTTGGAGTTCTTCCTGGTCATCTTGTATCTCACTTTAGTGTCAGCCCTGATGGCAAAAATATGCCCTATGCCTATTCAGGGTTGAGTTCCATTGATATAGATGCTGTTTGAATATAGGAACAGAATTGAGCATGGAATAATGCTGTGCCTCACTGCTCACAATTTTTAATGAATCATGAGTAAATGCACACTGGCACACTTTTACTTTTTCAGTGCCATATTATTCAGTGCACTGAATCAACAGGAGGAAGATTCAAATATGCGTGCACTCTAGGAAATATATCTATCAATGAAAAAAAATCAGCTATGCCATAATCATGCCAGAGGACTGACATGAGTCTACTTACTTTTGAGTGATGCTGTATCCTGAAAAGTAATGATCTGAAAACTCTCTCACCTCTGGCATAATGAAAGCTTTAGTGCTAGCAAGGACAGCTAGAAGGTAAAAAACCTTTCTGTGGGTGTCTCTACGTGAGAAGCTTTACCATACAGTAGACTACATTTATTACACGGTAAAGTATTACTGTCTACATGAGCAGGTGCTTACTGTGTAGTTAATTAGCCTTCTGCACAGTTAATTTGCTACCTTAAAATCCAGGTAGCAAATTAACTGTGCTGTTGTTACTGTGCAATAATGCACATGTAGATACCTGCCCAGGGCTAAGCCCATATAGCATTAATTGCATGTGTAGATGTTCCCAGTGTGAGTGGAAACATTTGCCTTCAGTTGCAGGTAAGAAGAATGTTCCCACAACTACAGGAAGTTCCATCAATCATGGAGTGAGGACCATGTTTTAAGTTAATAGCTAGAAATACATATTCTTGAATTCTTTATTATAATAGAACCTGGATCTTTGGCATTTGTACTTTGCTGTGTCTTTTACTTCATAGGATGCCACTTCTTCAGTCATCCAGATCTCATTAATAGTATCACCTAATGAATTAAAGAAGTAGCACCTCAGCAAACAGATGAAGCATCTTAGCAGTTCCACATAGCTGCTTGATGAGGCTCTGTATACCCCCGGTTAAATTCACAAACTCCCAGTTTTCAGATCTTAGTAACAAAAGCTCAACCAGGTTTCATCTATGGCCAACTGGTACACAGTGCTACCTGGGTCATTTGCAGGCACAGTACAGTCATAAAAATCCCTTTAAGCCAGTACAAAATATTACAGTTTCCCAGGCCCCTTTTTCTACACAAATCAAAATAACTTCATGTTTACAGGATATGCATCTTAGTTCTCACCAATTCCTAAATCATCTTCAGTTGACATCATCAGCATCCTACTTCTCACCAGTTACTGCATCCTTCTCAACAGATATGGACACCTGTTTGCCCAGTCACTCTGTTTTTTGTTTTGGTGTTCTGTACTTGTCTTGTCAAGTAATTCTATATTTGCTGACCTTTAAGGTACCTCAAAGACTAATCAGCTACTTTCCCAGAACTGCTGTGCACACCATGTATGGCAACCCTAGTTTTGTATTCACCGGGGACTCCTTCAGTTCATCTACTAGCATATGTATCACATGTATATGCACTGACCAGTGATTACAATGCTAAAATCACAGAAAATTAGGGTTGGAAGTGACCTTAGGAGGGCATCTACTCTAAGCCCCTGCCCAAAGCAAGACCATCCCAAATATATCATCCCAGGGAAGGCTTCCTCTACCCAGGTCTTAAAAACCTTCAAGGATGGAGATTCCATAGCCTCACTAGGTAACCTGTTCCTGTACTTTAGTACACTCCTATTGAGAAATTTCTTCTTTATATTCAACTTAAACTTCCTTGCTGCAACTTGAGACCGTTGCTCCTTCTGTCATCTGCCAACACTGAGAACAGTCTAGCTCCGTCCTCTTTGGAACCACCCTTCATGTACTTGCAGGTTACTACTAAATCCCATCTCAGTCTTCTATTCTCCACACTAAATAAACCCAATTCCCTGAGCATCTCCTCAGAAGTCATGTGCCCCATCTCCTTAACCATTTTCAGGCCTCTGCTGGACTCTCTCCAATTTTTCCACATCCTTTCTATAGTGGGGGGCCTAAAACTGGACACATCACTCAAATTTGACCTCATCAGTACCAAACAGGGGGGAATAATCACTTCTCTAAATCTTCTAGCAATGCTTCTACTAATATAGTCCATTACACCATGAGCCTTCTTCATAGCAAGGCCATGCTGTTGGCTCATAGTCAACTTATTGTCCACTGTAACCCCAAGGTCCTTTTCTGCAAAGCTGCTGCTTAGCCAGTCCGTCCCCAGCCTATACTAGGTCATAATACTTCTCTGTCATAAGTACAGGATTTTGAACTTGTCCTTATTGAATATCATGAGATTTCTTTTGGTCCAATCCTCCAATTGGTCTAGGTTTGTTTCTCTGGGCATGTCTACACATTCATTAATGCACAGTAGTTACTGAGCATTTAATTTGGTAATTGTATAATCAAGTACTAAATAAATGTGGAGTAACTAGAATTACAGCACAGTAGCCTAATAATACTGCGCAGTAGCATATTAGCATGGTTTGTGCTGTGATTCATTACTGCACAGTGTTATTAAGCTATTCTGCATTAAGCATCTCATGTAGATGTGCCCTCTGATTCCCAGCCCTACCCTCCAGAATATCTACTCCACAGATAGTATTCAGCATGGTGTCCCCTGCAAACTTGCGAAAGGTGCACTCTCCATCCCATCTTCTAGTTCATTGATGAAAATATTGAACAAAGCTGGCCCCAGAACTGACCTGTGGGACACTCCACATGATGCCAGCTGCCAACTAGACATGGAGCCATTGATTACTACTCTTTGATCCCAACAATTCAGCCACTTTTCTATCCCCCTTACAGTCCACTCATCTAACCTGTACTTTCTTAGCTTAGTTGTAAGAATGTTTTGGGACATCATATCAAAAGCCTTGCTAAAGTCAAGGCAAATCATATCCACTGCTTCCCCCACATTCAGAGTATAATCTCATCATAGAAGGCAATCAGGTTGGTCAGGCATGACATGCCCTTGATAAATCAAACTGGTTTTCTGCTATACTTGCCCTGGTTTCCTGCTATAGTTCCCTGAGTGAGTCAAAGTCTGCTTTTCTGAAGTTGAGGGTCCTTACTTTGCTGCTCTCCATCCTTTCTTTCCTCAGGATCCTTAACTCAATCAGCTCATGGTTGCTGCTGCCTAAATTTCCATCTACTACGACATTCCCCACCAATTCTTCCCTTTTTGCAAGTAGCAGGTTAAAAAAAGCAGGGCCTCAAATAGGCCTCTTCAACACTTGCACCAGAAATTTGTCCCCAACATTCTTCAAAACTTTCTGGATTTCCAGTGCACTGCTGTATTGCACTCCCAGCAGATGTCAGCATGATTGAAGTCCCCCATAAAAATTGTGATCCAGAAACTTCTGCTAGTTGGTTGAAGAAAGCCTCATCCACTTTATCCTCCAGGTCTGGTGATCTATAGCAGAGACCCACCCACTATGTCATCATTTTTATTGCTCTCCTCTCTGACCCTAACCCAGAGACTTTCAACAGGCCTATCTCCAGTTCCATAGACAATACATAACCCATGACTGATAGGCAGGTTCCAAGACCATGAAACTGGTCTTGGAAGGAGATAAAAAGAGATGAGTTATGAGAGAACTGTGAGAAGTGTAAGGAGAAAGAAGGGGAAAATAAGTGCAGAGGGACACATGAAAAAAGTTGGCACTGGGGAAAACGGACAAAAATACAACAGATTTCAACTCTATAATCTTTACTTTAAAATTCTCAATTAGTGAATCTGGCATAAAATCACCAGTGGGTGTGTCTAAATGAAATGTGTTACTGTTCATTAGCATAGTTTACTGTACAGCAAGCGTGCTTCTACACATGTGTGCACTTACTACATAGTAAAAACCCTTAATCCTGCTTACATTTGCTATTTGCAAATGCAAGTAGCAAATTTAAGTGGGATTAGTTAATACACAGAAATGCATGTGTAGACATTTCTGACCCAGGACCCAGGAGCAAGTTTGCTTCCGTGACATCTCAAATTCAGACTCTGGGCACGCAGCAGACCTTCTGAGACAACAGGTGGGACCAGCAAATTGATGCCTCTGGTGTTTTCCAGCATCAAATCAATGAATTCCTCATGGCAAAGGATGCTTCAGAGCCTTGCCACCTCCTCCTGTGGCTCTCTTGCCTGCTTCATGAGGAAAACCATCAGAAAGCACTACTTAGATTGCAAGCATTCCCCTACCTGGCTGTCCCTGGAAGGAACCTACAAGCCATAGTCCCCATAGTTATAAACCAGGACCTGAGTGGAAGCTTCAATAATGAGCGGACCTGCCTGAACAGACACCTCAGTGTCGGGGAATCGGGCCCCAAGGTCACAGTGGGCCGAGTGTGGATCGAACAGGTGGGATTAGAGGCGAGGAGTCAGAGCGGTTCGGGACACATGCGGTTTCAAAAACAGAATGGTTTTATTTGCTTTTTACTTATGCCCCAAGGTGGTAAGGTAGTGTAGGTTAGTTCAATCTTGGTTACAATCAATTGGGAATGATAACGAGAAACAAAGAACGATGAACAAGGCCGAGATCGGTAACGGTAACGAAGACGATGAACTGGAACATAGAATGAGTTGGTTGAAAACGTGGAACGAGAAACGAAGTCGGGACGTGATCGAGAAACGAGTAAATCAGTAACAAGAGGTCGAGAAACGTAACAAGCAAGTAGTCAAAAACCAGAATTAATAATCAATAATGGGTGGTCGAGATGAGACGAGCGTTTGGTACGCTGAGATATGACAGTGGCGGGGAGACCAGCGGACCCTGGGCCTAAGTGAACCAGGGTTCGGAAAGGTTCCTGAGGCGGTGTTTGCTGCTGCAGTCTCCACTCAGGTTCGGTCTGGTCTCCCATGGGGATGGAGACCTGCTGGCCTTAAATATGAAATGTGTGGCCAATCATAAGGCTTCCCCTGTGGAAAATTCCAGTGCTTTCTGGTAAAAGCCTGGGCATGCGCATAGTATCAATTCAGGCTACCTCATGGCAGAGCCATGATTGACAAGCCTGGGGTCATGCATGGGGCATGTGCTGGGCATGCTTACTAGCCCTCTGGGGATTTTCCACAACTTGTCAGCGCATGTCAGTGCTTAACACTGTGTTAGCCAGCACTTTATTCAAATTTGGTTCTGACACTTAGAAGCAGAGGAAGAGCTGGAAGAGGCAATAGCTGTAACATTGAGACGTTCCAGCCATGTCTCTGAGTCACTTAAATCTTCCACCTACCTCTTCATGCCCCTCTCTCCAAGCAAATCTTCCCTAGAAAAATCCCCTATAAACTGGCCTGTTTTCTGCTCCATGGTCTTGAAAGGTTCCTTTTTCCCTTTTCTGCACTGCCCTGGCACAGCAACTGGTGTCTCCTGGGTCTGGGGGGACACCAAGCATCCCCCCACAGCCGACTGCTGAGCTGCACAGGTGTAGGGGGGACCCCCAGCGTGCTCCCCAGAGGACCCAGAAGTACTTCCAGTCCACTTCTGAGTTCACCACCAAGCATGCGAGGGGTGCTCCTGTGGGATGCTCCATCCACCCCGGTATTGCAGTGTTCACAAGCCATGCCTTGGTACCTCAAGTTATGTAGAAAAAACATTTAAAGCTGTGTCTATGGCCGAATTATTAATTCTGTGAATCAGCATCGAATCTTCAGATTCGGATTCGGCTGAACTGAATCAGGGACAGTCATCTCAATCAACAAATCAGATCACTGTCCCCAATTCAGGCTGAATCCAAACTGAATACAGCCCATTTCACACACCCCTACTATTTGCTTTCCCCATTCTCTGGTTGTATTAATCCATATTCTAGTAAGGCCCACAAGCAGTTAAGGATCTAAGCTTATAAAGTATGCAACTGTAATTTAATATTTAAATATGATGTCAAACACCTGTGGCCTCTTTTCAAGCGCATAAGAAATGGACAGATATACTTGAGGGTTTTGTATGCTGGTTTACCCCAGTGTACCAGAGTCTCAAGAGGTCAGGATGTCAGAAATAGGACCTAAATTAGATCTGGAATTTCTATCCCCCCAAAAAGCATCATCATTTTTTTCTTCATCCTGAAACAGAATGAAGAGACGACATTTTTTGATGGAATGGAAAGTCCAGAAGATTTTAATTCACAAGTGTCAAGATATTTCATTTTGCCATTTTGTTTTGAAATATACATTGTGGCATTTCCAAAATTGAAATGTTTTGTTTTAATTTGTTGAAATGACACAAAATACTTTGGCTTGAGTCATTGCAACATATAGCCACATTTCCTTATAAGAGTTGTTGAGAAACATGATGTCCCCCCATTTTTCTTATGGGGTAGCCTTCCTAGCCAGAGTATAGTTCCTATAACACACCCAGGGACAAATGGTTCCCATAATAAAACAGACCACAGTCAGAATGAAATCAGTTGAAGATAAACTTCCAGGAAGGAAAAGCTGTGAGATATGCAAGTGACATAAGACAGTATGACATAACAGGAAAATGAAGTTTCCTGCTTTGCCGAACTCAGTTGAAATGAAACATTTTGGATCACATTCAAAAAAGATATATATTTTTTTCAATTTGGGTTGAAAAGCCAACCTGAAATAAAATATTTTTATTTTCATTGCCCCAAATTTTGCCCTATGGAAAAAATCAATTTTGTTAAAAATGCATTTTCTTTCAGGGAATCATTCCAATAGCAAAATATCTTGCCTAGGTCTAATCAGAAGGTATCTCACTCAGGTGAGAGACTATTAAATTGTTGACCTCTTGAGTGACAATGAGGATAAAGGTGCCACTTAGTGCTCTTTCCCCCACAAAATGGTACTTCCATTACTGTTATTCATTATTAGTGAACTAATGGGTCATATTTAGCACTTACAAATGACAATAGTGCTCAGTCTTGCTAGTCAGACTGATCATCAGGTCTAAGACTGGAACCAAAAGAGGCCCACTTATATAGGATGCTGAAAATGAAGACATCACCAAAAAGATGCAGCATCATACAGAGTATTCCTCTGACCTAAGGGATATCAATATGACAGAAACTTCTGGTACATCTCAGAACCATAGATAGAAATCCTGAAGGCTTCATTGAAAATTCTGTTTTCAATAACTCAGAATAGCCTTCAGACTCTATACAGATATAAAGTGGTGAAAAGTCTCAACATTCAGTTGACTCTATTTATTCAACAATCCTTTAACACAAGGCTTTAAAGAAACATGGAGGACAGGCATGAGTTTTTCTTATGGGCAAACTTATCCTTATGGTAACTATTTTTAAGTATTGTCTGTGTGGCTCTCCCACTCCCAAAAATTTAACAAGGCATCCCACACACATTAGTGTGACTAATTAAGAATCACTGCAAAACCACTCTATTAAAATGGGATCCATTTTGAAATCAAGCTGCAGGTGTAATTCTTTATGCATACAAATTTACGAAGTTAGAAAAATAGAAAATTAGAGTTGGAAGGGATCTCTGGAGGTTATCTAGTCCAACCTCCTACTCAAAGCAGGACCATCCCTAACCAGATTATTTTGTGCAGGGCTTTGTCCAGATGGGCCTTAAAAGCCTCCAAGGATGGAGATTCCACCATCTCTCTAGGTAACCCATTCCAGTGCTTCACCACCTTCCTAGTGAGAAAGTTTTTGCTAATATCCAATCTAAACTTCCCTTGCTGCAACTTAAGACTATTGCTCCTTGTTCTGTCCTTTGCTACCACTAAGAACAGTCTAGCTTCCCCCATTTTGGAACCACCCTTCAGGTAGGTAAAGGCTGCTATCAAATCCCCTCTCAGTCTTCTCTTCTTTAGACTAAATGAGCCCACTTTCCTCAGCCTCTCCTCAGAAGTCATATACCCCAGCCCCCTAACTATATTCACTGTCCTCTGCTGAACTCTCTCCAACTTGTCCACATCTTTTCTGTAGTGGAAGGCCCAAAACTGGTCACAGTATTCTTGTAAGGGCTTGTTGTATCCCATCTGTTAAGTATCTAAGCAGTAATGATATGTCTGAGTACAAACATATTCTACCCTGGGTGAGTCTCTGAAAAACTGTTAATTCAAAGAAGTTGCTGGGTCCTCATTGCTTTTTCTGAACTAGTCTTAGGGGTAAAATGAGAGCACCTTATAAAAGGAGGTGCCCTTACAGCTTGAATAGGATGGAATTCCTGGGACCCTACAGGTACACGTAGCAAAAGTGAAGAAAATGTTTCTTGAGTCAGCCATATTACACTCCACTTTCACATAGTATCGCCTCCTTAGTCAAAGCCGTCAGCCACAGAGAAACCACAAATGTTACTAGATGCTATTAGTATCTATTATTCCACAGCAGTTCAGTTTTGTTCATCAGTTCAGATTAGATACTAAGCAAGGATCTACATAGTCTGACCCTTATCCCAATATGAGCCCTGAATTATGTCCTCTGATGACTTCAAGACCACCATTGTGACTCTCATATCTGAGGTCTAATGCCCCCAGAAGGTGCAGTATTGAAAAGTAAGCAGGACAAGGAACTTGGGTGGGTGGAAGAAGGCATAGGTTCAATCCAAATGGTCAATAAGGGTATGATTTACCAATTCCCAACTCCTTCCATTGCAAGGAGTGTCAGCAGATTGTTGCCACAGGCTTAGGTACCAATACATTTTCCATATTACTGAGCACCCAGATGGATGCTGAAGGAAAATATTACTTTGCTTATAAAGGGCCTGACCAATCAATAGCTTTCAGCAAGGCTCCCGATGTTCTGCCATAAAGACAGCTCAGAGTCCCTTGAAAGTATGTTGGTGTCAAATATTTTAACATCAACCCCTACTCTTCTGTAGAAATCTCAAGTACTTCATAAGAATCACTAGATACAGGGCAAGTGGACAGATGACTGTGAGACAAAGTAAGAAGCTCACTGTGGATACTGGTGATTTTTAGGACCAGAATTTTAATCCTAGAGGAAACCTTATCAGCTTAATCAATGCAACAATTACTTCTCCACCACTGAAAAGCCTCTCAGCAATTATGGTCCTGTATACTCAGAACCAGACTCATCTGATTTGGTCTAAAGAGCCTTCCCCACATAAACAGGAAATTGTGGTGGCTCTGCCAGGCTTCATAGGCTAGGGTTCAGGAAGGAAATCAAGGCCTAATGAAACTGTCATTAGGAAAGATAGAGAGCAGCCCAAAAAGCCTGTTTTCTGACATCTGCCACAAAAAAACTGACTGGTTAACTATTCAATATACTCTAAACAGAAACGATCCCCACAGAGTCTGAGAAGAGAAAACAATGGCCAAGAAAATGTAGCCCAGGTACACTCAGGGGTGTGACCTGTCTGCAAGTGGAAGGAATGGGGTGGTCAGGCAAGAGTCCTGTGAGAGGGACCTGCCACTTGGGAGCAGTTCCCTCTCTTCTCTATAGAGCCAGGCCCAGACAAAGTGCTTAACTATATACAAATTTATTGCTAACCAAAAAAAATATGAATAACAGACATTAAATATTTACAGTAGAATTAGTATGGGACATCATATACAATAACCTGCAATCAACACATTGCACTACTTTGAGGGACTACAAAACATAAACTAGGTGATTCACAGCATAGGCAAAAATTAACCCCCCTTCACAGAATGAACATTAACATTCTGGAACAGGTAAGTCAAGGCATCAAGACAATAAACACATATAAGCATCAACTTAGATAAACCCAGGTAAGTTGAGGTAGCAATGCAATAAGCATACCTGTATTGTTGCATGTGTAAGTTCCAATAACAGGCAGTAAACACATATAGGTAAGAAAGACGGATAAACCCATATAACCCCCCTTAAGGAGTACCCATAACTATATTAACCTCTATAGTATGAAGTAACATTAATCACAGAATATGGGGGTGCACTCAGCACCCCACAGTGTGTTCCTTGGAGCCCCTCCCCGTTAGGGCCCTGGGATGTGGACATGCCCCCTCCCACAATGGAGGAGGGTGGAGGCTGCAGACCCTCCTCTCCCAAGTCCACCTCCCCTGTGGGACCTGCTTCCACAGCAACTCACACTCCCATTCTGAAGCAGCCAAGGCTCATCCCCTGGTGGCTATTCCTGCAAGGGCCTTTCTCTGGCCCCTCTTGATGGCCTGGTGTCCTGCATTGGGCACCCAGGGAACTCTTAGAGGAGCTGACCCCTTACTGGCTTCAGTTCTCTGGCCTCACACTGGGGGTCTTTCCCCTTTCTGAGCCCTGCTCTGGGCACCACGGCTCTTTCACTTTAATGCGGAGCCACACTGTGGGGCTCTGGTTACTCAGCCTGGAGCCAGGGCTAACTTGAACAGCCTTGAGCTGCTCTTGAGGTCAGCTCTCTGTGCACTGACCTGCACACTGTGTGGGGCCTGAGCAGCCTCGAGCTCCTCCCAGGGCCAGCTCTCCGTGTGCCAACCTGCGCACTGTGTGGGACCCAAGCAGCCTCGAGCTGCTCCCAGGCCTGGCTCTTCATACACCAGTCCATGCACTGTCTACCCAGACACTTGCCAGGTTCACAGACTCAAGCTGTCTCGAGCACCTCATACAGCCTGAGCACCATGAGCTGATCCATGCACTGTCGAAGCTGAGGCAGGGTCCTGAGGACAGTCTTCTCCAGAGCTTCTCTCTCCTTGCTCTCCCTCTCCAGACTGTGCCGAGCACACTCTCCTTTTATACGCTTCGTGGGTTCTGCCCCTGAAGTCCGGTAGACCTGCCATACTGCAGTCCACAGTCTGGTTTAGGAGCTCCTCTCCCCCTCCCTTTGAGAAAGGGGTGGTGCCTGCTTTCCCTCATCTTGTTTCTGATTGTGGATTTGATCCACCAATTTGAATTGAGGATTCTCAAGCCCCTTGGAGCTTAATTGGGTAAGTTTGTCACTGAAATAATCAAGAGCAGTGAGTGAACTCTGAGCTCACTGTATCTTTGAATGTTGGTCAGTCAGTAACCTTTTATACCTTCAGAACATGAGGAGAGACAGACTAGCCTCAACATTACTTCCCAGAAGACTCAAGTTCTCATCTCTACCCCAGAAATGTGATGATGACCCTCACCTAGGTAATTCTGAAAGGTTTACCTACATCACCCCTTAATTTGAGGGTCCCCAAATTATAATTTGGTAATGCGTCACCTCATAAATAAAGAAAAGCTACTGCTCACGCAAACATAAGGTTAAAATAAAGTCCAGAAAAGAAAAGTAGCTGGAAGGAAAATGCCAAAAAGGGGATAAAATGGAAAAGCCTTTTTTTTTTAACATGACAACATAATAGACCAACATTTTTACCTTGAAGGGTTGTCCTAGCTCAGTAAAAGAAAGTAAATCTTTGTGAACATTTTAATAAAAATGAAGCCATTAACAAAAGTATTCAGTTGCACTTTAAAAGCACCTTTTTCTGTTTGTAACCACTGTGCACAATTTACTGAGCCTTAGCACTACACATTAGTGGAGTGCTGGCCAAAAGGAAAAAAAATGCCGAAGAAAAAATCGGTATGTTTTTGGCACAAATCACTAGTTAACACCTATTCATAGTGGAAGAAAAGAAAGCTTTGAAAATGTTTCAGAAGTGAACACATGGAAAGTATTTTTGAGAGACAGGCAAATATGACAGGCAGCTTTATTGCAGGTCTTGATGTACTTAGCTGAGCTATGTGAAAGGTTTGGCTTTTCAGAATATTTCTCACAAAAAAAAAGCTGAAACTCATTATTTTGAAACTTTACTGTTAAAAATTGTTACATGATAAAATCTCATTTCTTAGACAAGGGGGTCTATTTACAGTTTGATAATTATATGTAAAACTGATAAGTATTTTTTAAAGACACCAGTATACAGTATGTTCAATTTACACAGAGATTTGCAAAGAATGCTTACTAGACCCTACATTCAAAGATAGGTCAGATAAACAAATACAGGAGAACAGTAAGGGGAAGTAAATACTGTATAGAGAAATTATCAAAAGGAGAATAAAAGATGAGGGCTTCCAGGAAGAAATGTGACTTAAGGCATTTAACATGGCAAGTAAGTAGTAAAAGACTATATAATAAGGCAAAGAAACCACTATGTAAAAGTCTGACAGACACTGCCAAATCTGAAACCTGTGTCCTCCAAAGCTGAAAATGAGAGTTTTCTCACGTCACTTCTACTAAGAAAGAGACAGGCTTTGTTAAGCTCCACGTCTTCTGTGGATCAGGTAAACAAAGACAATATGTAACCCATGGCTGAAGGTTAGGTTCCAAGACCATGAAACTAAAAGTTAGAGGAGATAAAAAGAGATGAGAGAACTGTGAAAAGTGTAAAGAGAAAGAAGGAGAAAATAAGTTCAGAGAGGCATGTGGAAAAAATGGACACTGACAATGGACAAAAATGCAACAAATTACAACTCTATAATCTTGTCTTTAAAATTCTCAATTAGTGAATCTGGCACAAAATCATCAGTGGGCACACACCTACATGAGATGTGTTACTTCACGTTACCATAATTTACTGCACAGTAAGCACTTGTACATGTGCATGTGCTTAGTGGGCAGTAAAAATCCTTAATACCACTTACATTTGCTATTTGCAAATGCAAGTAACAAATTTAAGTGGGATTAGTTAATGCACAGTAACACACATGTAGACCTGAGCCAGGAGCAAGTTTGGTCTCAGGTCTACCCAGCCACTAGGGGGCCAGCCTGAGGCCAGCCCCAGGGCTGCAGGCTAGGATCCTCTCCTGGCCCAGTGCTGGGTTGCCTTTATGGCAGCCCCTGTCTGCAGACTATAAAAGTCTGCAGCCACTTTGAGCCCTGGGGCACACAGACAGGAAGCCTGAGGGCACTGCAGGCCCGTGTACCCCTGGGCCGGCCACAGCATTGTCATGCGTGCCTGCAAGCACTCCAGCACTGCTTCCTGGCACCACACTGCCATGCAGCTGCCAGGAGATTTCTGTTCAGGCTAGCAGCGTACTGCAGCTTCTGGCCAGGTCTGTCAGCCCCCAGGGCAACCTGCAGGCAGCTTCTGGCCAGTACGGCTAGCACCACCTGCCTGCAGCACACACCCAGCAGCCTGTCCTACAGCTGCAGATACTGTGGGACTTAGCTTCTGCCACACGACTACCAATCCCTTTTTGTGCCTCTGTGCTGGGTGCTATTGACAGCTGCCCAGGGCCAGCAATGCCAGGACAGCCATACAGGGACCCACAGATCCAGAGTGAGCCACAGCATTGCATCCTCCTCCTCACCTAGAACTGTACCAGCCATGCCCACACCCATGCCCTCCACCCAGGGCACCAGCTGGACTGAAGAGGAGACCAGAAACCCTGTGGAAGCTTGGGGTGAGGCAGCACCAATTCCAATGGGGTGGGAGCAAGCTGCCCTCCACCCCACAGCACACTCTGTCCTGGGCCTGGGTGGTGGTCCTTCACCAACTCCAGCTGCCAGAGGCGCCTGGCCCACCATTTTCAAAGTAATCTGCAGCTGTGCACTTGTGTTTGGTGACAACTATAAACTGCGGCTGTGCAAAATGGCATTGTTTCATTTTGACTTGAGGTTTTGACGGAATAGCATTTTGTTTCAAATTTCATTTCAATTCAAAACTGCTGTTCCGTTTTGCTTCATTGAAACAGTGACACTGTTTTGATGCTTTACCCATTCGCTATAATGGGGAAGCTCAAAACAGCCTCTCTCATCCGGCAAGCAGATGGGGACCCACAACCCCAGGAGGGCTGCAGGGACTGTGCCAGTCCTTCTGGGGCTGTGGGCCCCCAATCTGCCTGCCAGATGAGGGAGGGAAGCTGGGTGCTGCCACCTGGGACCGGGGGAAGGGAACTAAGCCCAATTGCTCAGGTCCCCTCCCAGCGCTACAATCCGGCTGGGGAAATGAACTCAGCCCAGCTGGGCTAAGTTCCTCTCAACAGTGCTAGATCAGGCTGGGGAAAGGAACTCAGCCCAGCCTTTCTGCAGCCCGATCTAGCACTGGGGATGGGAGCTCAGCACAGCTGGGCTGACTTCCTTTCCACAGCCTGATCTAGCACTGTTCCCTTCCCCTGCATTGCAATCAGCTTCCCGCAGCCCAATGGCAGGAGGTGGGGAGAGCCAGGGCTGCGCTTCCAGCTGAGCCACATGGGGCTGCAAGCCACTGAGAGCTCAGCCCTGGTTCTTCCCTGTCTCCAACCACCTGGTTGCTGGCTGCTTCGAAACTTGAAACATTTCAAAACTTTTCAAACATTTTGCCTAGCCGCATTTTGCCTCAAGGCTGTTTGTTTTGAAGCCCTTGGTTTTGATTCAATTTCACTGTTTTGAGTTCAAATCGAGTCAAAACAGTTGAAATGAAACAGCCGGCGAAATTTCATACAGCCCTACTATAGACCACTTTCTTTGGCTAGGTTGGGTGAAAATTGTCACTTCCGTCTGTGCCCTTGGAGACTATATTAATGGACATTATGTTAAAAATTCCTTAGTATAGCATTACTTAATCACCAGATGGCACAGTGAAAGATAATCTTAGCAGGTCTCCTTAACTGAGATGGGCAGCTTAATTTTGGATAAATGTTTAAAGTTGTCCATATAATCAATAAGATATGTTTTTCCTCAAATCTCTGACTAGAAATCATTTCTTGCATGCACAAATATTGCCTAGAACATATAGTCAATCAAGAAAAAAAATCTGTAGATTGTGCCAAAACATGAGACCTACTGCAGGGTTCAGTTTCCTGTACATGGGCATAGAATTTAACTGGATCAAGAAGTTCTTGAGGACTTCGGGCTGCAGAAAACACCTGTCCATTATCTGGGTTCAGGTTGCTTTTTATTAAAATGTAGTATTTTAGAGCAGGTTTAGTTCAATATGCTTTTACAGCCATTGAGTTATATTGGCCCTAAATATAACACACTTTTTAAATTTTGTTTTTTAAATGCATATAATTCTTGATGTCAAGTGTAACCTTCAGTTCTATGTTATTCTTAAAGATAAATATTTCTGTGCTCTCAGTGCTTCAGAAAAATAAATAAAAGGGGAAAAGAAATTTAAGCCAATGACCTAGTAAATGAATGCATATGCAACAGAGTAGAAAAAATGACTCAGTGAAAAGACTGATTTCTATTTCAGCCTTCCAAAGAGATCTTTATAAACATTAAGGAACAAAATGTTTATGAAAAATGTGTTCACAGTGTCCTTCTAAATAAACTATTGGTTATACTGCTCATGCAAAACTATTACAAAAGAAACTTAATCCCCTTTCCATGTCATCTGGGCACTTGAAAACCACCCCTCTCTTTGCTTTATAGTTTTTGATACTGCCTATTAAAAAAAAATAGACCCTGTTCACTAGATGCAAAGTTTTGGTCTGCTACATAAGGGAGAGAAGCCCACTGAACTGAATGTATTTGGTACAGGAAATATCTTTGTGCCTGTAAGTGGAGTCCTATATAGATGTTAATAGAAAGATGAACCAAATGCTCATTGCCTCATGTGGTTTTGTGTGTCTCAGGAATAGTGCTCCAGTCTACAATTGCAAGGCTCCATCTGGCTGCTCAATTAGAGCCCAATGTGACAACTGCTCATCATGCAAAAGCAATTGATTAGATTTTTATGTCCCTCAACAGGCTGATTTGATTACAATGTGTATAATTTTTCTTTTTGCTTTATAGCTTGTTTATTTTGTTGTTTTCCATTTTTGCCACTGAAATCTTTGGATTATTAAATGCCCTTGCCAAAGAAGAAACCATACCATTTTGAGAGGTTGATGGGTTTTGAAGGGCTACCATGTGATTCGATAGAATCACTGCCAAAGAACAGTCATTTACCCTATGTTCAGACAGAATTTTTGAGTAGCTCTGTTATCCTGGTTTCCAGAACAATTTGAAGCTGAATATTAAAAAATAACTTTGAAACATTGTTTATCTTTAAATAACTTGCAAGTTAGCCTGCCCTTCAGTACTCTGAAGGCTTGTCTTCCACCTCTGCCAGACCTAAATCTAGCTGAAAAATATTGACTGCATGCATCATCCGAGGACTCAGGCAAAAAGAGTATCCAGAGATGAGGAATGCTCTTCTTAGAGCATCAAGGGTCTTGAGTTTCTGACACCTAAGATACTCTAGGCCTGACTTGTCTGTTGCATGTGTCAGGCCAGTTCCCCTGACTGCAAAGGAGTTATTTTGATTTATAATGGTGTGATAAGAGGAAATGTTAGATTCTGCTTGACATTTATATTGGTTTCTAGTGAGTTAAAAGGCAAAAGAACTTTCTCCCCCTTACCTATTTCAGGTTATAGTTAAGCAGAACCACAGTTAAGGTGCTGAGAGAAAATGGGGACAGCTGTAACTTCTCCTGCAGTGCCCCAAAGAATGGGTAGAGATGGTAGTGCCATTAAAATATGTTGAGACATATGTAGTGGGGAGGCGTGAAGAAAATGTTGCACCCCAATAAATTTAATATATTAGAATATTCATGACCTTTTTGCATATCCCAGGAGCCTTTTGGCAACATAGAACATTTCTGAAGCAGAATGCTTCTGGTGTGGCCACATAAGCAGTGTCTGCAAAAAGAAAGACAGGGAAGAAGATGCAGGGAACTACCTAAGGTATAAATAGATACTTGGACAATGACCTGATAAAATAGTAAAAAGAGTTTGCTTTATAAAGAAGTAGCTCCAGCCAGTAGCATAACCAGGGTGGGAAGGAAGAGGGGTGCAGGAAGTGAAGAGGCCCCCTAGATACACTACAGGATTGCCCACTGATTAGGGTGGGTCATATTTAATCTGGGTTTAAGTCTCTGCTCTGCCAGATTTCTTTATGGTCTGGAATAATGGATGTAGGCTCAGATCTTTAAAAGGCATTTAGGCCACTAACTCCTATTTAGTTTCAGTGAGAACAAGGCACCTAAATATCTTTGAGGAACTAAGCCTAGACATGCATCAGTTCCTGCTTTTTAAGATTGGGCATAAAGATATGTAGCACCATGAAGTTCTTCTGTATTATTATAACAGAAGCAATATAGAAAGATAAGGGAACTGTTTTCCCAATGCCCAGCAGTTTACAGATGACTTGTAGATTTGAATCATAGTAAACGAAGCTAACCAAAAACTTGACATTCCTATTCACTGCGACATAAGTCAGCCTGTCAATTATATTCTTCTTTTTTCAATAGTAGTGCCATTAGACATAAAGATGATAAAAACCTCTCTCTCCTTAAACTATAGGGAAGAGGATGCCATTTTTCTTCCTGCAGCTGAAGCCCAATGCCTCTGGTCATGGCATTATGTAGACAAGAGCTGCAAACAGCACGTAACTGAGGCTAGGAACAGAGGTTGCATATGTCCATGAATAAACTGACTCTGTATTTGTCCTGCAACAAACATACCCCTGGATTAACATGTACACATATCACTCTTCTAATCAGGGTTTAGAGAGTGGCTGAATGCAGTGCCACTTTTCTGTCATTGATTCAGTGAATCAAACTCAAGATATTTGTACTGATTTACTTTACAAAATTCCAGGGTAACTGTTACTACCTCTTATAAGGGAAACTTCTCTGGAATTTATCTTTCAGTTTATTTTTCCACAAAAGTGCTTGTTGAAGCAGGATGAGTGAGCTGTTTGACTGAAGGAGTCCAGGAATAACTTGTAGAGCTTATTTTGTAGGAAGACTAAAGCCCTGATCCTTCACTGAGTTTTGCCTGTGTGGGGGGCACAGATCTCATTGAATGACTAGGACCTAAAGGAAAAAAAGCAGCATTTAATAATCCAAAGACTTCAGGGGCAAAAATAGCCTGATCTAGCACAAAGAATACCCGTATGTCCTTTAAATACTGTTTCACAACACCTAAAAATACAAGGGTAACAACAGGAGCAAGACAGCCTTTTGCAAACAGCAACATCCAGACTGCTTTGCTGCATTGTACAGTTGAAATTTAATTTCTTTGCCATATGAAAAATTGAAATACTTAAGTAATAACATTCAGCAACATCATCTGCCATCTGATAGTGCACAGAAACTGGGCAATTATGTTTCGCCTCGGGTGGTTAATAGGCCCATTTCAAATTTCAGGCATTATCAGATAATAACACTGCCTGCATCCGAGTATGTTATTATAATTATTAACCGTAAAGAAACTGGAGGGGGGTGAGAGAGAAAGATTGGTTTTAATTATTTAATTTTGCAGAGCAGTACAACTAAGTTCATTGTTCCCCATGAGCTAAGATGCAGAGACTGAGCTTTGGCATCACTGCAAATCAAACTCAGTTCAAAAGGACTTGTTTTATGAATCTGAAAACGTTTACAGTGCCATTTAGCACAATCAAGTCTCTGAGCAGTGAAATCTACCTAAAAACATTAAACTACAATAAAAATGGTTTGGGCACAGAAACATGGATGGACATAGCATCTGAGCACAGATTGTTCGTGCCGCTATATTTACAGGTTGCTTCAGTGTTTTCATTTTAAACCCATAAATATGTATCTAAGACTTTGACTGAACAACCTTAGGGAGAAGAATTAGAAGGGCCAGATTTTCCGCATTGACATGGAAGACAGAAGAAATAGCAAAGACATGCAAAAATGATCAAACACGTTAACAAATGCATACATCTACACACTCATAATTAATGAATATGAGAAGTTTGGGAGGTTGTCAGGCTAAGCATCCAAAATTAATAGGAAAAAAATATGTGAAAGTAGAGTTTTATAGGCAGACGTGCCCAATGGATAGTCAAAGTTACACGAGTGGCCAACCAGACTTCTAGAATAGCTCAATTAGAAAAAACTCAAGAGTTGCCTAAAGCCATTCTCGACCAGATAAGATCCCCTTCCTCAGCTCACGATCGCAATCCAAAACAATGGAGGAACACAGCATCTGGACTTCACATCTTATACCACAAACAATGTTCAAACAGAATATTTAGGTTTTGTAGCTTTAAGAAACAGCTTCATCCTTTTCAGAAAAGGGAATAGGTGAAGCAGAGTACTGCATAAAATTAAATGCTATGTGATGCAGCCGAGAGAAAGTAGATGCCAAGCCTCTCAACTTTATTGCAATTGTGATAGTTGATATTTTCCTTAAAGCCATAGGAATCAAGACAGTGCATGCAAATTTCATTTTTCACTTAAATAGTAATCTTGCAGACCTTAGCACTCTGCAGAAAGTTTTCCAATATGAAAGCAAATTTACTTTATAGGGCCAGAAATCAGAAGGTTTTTTTTTTTTTCAAAAGGAGCAAAACATTATGTTTTTTTTACGCCAGTGTCATGATTTGAACATTTGAGGTTTTCAGTACTGTTATATGATCTTCCATTTTTCAAGATGTGATTTCTGAAACCGTCTTTTAATTACCCTGGGTATGTCACTCATACTTTCTAGTTCTCTTTGATAAAGGCACAGATGGGACATGTAGCTTTTCCTTTATGTTAGGTTATTGTAAATACAATCATATTCATGCCTTCTTCTATCATCATTCAAAGAAGTAGGGAGCTGAACTAGATAAACTTGTGAGGTCCCTTCCAACCCTATTTTCCTATGATCCTAAATCTTTCTCAAAGGGTGATGATACTCAAGAACACTACATTGTGAGTCAAGATTGCTTTACACTAAATATTCATCACACAAAACTGCAAAAACAAAGAAATAAGACTAAGACATTATTTTCCTACCCACATGGTTCAAAAGTAGAAGCAACACTGTATAAAAGGCAGTATGCCACAACCTTTAACCCTTCTCTAATACAGCAGCAAAGTGTTTAGGCTGTAAGCTCTTTGGGGCAGACAGTCTATTTAGCCTACGCTTGTACAGAGCATTGCACAATAAGTTTTTAGCCCCTGACTGAGCTTCTCAGAATCTAACCTAATAAAAATAATAAGTAGTTCATGTACAGCTCAATGAAAGCAATGAGGCTATTCACGTGTTTACAATTAAGACCATGTTGAAGAGCTGTGCTAGTTGGAGCTTAGAAGCAGCCTGAGTGTATACATGAGATATTTGTGGTTAAGGGTTGCCTACATGTTTTGTTTTGGAAACAGTGAATTTCTTCAAGAGTATATTCTTTACAGACTTGACTGCTGTTTAATACATATATAGCCAATAGGGTCCATTCTTAAGGTGCCACCCAAGACAAGTGGAAATGCTATGTAAAAACAGGCAGTCCCCACTGCATCTCTGGAATCACTTAAGACTTAGGCAGCTGTTCGTCAGCTATTTGCACATTGCAAACAAGAAGTTAGCTTCCACATATTCCAGATAGTGAAGATATATATTTGATTTGCCTTGAAAGTGAAATACATGCAGGAGAAATCTTAAAAAACCCCTTGCCACCCACAACGTTTAAGTGAAGTGAATCTTATAAAGTAAAGCCTTTTCCTGATTTGCTTAGCTAGCGTGCACACAGAGTGCAGTAATCTGGTTGAGCTAAAGAAAACGTTCCCTTACGCCTGAAGGATCAACGCCAGCTGCAGTAGTACTGCCTGAATTAATTCATATAGCTGAAACTTGAACACTCTGAAAGTTACAGTACCTGGGGTGTCTGAAATTCCATTGTCTCTCTTCTTAAGTGGTGAATCTCAGGGTGGAAACACTTCTTCCCTTTCCTGTTTTCAATGGCAACATTTCATGTTTTAATTGCTTTAAAAGGTTTTAAATGAATTGTCCAGGTTCTTAGGTAATTGTAATGAACTATTCAAGGATTTAAAGGCCATTTATTATGCAGCTGGTTGTCACCTCTTTCACTTGGCACATTGAGCTTAACCACAATAAAACTAAACAAACAGTATTCCCACCATTCCCTCTCCATTAAAGAAAGACTGAAAACACATTCAACCCTCCTGATGGTGGGAGAGGAGACATATTGTGGTTAAAAGACCAATACATTTTTTTAAACATAGAGATAACATAAAATTCTAGTTCTAATGAAGTCAATGGCAAAGAAGACAGGAATTTCATCACAAGTAATTCATTCCAGAGTTGCTGCTGTGTGAAGTCTTAACAAACATGATGCAAAAGAGAATGATAAAAAGCTCAGTAAAAGAATTAAAACAAATAGAAAAAAAAAAATCAGTAGGCCTATGCTTTGGCTGTAGGTCTTTTTCAGTATTTTGTCAACTGTTGTTTCCACATATATATTATTACAAAAATATCAGATACAGTATTGGAAATTTGATTTTTACTCATACCTTGAAAAGTCATTTAAATCAGTTTGTTAACCAAACAGAAATGTCTGCTAGTAGAGTTGAAGCTAAATTACCTTCAGAATACTTGGGGACAATTTGGGGGAAGTGGGGTCTTTAAGGAGGTAACCATCTATTAAGACTGTTTTTTGTGCAAGTTTCACTTAATAACCTTACTGATTTTAACAAAAGCTTTGGAAAAATTAGTTGGTGTGGGTTTTTAAGTGAGCTCAGTTCACATCAAGAGCTCTCTGTCATGAGCATCTCATACACGGTACATATAAACCTATACCAGTATACTGCAGACCGACATACTCAGACCATACATAAATATGCAAATATATAGATGTGCACATGACCCAAGTTCAGTTTCCAGATGTGCATATAAGTACAGCCATCGAGGCACCAAAGGTCCAAATTTGGTCTGGCCTTGGATTCTGTCTCAATGGTCTGAAGAGAGGACGTAAGTTCTGGACAGCTTCCACTCCTCCATATTCCTGCCTAGATGCATGCATCAAAGGCTGTGGTGAATTTTGACATGTACACCATGATCCAGAAGGCTAGATAGTTGCCTACTACATACTGATTGAATTAAAGAAAGACAAAACTATGGACTCAGTTTACAAAAATAATCAGAAAGCTCTGCCTGCAGAATTCCATTTTTTAGTTTCCACTATTTATTAATAGAGTACTTGGAACATACATAATTTATTAAGTGGTAATTGATTTTTTTTGGAGGCTGAGAAATTCTCTTACAGAAAGGCCACACGTCCGTGGTATCACAATTTCTTGCCAGAGGCTTGGCACTTCACAACAATGAAGAGTTTTGGCCTGGTGTTCAGTCTGTACTTGTGTTATATGAACACTAGACTCTTTAATAGATCTAATAATGATTTCTGCATGTCATGGAGTTTTGACAACTAGAAAGTGAAATCCTTCTGCAAGTTACAGTTCACCAGGAAGGCTTTATGTAAAAATGCTACTGCTCAGTTCCAAATGGTCTAGATAGCTACACTTTTAAAAAGTAATTTTATCTACTATAGTATAAATTGACACGAGAAATCAGGCTGGGCTCTACCACACTCTTCCAAGTAGACTGACAGGAATTCCACCAGGAATTCTTAGGTCAGCTCGCAGAGGCAGTGAGGGCTAAGGATGTGGTCATCATGGGGGACCTGAACTTCCCAGACATCTGCTGGGAGGAGCAGTCAGCCAAGTCTGATCACTCACGTCGGTTCTTAGCCAGAGTGCAGGACCTCCATCTAACCCAGGAGGTGCACAGCCCCACCAGGGGAGACGCCTTTTTGGACCTGGTGCTGGCCACGGGTGATGACCTGGTGAGGGGGCTGCGGGTGATGGGCCACCTGGGAGACAGTGATCATCGCTTGCTGGAATTCACCATCCAGCGTAAGGTGGCAAAGGGCTGCAGCAAGGCAACAGCCCTAGACTTTAGGAGGGCTGACTTCAACAAGCTAAGGAGGATCGTTGGGGAAGCGCTGAGGACCCAGAGGGGAAGGGAACCAGATGTCGAAGGTGAGTGGTTGCTCCTTAAGGAGACGATCCTCCATGCCCAAAGGGAGGTAATCCCAACAAGGGTCAAAGGGAGCAGGAGGGCACATAAACCCCCATGGCTCACTAGGAGCATCCGGGAATGTCTCCTTGCTAAAAGGGAGGCATACACCCAATGGAGGGATGGGGTCATCACCAAGAAGGACTATGTTACAGTCGCCCGAGGATGTAGGGGGGCAGTCAGGAAGGCCAAGGCAGAGATGGAGATAGGACTAGCTTCCTGGATTAAGGACAATAAGAAGTCCTTCTTCAAATACATAGGGGGTAAAAAGAGGGTCCCGGGTAATGTGGGGCCCCTGCAGGACATGATGGGCAACTTAGTCGTCACGCCAGATGACAAAGCTAACATATTTAACAATTTCTTTGCCTCTGTCTTCCTAAGTAGGGACCAGTTCAGCCACCTCCCTGCTGGGCCCCCCTCGGGCCCCAGGAGAGACACGCCTGGGCCAGGGGTTAGCGAGGAGTTAGTTAGGGTACTTCTGGAGAGGCTGGACGTGTTCAAGTCTGCTGGTCCGGACGATCTTCACCCTAGGGTTCTACAGGAACTGGCCGAGGTCATTGCGGGACCCCTGGCGCGGCTCTATGAGCACTCGTGGTGCTCTGGTGAGGTGCTGCAGGACTGGAAGAGGGCCAATGTGGTCCCTATCTTCAAAAAGGGAAAAAAAGAGGACCCGGGAAATTACAGGCCAGTTAGTCTTACCTCAATCCCGGGTAAGCTCTTTGAAAAAATTATCCTGGCACACATCCAGGAGGGCCTTGCGGGGGAATGCATGCTCAGGGGCAACCAACATGGGTTCATCAGTGGCAGGTCTTGTCAGACCAACCTGGTGGCCTTTTACGATCAGGTCACCAAATCATTAGACACAGGGGTTGCTGTGGATGTAGTCTTTCTGGACTTCCGGAAGGCTTTCGACACTGTTTCTCACCCTGTCCTCATCAAAAAGCTGGGAGACTGTGGTGTCGATGCCCACACAGTCAAATGGGTCGCCAACTGGTTGGAGGGCCGCACCCAGAGGGTGGTAGTGGATGGGTTCTTCTCGACCTGGAAGGATGTGGGCAGTGGGGTTCCGCAGGGCTCGGTCCTCGGGCCCGCACTGTTCAACATCTTCATCAGTGACTTGGATGAGGGGGTAGAAAGCACCCTGTTCAAGTTTGCTGATGACACTAAGATGTGGGGGGATGTGGGTGCACTAGAAGGGTGCAATAGGCTACAAGCTGACCTTGACAGGTTGCAACGGTGGGCGGATGAGAATAGGATGGGGTTTAACACTGATAAGTGCAAGGTGTTGCACATGGGGAGGAAGAACCGGCACCACACTTACAGGTTGGGGAACTCCCCTCTTGCCAGCACGGAGACGGAAAAGGATCTTGGAGTCGTCATTGACTCCACGATGAACATGGGCCGGCAGTGTGGGGAGGCAGTCAAGAAGGCCAACCGTACCCTGTCATGCATCCACAGATGCATCTCGAGCAGGTCCAGGGAGGTGATCCTACCCCTCTATGCGGCACTGGTCAGGCCGCAGCTGGAGTACTGCGTCCAGTTCTGGGCACCACACTTCAAGAGGGACGTGGACAATATGGAAAGAGTTCAGAGGAGGGCCACTCGTATGATCAGGGGTCAGCAGGGCAGGCCTTATGAGGAGAGGCTACGGGACCTGAACCTGTTTAGCCTCCACAAGAGAAGGTTAAGGGGGGACCTTGTGGCCTGCTACAAACTGGTCAGGGGGGATCAGCAGGTATTGGGGGAGTCCCTGTTCCCCCGTGCGCTCCCAGGAGTGACCAGGAATAACGGTCACAAGCTGGCGGAGGGTAAGTTTAGATTAGATATTAGGAGGCGCTACTTCAGAGTCAGGGCGGCTAGGGCCTGGAACCGGCTTCCAGGGGAAGTGGTGCAGGCTCCTAGCCTGGGGATTTTTAAAAGGAAGTTAGATGAGCACCTTGCCGGGGTCATCTGACCCCGGTGCTCTTTCCTGCCAAGGCAGGGGGTCGGACTAGATGATCTACCTAGGTCCCTTCCGACTCTAGCTACTATGAAACTATGAAACAGAACAATCCTTTTTTTAATCCAGCCTTATATTTCTTTATTTTCCCCTCAAAAATTCCTTTCTCCATGAGCAATCATAAAAACAAAAAGTCTCATTTTGGTCTATTTTCATTAAGAATTTTAGTTTGGTTTGCTTTTATTTTTCTCGGGGTGATGTGCAATGAAACACAGAGGAAACAATGCTTGTTACCAAACATAATACCTATTTCAACCGGTGCCTTTTTTATGTATGCTCAGGTTTGCCTTTAATTAAGAAGAAAGGATGTTCATGATGCATTACCAACTCTATCTGATTTCTGCCAGAATCCTTAATAAATTGAATTTTTTTTTGGAGGCTGAGAAATTCTCTTACAGAAAGGCCATACAATAAATTGAATTGAATTGATCTCTGCTGTTTGATCCCATCCATTCAGGTGTAAAATACTATTTTATACAAAAAATACTATTTTTTGTTGTTCATTCAGACACTAAATCAATGGGACACATCTGAAGGTCTACTCCAAAGCTTGTTTGCTAATGCTTTTTTTCCCTTTAAAGGAAATATTTAAGAATGAAATTAAGATATTGTCAGACAGCAGGGTTGCCAACCACCATTTTTTTACTGACAATCAACTTTTTACTGACAACCAAACGTTTTATTGACATGTTTTTACAGACATATGTTTTACATTATGTAACTATAACCTTTCGGCCAAGCCCTGGAGAGAAGTAACAAGGGTCATATTCAAATTTAGGGGTTTAAAACCAACTTTCTAATTCTGACTTGAGTCCTCACCCAGAAACTGGAGAAAATAAATTTTAACTGGGTATTCTAACATGAAAAAACTTTCCAACTTGCAAGCAACATTCAACTAAAACAGGGAAGAAATGGATAAACCTGCAACCTTAGAGAAAACCTCAACCATTAAACATCAAGTAAAACTCAAACAGTTAATAGTCTCTCACCAAATACAGACATTACACTTTTACCGGTATAAGTGATCAGAAGCTGGTCTACATACACATAACAGAACAGAAGTTTGCTGCACACCAACTGGTTTAAAAATGGCAGAACCTGATCTAAGATATGGCCCCCACCCCACCCCACCCCACCAAAAAGCTGTTCTGTTTGCTACTGATATAAATTACGTTGCTCAGAGAAAAATCACATAACTTTACAAAAAATTGCATTACTCGATTCCAACTGGGCCTTTTCAAATGTCTGTACCTAGTTTCTGTCACTAGCACACTGAGCCAGAAGAGTTACCCCCTAGTCCAGTCTGCTGGGAAGGTTGCCATCTAATGGCTCTACCATCTATGCCTGCCTACAGTGACCCCCTAAACAGTACAACTTATGTCCACAAACAGTAGCATTTGCTCCTGAACCTCTAAACTTGCATACTGATGAGGGCATGCACAGAAGTAATACACAGTTACCATAGGAGGACATAACCATACCTATACCTACATAAGCAGAGTAACATTAAAGAAGTGGAAAGTACAAAAATACACACACCTAAGAATTGCAATTAAGAATTATTTTAACAATGCTCAGAATCTTTCCGTTTCATGCTCATACACTGAAGCATCAGCACTGTCAGCTACTCTACTAATATTTTACCCAGATCCACTTCTGATGTTCAGTAAACTCTCCAGGATAGGAGCAGACAGTTTTTTTTCAGATATTTGTTTTCATCAGATTAGCAACTGAAGAAACTCACTCACGTTCTGCAGTTCCATGTAGTAGTGCTAATAGTGTGTGCACAAACTTTACAAGTCATAGAACTCTGTGCTCCTTGACAAGTCTATTGATTTGTCCATTTTGATGCCAATAGTTATCATATGTCCATCAGCTACAAAGCTGCCTAAATCATCACTTTGGTAATCCACAAAGTCAATCTCATAACAATTGAGCTAGTACCTTCATCATATCCGTGGAAAATGTTTAGCTAGTGGAACTATGTCTGATGGCTCTGATGATATTCTGTTTTCAGGTTTTAAAATTGCAGTAAGCTTTAAAACCTTGTCACCAATTGACACGCTTTTCTTGATTGCAATGACTCCATTCATATAGAATGCAGTGATATCAGCCATAAACTTCTCAACAGTTGATGAGTTATCCATTTTTTGCAACTGAAGTCTAGTTTGTGATCTGACAAATATACTTTCTGTTGATTTAAAATGTGAACAGTCAAGATGATCAAAACTCATTATTACAAAACTTTGATTAACAGAAGCACTTGCGGTCATATGTAGAATCCCATTATAGTTTTCAACGGCTGATTCATCTCTAAATACAAGTCAGGTAAGAGGAAAATTTGACTGAAACACTTTGTTACATTCTGTAAACTACAAGACGACTCAGAGAAACAAAAAATCACATTTCACAATCGGATCTTATAATTGGGTGCTAATTCTGCCCACTATAATCAAATGATCATCACTTGACTGAAAATAAATGGAAAGAGTGTCATATTGATTCACTTACGTGACTGACACATTCAATCAGGCTGAGACATTTTGTTAAACACAACTGCAATATTTTTAGAGAATCTGCTTCTACAGGCTCCTGAAACTTTTTATGCCATTGCAACTGTATACAAAACTGCTAGGTCAATTTTGGACATACCTTGTATTCATCAGCAGCACACAGCAGCAACATGACATGTACAATGCATGTCAAACGTGCTTAGTTGTATGTCCTTAAAATGTAAAAGTACACAATTTCTAGCTCTCATCATTATATTTGCCCTGATGGGTCCAAGTATCATTACATTACCATTTGGTATTCCATCTTTATCTTGACCTGTTCTGACTGAAGTAAAAACAGCTTCTGCTGTTGCTTCTTTCAGATCAACCAATCAGTAGAATTTATACTGAACTTTACCAATATCACTGTCAAAGTAAATTACAACCACAGCCATTCTCTTTCTTGCTGATACATCTGTTGACTCATCAGCTAAGAAGGTGAAGATACAGGATTTAAACTGTGTACACAATTCCTCATTGCCCATATCTTAACCATTTGATATCCTTTTGTTTGCATATAACCAAAATCTTTTATGATTTTTGAGTCAGGAAACCATTCTGCAATAGTGTCAGAAATGTTGTCCATCAGACTTAATGGTAAGAAAATGTACCAGTTTTGGATGCTTTTCTTGCTGGGATCCTATGACCCCAGCTGACTTCCTGCCCTTTGAGCAGGGGGCTGGACTTGATGATCTTCCGAGGTCCCTTCCAGCCCTAACGTCTATGAAATCTATGAAATCTTTAGTTCACATTCTGTTGTCTTTTTGTTGTGAGAAATTATCCCAGGATCTGTGTCTTAGTCTTGGCCAAAACTTGATAAATCACAAATGCAGTCTTCCTTGCTGATAATATCCTGGCATGTTTTGCACCACTAGGTTGGTTGCATACATACCATATACCACAACATGCTATTGTAAATATTTTCTCACACAAGCTACATTTAGCATTGTGCTTGTTTTCATTGGCTTTGCAAATTCACTCCTTGAATTCTCTATCTGTAGTCCACACAGACTGAAATGCAGCAATTCTGTCTACTTTTGCTTTCTTAACAATGGGTGCATCTACACTTTTAAGATTATCACTTGTGCTTTTCTTAGCTGCTGTTTCTTATACACAACACCAACATAAGTTACAGTAAGTTGATAAATACTTACTTGACTGCAGCTATGAGCAGATCTAGAAATTTGAAAAGGGGGTGTGGGAAATGTAAATAGCACCCAGGGGTGTGCTCCTGCCATGCTCTAGCTGGAAGCTTTTGTGAGCAACAGCACAGGGTACCAAGTTTAGCAGCTGGATTATCTGAAGTATAATCCATCAGATTTCAGAGTTTAATATAATTAAGGACCAAGTGTCTTCTCTCTCTCTCCCTCTTTTTTTTTTTTTTTTTTAACAAAGGCAAGTTTTCTTCTTTAGTAGTCTGCTGCTCCCTCCCCACACACCTCTATCTCCTGTCTTCTGTGTGGTGCTGAATTACAGCATTGGGAGCCTTGCCACAGCCACAAAGGCTCAGATAGACCATTTAACTTCTGTGTTCTCCTAACATCAACCAGCACTGACAGCTGAAGACATTAGGGTGCTCCCTACTAAAAGCAGTCATTTGTGTCACTGCCTATCTGCCCCTCTTGCATTAGGGGACTTTGCACATAATTATTCTTGGTTGTATGTGAGGGATCATAATTGTTCAGACTGCTCTGGAGATCAACTGTACTCTTTTCCCCTTCCAGGCATTCCTGCTCCCTGCCCATCCCCCTCCCTCCCCAGTGTCCTCACCCTTCCATCACCCCAGGGGTCCCCTACTCACCCCACACCCTGACACCCCGACCATACCCCAACACCGTGCTGCTCCCTGAGGCCCACCCCACTCATCAATCTGACACCTGCTGGCCCTTCTGCCAACATCTTGGCATGGACCCCAACCTGCTGGCTCTCTCCACTCCCAGCCCCATAGTTCCATCCCACCTACACCACCTTCCTCCCTGTCCTGCCTGGGGCTACATACCTTCAACATGAGCACTGAACAGCCATTACAGGCAGGCAATGGCTGGAACATGCAGCAGCAGCATATGGCTTGGACACAGGGGGGAAAGGGGCTATGGAGGCTCCAATGGGCCAGAATGTCCTGACAGTTCACTACAAGAAGCTGAGCTGAGCTCCAGCTTAGACAGCTGACTGTGCTCTCTATGTCCATCAATACTTGAATCTAGCCTTGTTCCAATGATGGATCTTCAAGAGAGCTCACTAGTTCTTAGTTTTATATGGACAGCTACATTTTTTTCTTTTTCTTTTTTTTCCAGACTTTGCAGAGGAGCATTTTATGGTGGTTTTTTGTGATCAGTTAGCAACTCTATCAGACACTCTAATGGTTAGAATAAGTGATTGTAAGGCTTACCTCTACTCTAAACAAATAAAAAAAGACAATTTCATAGAATATTCAAGAGAATATTTCATTTGAAGTGTGAATACTGAAAGGTAGGAATTATCTTGTGTTGACCTAAACATGCTACCAATGAAGACAATGTCAATATTCCCAGTAGCTGCTCTAGGATTAGAATTAGAAAAGCACCAAACATTTTTGGAATGTGACCCTAAAAGTATCAGAGTTAAGAGTCATGGATATCACGTCAAGAATATGCAGCCATTCAATCCAGGATGGCTGGGCAAGACAAGGGAAGCTGATTGCAAGAAAAGTAGTCTTTTTCTCAGGGTAAAAAGTTAGACCTGCTTAATTAAACCAGAAAAACCTGGCAAGTTAAGCAAGTAACATGTTTAAGCCTTTGCTTTATCATGTTCATCTAGTTTCCTTAAAGATCACAGTCAAATTGACTAATAAATAATATCTTGTTTTGAAAAAGCTGTCCTGTAAAGTCATTGTGAAGGTCTCATAGCTGCACAGTTCCCAAGAGAGTAAGTTTCCAATGAGGAGCCCAAGCTTATTTAGATCTGTTAAAGCAGGGCTGTCCAACTCATTTGGCTGATTAAGCCAGATGTAAACCGTGAGCTAGATCCAGGCCAAATCTGGACAGCAGGCCAGATCCAGATGGCAGGCTGGATCAGCACCAGCAGCCAAGGAGTTAAGGCTCAATTCCCAGAGCCATGGCTGCTGGAGCCCCAGGGTCAGGGTGGCCAACAACCAGAGGGTGAATGCTGCCAATTGTAGTTTCCAGGAGTGAACAAAAACACTCAGTTCTATGGGTTTTTTGTGGCATTAACTTTCTGGGTATGGGCTACACTGACACTGTGGCTCTAGCCAGCACAGTGATAGGGTTGAGTTACAGTAGCATTAACTCCTTGGCTGCTGGCAGCCACGTTGAAAACCCCTGTAGGCCACATGACCCAGCTCTGTAGGCTGGATCCAGCCTGCAGGCTGTATATTTAATACCCTTGTATTAAAGGAACAATGGTGAAGAACACGTGCTGCAATAACAGGTTACAGACTTGCCACTTTTAAAAATTGAAGATCCAGTACAAGGTCATACTCTCAGTAATTTAACAAAACAGTGTAAAGGGACAGCATGCCCTGTATAGGCATAACATATATTACATTTATTTTTCAATTCAGTTTTAAAATTGTTGTTAACAGCATAAAAATAAATTAACCCTTTATGTTCATCATAAATATGGAGGACATGTAGCTTTACAACCACAGTAGATGCTCCAAGAAGAAATGTTTTTGCATTAGGGCTTGTCTACATGTGCAAATAAGTGGGACTAAATTTAGTGCACATTAAGATAATGCACATCAAGCAATTTTTGGCAGGTGTTTACACATGCAGGGACTTGTGACTAAAGTTAGTCCCAAGTTTCTCCAGTGCTGCCATGTGCCCTGTGGCCACTAGGAAAGCTCCAGCCTTGGGCCACATAATTGCCAGCACTTGGCAGTCATGTTGAAGCCAGAACCAGCTGCTAGCACTTGGCAGCCATCTTGTAAACTCTGATCCCTGGCCAGCCTTTCTCTGCCCAGGAGCTCTGTGCCTAGTGCAGGCTCAGCATGTGGCAGCTCTCTCCTTGCTCACCCTGCCTCCCCATGCTGGCTTTCTAGGCCCCCATGCAGCTGTCCCTGTGTGGCCAGCTATGTGCCCAGTGCAGGGCCATAGTCAAGGACTGGGAGTCATGCAGCAGAGCCAGTTCACCAGAGGACCTGCAAGCACAAGAGAAAGCTAGCGGTGAGCACCAACAGGAAGCAGGTGCTGGCTCTGCTGCCAGAGACAGTCAGGCAACAGCCCTTTGTAACACTCACCTGTGGCCAAGCAGCAGCTCTGGGGGGGGACAGCCCAGACAGAGACAGCCTGTGGCCTGTCCAGAGGGGCACATGGGGCCTGCTGGGCTCCTGCACAGACCAATAGTCTTGTGCAGGCTCCTGGTGTGTGTGCCCCAGGGCACAAAAGGCCATAAGCTTTTATAGTCTGCAGCTAGGTGCTCCCAGAGAGCAGCCCAGCTGTGGGGGAGGAAGGTGACCAGCCAGCAGTCCTGGGGCTGGTCTCAGGCCAGCCCTCTAGTGCATCTACGTATGCATTGCTGCACATTACCTCATTGCGATTAACTTTGATACCTGCATTTGTAGTTATCAAATTTAGGTGCAATTAACCTAAATTAATGCATGTTAAGGACACGCACATGTAGACGCACATCCTTAATACACGTTAAATTAGGGCCACAACCATGATTGGGTCTAAGCCTTCACTACTCTCCTGTTTTTCTCATCCAGCAAAATAGGCATAGGAATAAAAAAGAAGGAAGAGATTCTGCTACAGCAGAAAAGAACCTATTTTGGCAAACCCTGTATTTACAAAAATACTAAATGTCTTTCTCAAAGTCCTGTACAGCAGTAGGCAGGTTGTGCAGAACATTTGTCCTATGGAGTCCCCCAGTATAGGCAGAATATATCCTTCCATTGTATAGCAATTTGTTAATCTTGGAATGCTTTGTCAGCTCTGTAGTAGCTCTCATTGTTTTCGGTTTCAGAAGCCAGCATAACCCTGCCAAAACACTTACACCTACATAAGTAGAACTCACATATTCAGTTAACAACCATAGCTTGAAATGGAATATGGTTGTCCTAAATATACACTCCCAGAGAGAAAGAACTTGTGACTAAAGGGTTCTTTAATCTAGTGGATAAAGGCCTGACAAAATCCGGTGGCAGGAAAGTAAAGCATGACAAATTCAAGGGTTTGGATTTTGTTTTGTTTTTCCACCCCCCTCTTACTTTTAGTAAGTGAAGACAACTTATCCACTAATACAGGTTACCAAGAGACATGGGTTTTGCTATCTTTTAATTTCTTCAGATCAAGACTGGAATGCATTTCTTGGTGATGTGCTTTAGTTGAAACAAGTTATATAGCTCCACAAAGGAAATAATGGGTGGAATCTAAAGAGCCTATGATCTGTAGTTCATCCTAAACAATCTGTGGTTACTTCTGGCCTTAAATTGCACACTTCTATGAATTAAGCTCTATTAACATTAAGATCTTGTCTAGATTTGACAGTTATACCAGTATATATAGGTTAGGTGTGTGATTTTTTTTAAAAAAGTAATATACCATATTTTCTTGTGTACAACATACCTTTTTCCTGAAACTGGGCTGCTGGAAATGTGAGTGCACATTATATGCAAGAAATATGGCAAAAGCAGGTTCTGCCATTTACAGGTGAAACCAAAAGTAAAATCTTAAGCAATCCACAGGGAGCAGAACACAACTGGCTTAGCTCTCTAGCTGCTGCTACTCACTTACTACAAGGAGAGATTTTTTCCCTCCATTCTGCCTTTCAAATCAAGGTGTGAATTATATTCCAGGGTGTGTTGTATGTGATAAAATACAATAGTTATAGTGGAATACTATTACAGTAGAAGTAGATATTAGTATGAATAAAGGCAAAGACTTATTTTTTGTAATTGGTATACCCTTCTATACAAGACCAATTTAAAGAGGGTTCACTATTTAGACTCTGTGATGACCTGATGCAGCATTAACTCATCCATGTATTGAAGCTCAGCATTAGCACTATACTTCATCTCATTCTTTCATTTAACTTTACCATTACACTATTCCTCAAATAATTAGACTGAAACCCATATCTCCCAAATAATTATAATCATATCAGAGACAATTGCTTTGCTGTTTTGTTTCTAAGATTTTTCCATTTATTCATGTAATTCAAGATGAAAATTGTATTTTCCAATGCATTCTCCTGCTGGCTCTCATTTTTTCTTCTCTCCCATTTTGTATGACAGACTTGCAGCATTGCTTTTAAGCAGACTCTTGATAATCTTCACAGTTCAATCCTGTCATGTTAGGCCCCCAAGGGTGAAACATGCTAGAATAAGGAACAAAAAGAGTGTGGTAAATATGGAACAGAAGATATTTTACACATTTGCTTAGTTTCTTTTTAAAATATTTTCTTCAACAAATTGCTTAATGTCTTCTCCCTACTATAAGTGTATTTTGTGTTGAAGTCATTTAAGAAATCCCTACTGAAGAATTTTATCTTCAAAATTAGCCATTTGGGAATTAAAATATTTAGGAAGTAATATCATAACAATGGAGTAATGTGTTAATAGTATCATTATAGCTATATAATTCTTGCTTTTCTCATATCCCTGGCCTGTTATCTTCTGATTTTTCATTGCACTAAATCAATTGCTATAGCAACATACCTTCAAACACATATGATTAATATTTTATATGCCCATGACTGACTAGATATTTGTTCTTGATATAGCATATTGAAAAACAAGATAGAATGCCTGCCATGAAACTATAGACTAGAAACTGATTTATGCTGTGAGAAGAATAAGTTGTAAATTGAATAAGAACAAGAGAAAATAAAATTTCATAAACTCAGAATACATGGGAGTTGATACAATATACTCTAAAGGAATTTCCCATTATCAGTCACAAGTAAAGCAACAGGACTCTGCAGTCTATTGTGGAAGTGCAGGTTAGCACTAGGAAAAGCTTCAAAGGGATCAGCTTTAGGCCATTTTGTGATTGTTCTGGAGAAATCTAGCATTAAAAGTATTTTATTATCTTTCTCAGAATCCTCTTTTGTTGTTGTTAGAAATAAAACTCTTTTCTTCCTCCTGCCTCCTTTTGAGCAGTTTAAGATTTGATCCTCAGTGAAACGCATATGGACATGTCTTTGTACCTTCAGGGTTCCTCATTAAAGTCAAGGGGCAGGACCCTCTCACCAAGTGCAATCTTACTCCACATAGCTCATGTCCCTGAAAAGCAATTAAAATGTCTACTCTGTAAGAAAATATTAGGGCTAAGATGGAGGTCAGCTGCAAAAAAGGATAAAGAGGAGGGCTTCCCATCCACTACATTAGTGTTTTTTCTGGACTGTGAGCAGTGTGGAATAGGACTATACTCAGACTCTGCCATCCAGATACCTCTAGTAGCATAATGTCAAGCTGTGGCCTTGAGCCCAAGCCTTGGCCTTCCTAACACAGCTGCTCATCCCAGTCTGCCACCTCCTCAGCAGAACACTGCGGAAGATACAGATGGTCAGAACGCCCCATCTTGGTCTGGCCACACACCCATCCCCTACCACTTGAGTGGCCAGCCAAGATCAACTGACCCTTCACCCCTTCTTATATAAACCTCTGACCCAAAAAAGGATGTATCTGGGCAGCAGGGCTCAACCTTGTACCTAGCTGTTGCACCCTTGGCTTGTCCTACTACTGACTGTCATGGATTCTCTGGATACCCAACTATGGACCTTGAGTTTGGCCTGACCAAACTCTGGTCTGATAGCCTGTATACCTGACTCAGCTAGCCTCCTGACTTCATGGTTTTCCTGATCCTCTGGATCTCTGACTCAGTTCCCCAGACAGATCTCCTGGCTTCTTTACATATGGACTCTGCACATTCCCTTGGATCTCAGCTGCTTCTCCCAATCCTGAGGTAACCCCCAGACATAAAAGGATTGGTGGGCAAGTGGCACACAAACCCTGGACTCTGCCTAAGGGGAAGAAGTGGGTGCTTGAGTGGAGCAGGGGGTGACTCACCATCCTGCCCCCTCATCCACCTCCACTTTGTGACTCCAACCATCACAGGGAGCAGCAGCAGCCCAAAAGTGTCTCAGTGAGTCAAGGGTTCCCTGGGAAATAACGTTCTGTACAGCAGCAGTGAACTTCACTGCTGGGAGATGATGTCACTCCAAATACCATGAGGCAGTGTGTGCTTGTGGCCCCCTTTAACATCATATCACTTTGCAACTCTCCAGATTTTGGCTAGCCGAAATAAAAGTACAGGGTACAGCTGTCCTTCCTGACTAGAAAATGAAGTGTAAAACATGCCCTATCACTTTTCAGTGACCAAAACAATTTGTGCATATTTTGCCAACTTTCAGAGTACTTGGCAGATCTTGTAAGCAGAATGCACATGGAATGAGAAGATGAGTTTCCCTTGTCTTTTAATCTCAGAAACATCAAGCTCTATCCATGTTTGCTTCTGTGTGAAAATGCACATGCAGCAAATAAGATGGAACTGTCCAGTGAGTAAGACAGTCCAGCAGAAGGTATTAACTATTCAAAACAGATTAAATTAACTTTATCCAGGGGTTGAGTGGGAAGCCTGTATGCCACTTACATTCCACTTAAACGCTTAATATAATGAAAAGGAGTGTATGTGTCCTCTGCCAGAGCTCTCAACAGGGATGAATTCCTCCCCATCAATACTGAACAGTGCAGTGTTTGGGGCAGGGCTGTACAGCAGATGTGCTGGGCGTCTAAAAGCCTCTCAACTAGTTCAGCCCCTAATTCAGTAAAGCCCTTGATCATGTGCTAAAATATGTCCCTTCAGAGAAAAGTATTTAAGCACATGCTTAAAAATGAGCACAAGTTTACCATTCCTGTTTATTACTGTAATATCTAATCACTTACAGCAGGGGTGTCAAAGATATGGCCCATTGAGCCACATCATCTTGCCCCTGGTGCTGGCCCTGAGTCTTACTCACATGTCACATTCAGCAAGCACCAGACTGGTACTGCATGCAGAGCCAGGGACTTGGGCCACACAGCACCTGCTCTGGGACAGGGCCAGTCCAGAATCACGCCTCCCCCACCCAATGCCAGATCTAGCACCTGCTCTGGTCAGTCCAGGACACAAGACACATGCAGTGCAATGCAGTCCTGGACCTGCCAGAGCAGACACTGGATCTGTTGTATGTGGGGGGAGGCAGAGGTGCATGGATCTCCTGTATGCCAGATCCAGCACCCACTCAGGACCAGCTGCAGCAGGCACCATGTGAGACTCATGTCCCAGACTAGCAAAAGCAGGCAGCACAGGCTCTAGATTCAGCATGTGGGGGTAGGGGGAGGAAGGCTGTTGATCCAATCTGGCCCATGGGGCCAGCCTGCCCCGTTCATCCAGCCCATAGATTGGTCCCACTCCACTCATCTGGCCCACAAGCCAGATGAGTTTAACCTAACTTACAGCATCATTTGGCAATGGCAAGTCATTTTCCAAACTACTACACAATGTTCAAGAGAAATGCACCCACTTTTCTATTCTCCCCTTCCTGACTCCCCACAAGCTTTCATCAAAACATGACTAACTTATCACCCATCATCTATTTGTAGCACTCTCATAGCTCTTCCCACATCTGTAATCTTAATCTTTTCATAAGAAGAATAAAAGAAGGGTAAAGCAACATTTCTACATTTCAGGTAAAACGAATCTATTTGATAACTGTCATTTCAAAGGAATGTGGTATCACCCAAGGTGTAAAAAGATACTTTTATAATCATATCTAAGTGGTCTCTCTCTTCTGAATAGCAGCAGTTGATAAAAGTCAGTAGGACTTTCAGGTAGATATTCACACCCTGAAGAGTTTTGGTTCTATTTTACTTTGATATTATTTTAGGACATTCCACCTGTGTTTTTTTCAACCCATGCACTTAGTTTACACCACTCCTCTCTAGGAGCTGTTAAAAGATGTGGACTCATCTACCTAGGGAAACTGAACAACTAAGCTAGCAGGGAACCTGTATAATATCTCTCACCCCCCCACCATGTGAACAAACTTCTGGAATAAAAGTGGCTCCTGTGTCACTTTGGAAGTGAAAAATATCTAGCGTGTTCTGTTTTTTGTTCTGTAGTTTCCCTTTAACCTTAATTCAGAATTTTCCAACATTTTAATGAGTTCCGTATTTTCTATTTATCTACACACGTCCATCCATACATATATATACATGCATGCACACAACTGTAATTTTCTTAGTTTTTAGGATTTGTAAAGATTTTAGCTTACAAGTCTGTGCTACTTTCAGCCTTAACTTCAGTTTAATTGAGTGCCTTGCCCAAGACAGAGGGCAACAGATGCATATAGCAAGAGACTCTAGAGCTAGGGACAGAAATTACACATAAACTGGTATAAGTGATCAGAAGCCAGTTCAAATCTGTAACACAACAGAAGTTCAGTGCACATAAACCACTTTCAAAATGGCCAAACCCAGTAAACTGGATGGAACAGACTTAGCTGACTTAGGTTAAATTAATTTATTGAACTTCTGTCCCAGATCTCCTCCAGATTTGGGTTAACTCACAATCCCCCAACATCCTAGAATGCTTTGCAGGGTGGGCAGGCTAGCCGCGGCCCAAGCTGTCTGCTTCAGCCAAGTAGGGAGGCATGCTCTAGGACCACTTGGTCTTTGGCCTGGGCCACTGCAGGCATGTGGTTGCATTTCTGGAATCAAAAGTGAATGTCTGTTTGCCTATCAGTTCAATCTACACAGCTTGAACTAACCTGTGATGAGTGAACTGATTAACCCTTGGGCTTTTTGACTGTCTGTACTTAGTCTAGGACAAATATCTTAATCTCTCCCCTTCCTGCTCTCCCTCCTCCCCTCACTCCCACTCCCCCGCAAACAAATTGTGCAGGATTGGGTTCAAATCCTCAAAATAATGGTTACATTGAATACTGCAGTGTATTTTAATTTTATAGGTTTAGGATATTAGAGCCAGACTTTTAGCTATTATAAATTGGCTTAGCTCCAGTGACACTCATGGAAACATGCCAAATTACATCTGCTGCAAATCTGAGCCTTTGACTTTTCACCTATCAATTTAAAATAGGCTTGTTCCAACTAAAAAAGTACAAAATAGGAGTAAGGCATAGAAGAGTGTAGTTTCTCAGCACAATCTCATTATTTTTGTGAACTTACTGTTTTAAGTACCAAAGCCAATGCTGATGAATTCTGCAGCATCCCTTTTCCAGTCTTCTAAATCAATTTGCCCAAGTTTCAAAACATACTTTAAAGAGAACAAAAGTATCTTTAGAAAGCACTGCTGTAGATGCAAATCTTCTGATGGATAAAGCACCGCAGTGGGAGCAGGGAAATTGTAGAGCTGCAGCACATAACTTGACATAAGCCCCCTTAGCCTTATCAAATGAGGCAGTTCTGTCAGGCATTTTTTCCAAAATCCCATTTTTACAGTAATAACTCCAGTAGGATGGTATATCATAAAGTCAAAGGAAAGGATTTTTCTTTAAGAAAGAGATTGTTTTATATCTTTCTCTTTTACTGGATTCTAAAGTGAGATAGAAGTGATTTAATTTTAACTGCAGTGAATGGAAGATAAAAAAAATACACTTAGAACCATGTTGGTTACTCCTGTTTGATATTAAATTCTCCTGTATAGATAATTTTCATAGATGTCTGTCATGCACCCTCCCAAACATAAGTGGGATAAGTTATGCCTACCTGAATTCTGAAACTATAAATATATTTGTATGTACAAATGTTACAGCATATAGCATATTCTAGAGAACAGGTGTCTCCCACAGATGCTATTTCTAAGTACAACAGAATATGGTTCATAGTTGCTTTAACTTGTCCACCCTTGTGCTAATGATATGCAGATGCCTCAAGTCCGAAGAGCTGGCTTGTGGAAGACAGATCTCTATAGTTTAGTGTGAATAACAGCTCATTTTTAAGGAAATAACCTAAATTGTACAAATCAGAATTATGTAGCCACTTTGTCATCATACTAGCAGAGCCATCTATTGTTGGATGTGTGGTTTTATTTAAAAAAATAATGGGAGAGCATTCACAAATAAAAGGGTTAAGACTACAAACCAAGGGACTAAAGATATCAGAAATGATGAAGGGTATCATTAGCTTAACCCACAAGGTTTGTACAGCACCATTTGACTTGGCAGCTGAAGTGACAGAAGCCAGGGGAGGGAGGGAAGGCAGGCAAGAATTTTAGTTGCATCTTTGCTACTGTACTGGCTTCCAATACCCATAATTCTCTGGACAGAGGTTACAGATTTCTGTTTCACTAGCATCTGAGGAAACCAGTCAGCTGTTGACCCACGAGTTAAGGATGCTGCTAGCTTTGGAAACCCCAGACTTCTTGGCAGAATTCTGAAGTATGCTATAAGAATCGGGATGCTACAAACTTCTCAAGTTCTGAAGAATCCAGAATAAACTGTATGGAGATAGTGTTCCTGAACATACTATAAAAACTGATCCTATCTCTGAATGAAGATTGGAGGAAAAATATTTGTGTCCCTACTGAAATATAAAAAGCTGGAAATACTATGTTGAAACTTTATAGAAGAACATATAACGAAGTGGGTAAGTCTACCTCAGTAGATCTATGTAATGGTTCTTGTTGAAAAGTTCTCCACCATACTCCAAATATTATTTATCAAGTGCATTACATGTTAATTTAACTAAGAAACTGTAGGGTGCTCGCTCTGAAAGTTGGCATGATGTATTAACATCTACTAACCAGGGCTTTATTTACAGTCACACTAGGCACATCTACATATGCAGATTACTGCATGTGAATAAGCTCCAGAGTCGATTGCTCCCAGCACATACCTGCACATGCTCTCTGGAGCACAGCACACTGAGATGAGTTGGAACAGCACCAGCTGGCAGGGCACCTGGAGGTTCAGCCTGCCAGCCCAGGGTTTCTCTAACCCAGCTCAATGTGCTATGGAAGGGTGGGCTAGGGCACCAGGGTACTACAGTATGGGGATAGCCAGCAGGCAGCCCCTGCACTAAAGCACCCTCCTGCCCTAGCCAGGGCACTGTCTACATGTGTACTACTGCAGAATTTTTTACTTCAAAGCAGGATAGTACTTATATTTACATATAGTATCCTGCTGCAGGGTAAATTAATTCACTCCAACCAATAGGGGTGAATGTGTAGACATGCAACATTTACTGTGGAACTAATTAGTCAGCTCCACAGTACACTTCTTGTGTAGACATGCCCACTAAGGTGTTAACTTGACATATCATCTAGACAAAAGGGAAAAGGGAAGAGGTGGATATCACTGTTCAACATCCTCATCATCGACGTGGATGAGGGGGTGAAAACCACCTTGTTCAAATTCACAGATGACACTAAGATGTGGGGAGAAGTGAGCACACTAAAAGAGAGGAACAGGCTACAACTACATCTGGACAGGTTACAGGGGTGGGCAGATGAGAACAGGATGGGATTCAATACCGACAAGTGCAAGGTACTGCACCTAGGGAGGAAGAAACAGCAGTGTATCTACAGGCTGGGGAACTCTCTTCTCATCAGAACAGAGGCAGAAAAGGATCTTGGAGTCATTATTAATACCAAGATGAACATGGGCTGCTGATGTGAGGATGCGGTTGGTAAGGCTAACCGCACCTTGTCATGCATCCACAGATGCATCTTGAGCAGGTCCAAAGAGGTGATCTATGTGACATTGGTCAGGCCACAGCTGGAGTACTGCATCCAGTTCTGGGCGCCACACTTCAGGAGGGATGTGGACAACATGGAGAGGGTCCAGAGGAGGGCCACCCGCATGATCGGGGGCAGCAGGGCAGGCCCTACGAGGACAGGCTACAGGACCTGAACCTGTTCAGCCTCCACAAGAGAAGGCTGAGAGGGGATCTGGTGGCTGTCTATAAACTTACCAAGGGGGTCCAGCAGGCAATGGGAGAGTCCCTGTTCTCTCAAACACTACGGGGAATAACAAGGAATAATGGCCATAAATTGACCAAGAGTAGATTGAGGCTAGATAGCAGGAGGCACTACTTCACTGTCAGGGTGGCTAGGATTTGGAACCAACTTCCAAGGGAACTGATGCTCACTCCTACCCTGGGGGTCTTCAAAAGGAGGCTAGATAATCACCTAGCCCATGGCAGGGGGTTTCATTCTTTCCTGTCCATGGCAGGGGGTTGGACTTGATGATCTGCTCTGGTCCCTTCTGATCCTACCAACTATGAAACTACGAAACTATATATTTGGACTTTAAAAAAGCCTTTGACCCGGTATCCCATGATGTCCTCATGGAAAAATTGGGCAACTGCAGCCTCGGCTACTCCACAGTCTGATGGCTAGGGAACTGGCTCTGAGGTCAAACCCAGAGGGTGGTAGTTTATGGAACAGAATCAACATGGCAGTCAGTGACTAGTGGTGTCCCCCAAGGCTCCGTTCTCAGACCTGTGTTCTTTAATGTCCTCATAAACGATCTGGACACTGGTGTCGGAAGCAGACTGGCTAAGTTCACTGACCAAACTCTGGGGAAGAGTGTTCGCACTTGAGGATAGGCTGATGATCCAGGCTGACCTCAATAGGCATGAAAGGTGAGCGAAAGTAAACCTGATGGCATTCAATACAGAGAAATGCATGGTGCTTCATCATGGGAAAAAACAACCTGCATCACACTTACGGGCTCAGCAGTGCTACGCTCACTAGTACCATAACTGAAAGAGACTTGAGAGTCATAACTGACCACAAGATGAACATGAGCCACCAATGCGATAACACAGCTGGCAAAGCGAACAAAACTCAGGCTTGCATTTACCGATGCGTCTCGAGCAAGACCCAGGATGTCATCCTCCCGCTGTACTTGGCTTTGGTGAGGCTGCAGCTGGAGTATTGCATCCAATTCTGGGCTCCACAATTTAGGAAGGATGTGGAGAAGCTTGAAAGAGTCCAGAGGAGAGCAACATGCATGATCAGAGGAGAAGAGAACAGGTCTTATGAAGAAATGCTGTGAGCTATGGGAGCCTTCAGCCTGGAGAAGTGCAGGCTCTAGGGTGACTTGATGGCAGCCTACAAATACATAAGTGGTGTGCATCAGGATCTGAGGAAATGCCTGTTCACCAGAGCACACCAAGGAATGACAAGGTCCAATGGTCACAAACTCCTGCAAGACCATTTCAGGCTGGACATAAGGAAAAACTTCTTTAGTGTCCAAGCCCCCAAGGCCTGGAACAGACTCCCCCCAGCGGTGGTGCAAGCACCACTCTGGACACTTAAGAAATCATAGAACTCTGTAATGATTTTTTTTTTAAATCCTGAAAAAAAGAACTCTTATTATGGCTTCAGCAAGAATTAGGATGAGATGTAGAAGGAGGATCAGTATTATGTATAATAAGACTCATCCTACCTGTAGCCCATGGTGTTAGAACTGTTTTCTTCTGAACTGTTTGTGCTATTTCCAAATAGGAAATGACTAAAATCTTAATCTGTTTCTCAAACATCTTCGGTGGATTCATGGCAATCCGTTCAGGCTCTACATTGCTGTACAGAGCTCATAAATTCTTCTTACTGCCTTCTTTCTTGATCACCCTGAACACCAGCACCATCTTGCCTCTCACTTGTGTATCTAACTTCACTGTCATCTTTGAGTTCAACCACACCCTAGGTTCTCCCAGCAAGGCTTTGCCTTAGCAGAAAGAAGCTGCAATGCTTAAGATCTTTGAGATACAGCCCTTCCTAGCTAACCACACAACTAAAACTCTCATTATCTCACATCTTGGTTATAACTGCATCACTTTATCTTGTCTTGACAAATGCAGCCTTACCTCTGAAAAGCTGCTGCAAAAATAAGTCTACTATGACCAATCTCACCCCACTTTTTGCATCTTCCACTGGCTTCTTTTTCTCTATCACAGTGATGCCCAACCTATCTGCAACAACTATTACTGGCACTGCTCCCCTGCCACCAGAATTCTGGACTCATGGGGAGATTTGTGGGCTGGATGACATGGCACCACAGGCTGGATCTGCTCTGTGGGCCATAGCTTGAGCACAACTGCTCTATCACATCAAACATAAACTACTTGTTTCCACTTTCAAAGCACTCCATAGTCTCTCCCCTCTTACAAATTCTCTCTCATTTGACAGCAAGTGGTTAACACTCACCTCCAGTCAACTCAGGATGCTGGCCTCTATTATCCACTTGTTCAGTTTTCAAGTACGCATTGTACATGATTTCTCATGCTGTGGGGAAAATGCCTTATAAGCATTTGCAGAGCTACCTCAGTAGTATTCCTTTTCTGAAAGCTATGATTCAGAAGTATAAGAACACAGCAGGACACCTGAGACAGCTGCTGCTCACAGGGGCAGTGGTGACTTCTGACTAGCATTACCACCATGATCCCTATCACACCGCTGCAGCAAAAGCTGGGTTTTTTTGCCTCCCCCCAGCTGTAATCACCCAGGGTATTTGCCCCTGTCACCCCACCTTAGTAATGCTACTGCAGAACACGCACCCACACTGAACACTGGTTAGTCTGTTAGTGAGCTTAGAAAGAATGGAGCTCAGCTGGAAGCTGAGCTGCTGCTTATGACCCAGCTGCTGCTGCTTCCCCCACTGCCAAATACCTCCCTCAATTCTCCCCACCGGAAAATTGCATCTGCAAGTGGGATGTTTTCATTTTTGCCAGTTCTCCTGGCCACTAAATTGCTGTGGATGTCACAATGCCAGATGCAGCCTGTAGGCCTAGTGTGGCCATCATAGAGGACATTCCAATTTTCTACTACTCTGTCCTCTATTGATACAAAACTGGACGCCTTTGCGTCCTCTATTTTTCTCTTCAAGGTGTCCAGTTTCATATTGATAGATGACAGAGGACAACTGCACTGTCCTCTATGATGGCCACCCTATACGGTGGGCCATAGGTTGCCAACCCCCACATTAAACCATTTTTTAACATGGGGAGGAGGGAAGGAGGAGAAAGTGGAGGGGGGGGGAGGTGGGTAGGGGGAAGAGTATATTAGGCTCCAGCCCAATGGCAGCAGGGTCCTGTCTGGACTGAGCTAAGTATGAGGTGTTGAGGATAGCTACCACCCTCTCTCCATATTCTCAGAGCTCTGGGAGTAGTGCTGCCCTCCTCTACTGGTCCCTGCCCACCCAGCTTTTTCCTAATGAATGAACAGAATGATTTAAAGCAAGTATGATTAATTGACTTATGGATATTTAGTTTTTATATTTTGACACGTGATTTTATTGTTTCATAGTTTCATAGTTGGTAGGGTCAGAAGGGACCTGAGCAGATAGATCATCAAGTCTGACCCCTGCCATGGCAGGAAAGAATGCTGGGGTCAAATGAATTTTATAAAGCTTTTAACAGTATACTATCATTACTAAATTGTCTTCCCCTCAAACACTCAATTTTGTGTAATCCTGAAAATTTAAATTGATAAAAATCTATATAAATGCTTAAAAATAAAACATCTATTTTAGACCTCAAAATTATAAAAAAAATTAAAATTGAATTCTGCCAAGCCTAATTATAAGATGTTTTGGGGAGGCACCATCTTTTCTTTTCTGTATTTGTATAGCTCCTGGTCCATGACTATGGCTTTCAAGCACTACAGTAGTAAAAATGATTTTTTTAATCCCACAAATAAAGTGATACTATTTACAACTGTCTGGTGTACTGGGAAGAGAGAAAGATGAAAACAAGTACTCATAATACTGCAAATAAGGAATCTTTTCAGAAATGTTGGATAGCTACTAAGAACACAGAACTGTATTAGCAGTACCTGCTAAAGAGCATTGACAATGGACAGGGAAACCCAGGCCCCTGTTAAATAGTATGGTGTATTTCCATGAGTTATGGTCAAAATAAAACTTAACAGCCTAACCTGGGCCCCAGAGGCCTAACTTGGGGGTCCTTCGGGGGCTGCACCCATGGCAGGAAGCCTGGACAACAGCTAGAACATGGCTCTGACCAGCCAGGCTCTGGTTTTGGGTGGCACATGCTGCTACCATGTGTGCCAACCCACTTTTTTGGCATGGGTATTTTTGACACCACGAACTCCCGGGGTAAAAAAAAACAACTGTGCTGCAAGGCAACAGCACAGGGAATGCCTAAATGTGCGATGTGTGACACTGCTACCTCACATCTCTCCTCATTTGGATGCGACCTATTTGTTCAATTCATTCTGATCAGGGAATATGTAACTCTGTGAGGAAACCCATTTCTCACATCTAGCTCAGGTAAAAAATTATTTTGACACAAAAAGGCAATTAGATAAAATCTCTCCTGGGACATGTACTGACATGCAAGTAACCAGGGCTATTTCGCAGCCGCGGGGCTAGAGCTTCCTGTAATGGGTGATATGGTGCTTTGCTGACCCAAGGGAAGCACCAGAGAGACTATTTCAGGGGCAGGGGGTGCATCTACATGAGATGTTAATGGCAGAGCTACCTAATTAGCTCCACAGTAAATTCTCCGCATCTACACATGCGGCACTATTAAGCCACAGTAAACTGATTAACTCCGCTGTAGGTTGGTACTTGTAAATTCAAGTGGAATTCTAATTCAAGTGGAATTCTTTATTGTGCAGCAATGCAAGTGTAGACACTGACACGGATGGCTGGGGCATGGCTAGCTCTGCACTGGACCTTTATGTCCCAGTCAACGACTCTGCAGCACGTTGAGGGGGTCAGAGCAGCCCCAGGCTGGCAGGCTGGCCTGGTGGGTCCCCTGCCAGCCAGGGCTGCTCTGATCCAGCTCAATGTGCTGCAGTCCTGGGTTCATGTCGAAAAGTGGCCTGCAAGCAATAAACGCCAGTGCAATGTGCACCAGAGTGTATTGCTTTGCATTAACTGCACCTGTAGATATGCCCAGGGACATTTTTGTGCTGTCTCTCTCAGTATAGGGGCTGAGCAGGTCGCTCCACTTACTAGGTATTGCAGCCTTGCTTCATGGGCTGTTACAGAGAAGCAGGATCAGAACAATGATACAGACTGGACAAAAATCAATTTACTGCAAAAAAATATTCAAAGGGCCAATCCATTTACAGATTCATGTCAAGTTTGTTGACTAGTTTCAGCTAAAATCTAACCTTAAAATGACTTAGAATAAGAAGACTAAAAAGGGCCAAATAACCCAGGGGGTCAGGGGGAGTGAGGGGGGAAGGTAAGAAAAGTTTTAAGAGGTATTTCCCCCCCCCTTTCATTTTACTGATGCACAAAAATATTTCTGCTTCAAGTTGGCATGAGACATTTTCCTCTTGGATTGTTCAGTTTGGTCAGTGAACCCAAAAAATCTCTTTATCCACTTCTACACCTTTCCTCATCTGTCCCATTCTTTGGTCTCTTACTCTGAGGGATTAGAATTTCATAGATTTCATAGACATCAGGGCTGGAAGGGACCTTGGGAGATCATCGAGTCCAGCCCCCTGCCCAAAGGGCACGAAGTCAGCTGGGGTCATAGGATCCCAGCAAGATAAGCATCCAATTTACTCTTGGAGGTGTTCAATGTAGGTGCTTGAACCACCTCCGATGGCAGACTGTTCCAGACCTTGGGGGCTCAGACGGTAAAGAAATTCTTCCTTATGTCCAGCCTGAAACGGTCTTGCAGGAGTTTATGACCGTTCGACCTAGTCATCCCTTTATTTATATGTACTCCATGTGTTCCTCACCAGGCGAGGGAGAACCCCTTGCACAGCTGCCCAGGGAAGCAAAGACTTCTTCATGAGTCTTCTGTGATGCCTTTGTGAGGCAGCTTTAGAACAACCATGCAAAGGTCATTGTAATCTGTCCCTGAGAGTTGAGTATGAACAAGACTTTGCAGTCATAGTTTTTAGAAAGATATGGTTCTGCGTGCAAAGAAATAGCATGGATATTGACTGAAATTGTCTACACAATTATATATCAGTTCTTTTGTGCCTATCAGCAGATGCATGACATATTTATGATCTCTGGAAAGGGAGTTCTGGCATGACAATATTTTGGAGGGCCTCTATGAAATGTGCTTAGAGAATGTGACTTTACTGTTAAGAAAGATGACTGATGAGAATATTGTGTCTTCACTATTTCAGTTGTTTACCTAAACAAGAGCTGATTTATTCATGAGCTCTGGCTCTGGTCAATGGGATTTTTCAAAAGCTGGGAGCAGTGATGTCAACCTAAGTTGGTGTTGGATGGATACTTCATCAATGCACTCAATTATATATTGTTTCTATCATTAGCAAGACAGAACCAAATTTATAGATGTCAAGTCAAATGAATATTTTTGTGCTTGACTCTATATATTTTTAAAGGCACTGGAAGTAGTTTGCAGTAGCCTGAACCACAGCCCTAAAGCTTAATGTCTCCTAGCCATGAATTTCAGAACTGAGGAAACAGTTCAAGAGAGAACTGTTGGACTGAAAGCTGAAGGTCCTAATTTTTCTAAATTTCAATGTAGCGCAAGAGGGGATACATCTCATATGAACAGCAATGCATATTTTTGCAGTTAGAAAATATATGTGATTATTGGATTAAAATTAAGTTATAGTGATTTTCTATGATTTCTATACTAGCATTCATCAAGATGGGAAGAAGCTGGATACTTCACATACACACATTCTTTTTTACAATTATTCTTGTTTCCAAACATTATTAAACCACCTTCATATTCAACAATGATAATTTCAATTATTAGACCACATTTTCAGTGATTTATTCATGTCAACTGGGTGGGAAAACCAAATCTTCTCAATCCACAGATTGTATAAGGTTGATTTATATTTTGTTAAACATAAGACAATTTTATTGCAACATGTTTAGATCAAGTATATGGCCTGATCCAAAACCCAAGGGATTTTCCAACTTCAATAGGCTTTGGATAAGGGCCTGCAGGGGAGAGGAATATGCACTCTATACTCATACAGAATGTTTATACACATGCTCCAGAAGTGGGGGTGGAGAGGTGGTTTAATTAGAGCAGCTCTGAAAGTGGCTCTAATTAAAGTGCCCAGAGTGTCTCATTTTAAGCATCCCAGGCTTAAAAATTGCTGCTTGTCCATTGAATGAGCTTTAGATAAAGTGCCCCTACCACCATTTTGAAATGCAAGGATACTGATACTTGAGACGCTGGAGGCTGCTAGAGCACTGTAATTACAGCATGTCAGAGCAGCCTCACAGTTCATGTATAGGCTGTAACCCACAGTTAACATTTTTTAAAGCAAGAAACACATTCCAGAGCCTCAGCCTGTGCAAATCAGTGTAGCTCAGTTGGCTTCAGGGAACACATGCATGTTGCATACTCCTTCCAAAATAAAACGAGAAGGATGCTGATCTTTCCAGCTGAAGGCATTCATAGTTTGGAGGTAAGTATGGAGGTAACCTCCATAGTCTGGAGGTAAGGAATCTTCTCAAGAAACTCATACCTGCAAAATTACTTGCTCTTCCTCGTTGAGATAAAATGTCTTACAGTAGCTACAAGAACCGATCCTTCAACCTTACTAGGTAATTTTTCATGAAAGATGTTAATATTATATTTTAATTAAAAATACAAATGGGTTTTACATAGCTACATTTTCTTGAGGTTTGGGCAATAGAGCAAAACATGACTTGAAGTCACCACTGGACCATTTAGTTTATCTCCTGCTTATCTCACTGCTCCTACTTACCCTATATTGAGCCCAATGTACTTTAGTTACATGAAAGTTATCTTGCAATGTACCCAGTCCTGATCTGAAGATACTGAGAAGGCAAATTCACTATGTCCTTTGATATTTAATTCTAATAGTTAAATACTTTTATTGCTAAAATTTGTGCCTAACTTCTCATTGGAATTTGTCTGGCTTTAGCTTCCAGGCCTCGATCTTGATATGCAATTCTTTGTTAGATCAAGAAGCCCTTCAGTATTGGTATTTTTCTCTCCATGAAGGTACTTAAATACTGTAATCTAGTTATCTCTTTGACTTCTTTTTGATAAGCTTAAGGCAGATAAGATTTATTTCTTTAAGTCTCCTACTGCACAGCATTTTGTCTAGCCTTCAATTAATTATGGCTCTTTTTGGTACCCTCTTAAATTTTTCAATATCCTTTTTAAAAAGTCAACACCAGAAGTGAGCATGGTATTCCAGTATGAGACAATGATGAAATAAATAAGTAATGTCACCTCCCTATTCCTATTTGGTATACTGCTTTTAAATGGATATAAGATCACACAGCTTTTTTGCCACAGCATCCTACAGTAGCTTGTGTTCAGTAATCAAGTGTCCACTATGGCTCCAAAATCCTTCAGCTGGTTAGTTTTCTTGGATGCAGTGCATCATTCTATAGATATAGCCTGCCTGTCTTGTTCCTTGATGTATAAGTTTCCATGCTGCCATTCCACGATGATCCTTCATTGACAGTTATATTTTGAGATTTGTCAATTGTCTGAATCTTAATCCATTGAAGATGTTATTCAGCTATATGACTTACTAGGTTTTAAATCAGAAAGTCATATGGCACAAAGGCAAGAAACAGACATCACCAAATGAAGTGGATCAGCCGTGCCAGGATATATGTCTTGACATAGCTGATTTGCTTCACTGGGTGAAACATGTTGTCCACCATGGTGAGGTGGATTTGGGTGAGTGCAGAAAGCCCTGCTTTACCCACTCATCCAAACCCATCCCACATGATCACAGGATATGTCTTGACACAGCTGATTTGCTTCATTAGGTGAAACATGTTGTCCACTGATCCTGTGAGACAGTAGGCAACATGATCCCTACTTGCAGAGATGTCCTCCCATAAATCTCCAGGAACCCAAGGGTGCATCTGTGCAAGTGAGGAACTCTGAGGGCATGAAAAACTGAGCCCCTCAAGCCAGGGAGCTCTCACTCAGGTGAACAGGAATGTGTGGGCAGCTTCAGGCTGTCTGTGCTCCCATGCCATAGAGCAACTAGACATCTGTTGCAATAAAGCAACACAATTTATTGCTACCTTTGGTTGCATCCACAGAAGATATGGACATCTATTTTCTGTTGCTTTGTGCTGCCATAAAACAATTATGGTGGCACAAAGGCAATTCTGTTTCTAACCTACATTAAAAGCTTTATAGAAGTCTAGTACATGTATGTAGCTTCCTTTATCAACCAAGTTTAATAAAGAAATCAAGCTTGTTTTATCTTCCATAAAATTCTGTTCTCCCCTCCTACCCTACACCCCTCCTCCCCCCTTTATGAGCTTGAATTGAACACTTACGCTAGAAATAGATGTTGCCAAATGATGCAGATCAGCTGTGCAGCACAGCTGATGTGTTTCACTGGGCCAAACACACAGTGCCTTGTGTCCCACCCTTGATGGTGCAGGACAAGGGGTGATGTAGGTGGATTTGGGTGAGTTCAGAAAGCCCTGCTTTACCCACTCAGCCAAACCCATCCCGCATGAGTCTGTCTGATCAGGGGAAGCTAAACTTAACGTCTGTGGTTTCTGGGGACAAGTCTGGATGAGTGGGGAATCCTGACTTCCCTGCTCATGGAGAATTAACCCAAGATTACCCATGTGCTTCTCTGTAAGGGGAGAAAGCCAGGCAGGTGCTCTGGGGGTGTGGGGGCCCTCAAGCATCTGTTCAGGATGGCTGCAGAGTGCAAACTGTTCAGACTGCCCATACTCTCCTGCCACTTAGCTAATACATGTCTGCCACAATAAGACAGCAGTCTGTTACTACCCTTTTGTTATGTCACTGTTTTTCCTTTCATGTGGTACAACATTGGATAGTAATGGCTATTTCCTCACAATTTGTGCTACCATAAAAATGTTTACAGTGGTACAGGTAAGACATTAGGCAACATGTTTCCACCCTTTGGCAAAATGCAGGGTCTTAGAAGTTGTTAGACAAGCTACTTCCAAAGAATTTACAAAATCCTCTTTCCCTAAACAACTTTTTTTTTTGCTCAGTGTTCCAGGTCCTTTCTCAGCTAGCATTTACTCCCTAAAGCAGCAGTTGACAGCATTTAAGAAGCTGTGGGCTGAAACAATCTAGCGCCAATTATTCTGCCAGGTGGTTTTGGTAGAATATCAGCAATGGGGAGGTTGGAGGAAGGGGCAGAAATGCAGGGGGAAGGGCTTTCCCTGCACCTGTGTTGAGGCAGACAGCTGAGAGATGTGCTCACACTGCCACCATTTCTCTCAGCCCCACCTTTCTCCCCCTGGTCATCTGTAAACTCAACTTCCAGCTGGTTGGGGGCTGGACAGATGCAAAATACATCTATTATTCCACTGCTTCTCTCCATTCTCCCACTAAAGCTTCAGCTCTCTAATTCCATGAAGTTGCTTCGTTATTTCTTACGTGTGCCCCAAATAAGAAGCAGCTGTCACACCCACTAGCTTCAACAAGGCTTGTAACAGAATAGTCCTATTCTATGTTAGTTGAACTCAGTATCTGATTTTACACCATCCTGTCAGGATTAATCATAGACACAATTAATTGTACTTGCACAGGATTAAAGAGATCAATGGAAGAATTAACAGAAAATCTGAAATGCCTAAATCTAGATTGATCACTCATAAGAAAATGTCATGACAAAAACAGACAAATCTCCCCATGTTGAGTTGCAAAGGGGCCCAATTATTGAATACCCAACATACTTAAAGCCTCCAGGCCTTTCCTCCATTTAATCTAGGCCTTGCCATTATTTAGAGCCTACCGTTACATACACAAAGTACAAACGACCCCCCCCCACACACACACACACATACATTTTGGCTTCCAGTAGAAAAAAATCATGGTAAATGTTGCTCTCTACAATGTAGCCACTGGACGAAATGCTGACAGCCACACAAATAAAAATGTGGCAGTCATGACTACAGATGGCTCAGGAGGGAGTTAGGACGAATATCAAAACTGAAAACATCTCCCAAGCACAGAGCTTGGTTGGCCAACATGAAGAACCTTGAACTGCCTCCAGACAAGGGTCAATAAGACTAAAGTTAACATGCAGCTGTGGGGATACTCCAGTGCTTCAAACATCACGCGCAAATGTGGAGAAAACTTTCAAACTACAGAACACCTACAGGTCTGCTCCCATATAGGAGAACCAGGCACCTGCGAGGACCTCGCTAACGCTACAGATTAAACAATATGTGCAGGTTTCTGGATCCAAATTTGAATACGGTCATGTAAAGAAGAACCCCCACAGATCCTCCCATGGCTTGAACACAAACTCTCCTCTCCCAGAATTCAGGAAAGGTGTGAATCTTCTGATTTACAGTTTATTTATGCTTGTTGTATGGCCTTGATGAGATGCAACCAAATAGCCTTGGCACTGGTTTTCTGAATACACCATTTCCCCTCTACGGGAAAGACAAAGCACAAGACAGTACAAATTCCTTAGAGACAAACAGCTTGATCCTTTCCTTCTAACTCTTTTACTTGAAATAAATCTGTGGCCAGGAAAAAATGGCTTCCTCTACCACATTAGTTTTTTGTAACAATTCACCTCAACTTCAACTGCAGAAGATAATCACCAAAATAAGGGAACTACTGCATGACCTCTCATTGATCTAAGATCAGGTGATCTGATCAGCTGCAACAGACAACTATATATCGTTCTATCAGGTGACTTCATCATCAGGCAGTCTCTCCCCCTGGGAAACCAGTTCATTGGATAGGAATTAAGCTGTTACTTAGAGCAATTATATTTTAATTGGTAGAGTATTTATGGCAGTACCCCTCTATTGTTAAACCTGGGATAGCTTTCCTTAGAAATTTCAGTCCAGAGCAACAATGAGCTGGAAGGTAAAGGCCATAAACACCAGTTTTACATTCAGAATGAAGTGTTCAGTCTGATACAGCTTTCATATTTTCAAATGCATTCTCCAAATTGTTTCAGGTATGCACAGGTAGAAGGATTTGTTTTTTTTTAAATGAAAACCACTAAATTGCTTATTATCCAACTTGAGGATTTTTTCTCAGTTCTTTCCTGCTACTCTGCTTTTCCCCACTCACACTTCCTTTTTGCTCATCTTTCAACCTTCTCTCCTTTCTTTCATTTTTTTTTCAGAAAAAAGAAGGACAAAAAGGGAGCGGGAGAAAGGAGGAAAAAAACATAAAAACCTAAACCAGAACAAAGTATCACTGAGTTTAAATGTTCTATATTTTCTCTAAAAGAGAGTCAGGGGAATGAAAACCCCAAATTATTTCCCAAATCGCATTTATGTTCCTGACCAACTCTAGAAATTATGCTAATTAACTTGAGAAATTTACTACATATCTGATTTAGATGCCTTGGCATATAAATTAGCATTCCTCACTCAGAAAAGAAAAATAGAGGCTATAGCATGAAGCTAGACATCTATGTTCTTGTTTTATAGTACATACTGAATGGAAATTCAAGCACTATGGATGATTTTACCATATGTGCAATGCATACTGCTGTAATACAACAGTATCAATTAAAAATGGAGAGTCAGCTGTTAACTCTACATTTTCTTCCCTTTGAAATAAAAATAAATCACTTTGCATTAAATTAAATGTAGTAACTTAATACATTTCCTTGATAGCTAATGTATTCATTCATATATTGCAGGACCCCCCAACTGAAAACATAATAAGGAAGATGAGCCAGATTAAAAATAAACTAAATGGTAAAATCAGAAAGATGGCTATTGTATGACGTTAAAGAAAGTCTATCATCTTCCTTTCCTTCTCACAGTATAAATCTACTTGCAGAGTTTTGCTATAACATCAAGGTGCTGTGCAAATCTGACTAGAGAGCAAGAAAATACTTTATTTTGAGTCGCTTTAAGAATGAAAGTAAAGAGAATCAAATCCTTAAATGCTTCATATTTGAAGTTGTCGCAAATATGGCTAATTAAAGCTGAAGAACATGTCTAAATCTTCAAAGAGGGAAATCTAACACTATATATAGAAGACATATGAATCAATAAACTAACTGCCTGGTCTAGGTACTGTAGGTGGTAAAAATAACAATGAGGCATCCAAGATTTTCTGTTGGGGGTTTGCTTGGCTATATTTATCATTCTTGACATTTTATCCACCTATCTAGTAGAAGATTCTTAAAAGCACAGCACAAAAGGCCATTATTCTTGAGAGCATATTTTAAAATGGTCAATGCAAATTCTAACAGAAGAGCTCTCTCAAGGTAGTGTGGAGGGAGCTCCATCTGTGTTCTGTGGATATGATAGAAGACTCCAGTTGCTGAGGCTGAAAACACACTTTCCCCCACTTTAATATCTTCTTTACAGCTGTAATAACAGTGTGAGACACTCCTCAGGATTGATTCTTTCTTCTAGTCCTAGTCGCCTGGCATGGCTCAGACTAAAAAAGGTTTAGTAACTCATTTCATGGCCTAGGTTAATATCTACTGACCCACTGGGTTGTTCCAATATAATTGTCTTTTATCACTACAAAATGGCCCCAACCTACTTGCTACGCTACTTTCGTGTCTTTGCTTGTTTAGTCCCTAGCCCCAAATCCTGAGGGCTGCATTGGCTTCCAACTCTTGCAAAGGGAGTGCTATGTGATCACTTAAATGCTCCTAAGGAAAGCAGACCAGGACCATGTACAGCTGCTCAGTAACTCCACAGTTAGGGCTGGCAGAGTCACAGATGAGGCTGGAGCGCTCATATGCAAACCACCTTAGTTCCCGTTCCCTTGACAGATTAAGGGATCTGCAGTTCCTACTTTTGAGGGCCTAGCAACCATTGAAGCTTCAGTTATAACAACTGCCATGTAAATTCCTTTACACTAGAGATAGTGTGATATGAGCTTGGTGATAGGGAAGCTCAGAAAGAGCCCTGCCACAAAACACAGCATTTTTGCCAAGTTAAGCATAGCTAGTGGTGTCACAGACATAAATGGTTAACTGTTGCTGCTGTGCACTGGTCAGCCAACTCCAAGAGCTGTAACCCACATTTTTGCTTAACATGCTTAGAGGATTGCTTGAGTCCCAGCATCATTTCCCACTGACTCCAATGCCATACAAGGCAATAGGCATGGGGCTGGAGTCCTACAGTTGAGCCCCAGTAAGGCGAATGCAACTGGGAGGAGCCCTAAGAGTAGTTTCCTGACTGCTACTCAGCCCTGCGGGTCTCTTTCTACTGGACTTGATCCTTGTTTCAGAAGAACAGAAGATGACAGTAGAGAACTAGCTGGGCACAATTAACTTGTCAGCTTTCATGATCTTAGGAGTTTTATAATAATTTGGAGTTTTGCTTATAGGCCCAGCCCTTGAAGTCAAGTGAACACCTAAGAATCTCGGCTTTCCTTTAAAAAACAGTCCTTAAGGGTTCAAGAGTAATGCTTGAAAATGTGGCCCCCCGTATGTAAACTTTAAAGACCCAAAGACTAAAGATTTTTTTTTTAATCTCTACATCTGCTGTTTTTAAAGATATTTGAAAATTAATTTGGATGGGGCTAACTCATAACTTTAAAATGTGCAACTGTCACTATACTGAATGAAAGGGTCAAGATTAGTGTTATGGGCTTCCCTCCCTCTGCTCACAACTACGCTGAAGTCTCACAGCTTCTGTTTAGGAATCCAAGTGCTGTAGCCTCAAAGCACAAGATTCTGCTAGGGATACTAACAAAGCTGACAGCTTAGATAAGCTTTCTCCTGCATGTTATCCAGAAGATAGCAAATGTATGAAAAGCAATAAAAAATGTACCCATGAAGTAGCAGTGTCACTCTTACTGCTCCAGTGCAGATCACAATGAGATTGCTTTAGCCTAAGCCCTATCAGTGTCCAGTAAAAATGAAAAACAATGTTGTAATAAATCAGCGTGAACTTCACTCCCTAGGTATCCAGTGACATAATGATGAATATCTCCACTCACATGCAATCTGCCTCTCTCAGCCAAGGTTTTTCCACCATAATATTTTCAAGCCTAAAGTCATGGTCATCAACACTTGATTAATTCACCCAGAGAAAGTTAAGATAACCCAAGGGAAATTTTTCAGCTGTATAATACAAGGCTTTAAAAAGGAGGACTTTCATAGGTCGGCCACCAATCAATCATTATTTGGATGGAAGATTCTATTCAGAATTCTCCCATGTTCCTCTTCTTCACCCTCCCCTTTACCTTAAAATTAAATCCCAATAAAAGTCCTACACATTGTATCACATGTTTCAGTTTTACTGATGTCTAATAATCTCTTATTCCTGAAAAAGGGAGAAGTGGAAGAATTTTAAAATATCTCGTAGTGAATTTTGTCTGTCAGGACAGTTTTCCATGTACCGTATAAATTATATACAATATGATCGTGTATTATAAATATTTATAGTACATTCACTTAACCTCAATCCATCAAATAAATTCAGTTATGTATGTATAACTTTTAAAGGAGAAGAATGGCTTCCACTGGATGGGTATAACTTTTCAATATTCTAAACCCAGTTAATTATCTCAAAATATTAATCTTTTATTCTCTAAAATAGTCACGTTCTGAAGGCAAAAGGGAATCTCAACACAATCATGCATTCATACAAAGAATAAATAATTTAATGTCCCTCTTTAGAGATGACCTTGTAAATTTGACTTAGCCAACCAGTTATTATCTAGTCATTGTTATGGTATAAAAGTAAAAATATGCCCAATTTACCAATATGATATTAAATATGCCCAGAATACCTATATGGTGTTAAACTAAAAATATGCCCAATTTCTTTGCACTATATGGGGCAAAGGTTGGTTGCCCTGCACACTAGACAATTTCACTAAAGCTCATCTAATTCAGCAACACCATTTTTGCTAACTCAAGAAGTCCAAATCACACTGATTTTTCTAGTCCAAGTCACACTGACCTTATAAATGGAAGGAATAAAGAATGAAAATCCAAGCCTGCAGTTTGGATCAGTGATAATATTAGTACTAAGAGGGAAACACCTGAACATAGAATAATTGACTGAGGATTTGAAAGGAGTGCAATGCTTGGTTGAGCAGGTCAGACATTTTCAAATGAAAAGATTTCAATGAAATAAGAAAGGCAGGAAATTTTGTAGAAATGTAATTTAAAAAAATTAGCTTTAAATACTCTACTACCACGTGAGGAAGGGGATCTACCAGACACAGTAGATCCACAGTTAAGTTTGTGTTTAGACTCCCATTCTTAACCCTATTTTTAATTCCTTTCTGAGTTTCGATGGCCAATTTGTTTGTTAAGTGGAATGCATGAATAAGGCATGATAAGTGACTCCCTACCCCTCCCTGGATAATTTGAAAAGTGGAGGATTAAAAAAAAAATTACTTGTGCTTTTCCAGTAATTCATGATTTCTTAGCTTATATGTTTTCAATTCTATGAAGACTGCAGAATTCCCAGTGTTGTATACAAGGCTTCTCACAGATTTGTGCCAAAGTATTTCTCATACTTGGAGCATTTTCCAAGAAAAAAATATCTTATTTATATATCATATTTATACACTGGAACCTAGGGAATAGGAAGAAATTGGGCAAGCTTGTTGGCTGTTTCATTATCTAAGCAGATACTGCCTATTCACTACTATTCACCATGATATTGGAGGATGACAAACCTTACAGTGAAGTATTTTAACATTTGAAGTTAGTTATAGGATGAAACTGTGTTCCGGATGGAGATGCTGGTGTTGAGAGTTGCCTTTTGCCTCAGAGCTTCACTACAGGGGCACAGTTAAGGTGGGTTGGGTTAGGTGCCTTTCTAGAAAGAAATAATATACACCAATCAAGCACATATACAGAGTTAAAGACAGCACATGGCTGCAAAATGTCCAGCAAACACAGGATCCATAATAACTCTAAGCTACATGTATTTGCCAAGCCAACGCCATCTTGTGTTATAGATCCATTTCAGGGGATGGCACAAGTAATTCTTTAAACATTATTCTGTTTCTAAACTGTAACTCTATCCCTTCAGTGCACTGAAGCTCATGGTTTCTTTGACAAAGCCAATACTAAATAAATAATTCATTGCCGAGACACTTTCAGGTTTAGGGAAAAAGAAAACTCTATTCTGTCAGCAAAAGTTGCAGTGATCGCCACTGTTCCAGTGTTATAAATGGCCTAACATAGACATACAGCAGCCACTTCTGCACATGCAGCACCAATTAATGTTCATGACAGAATAATGTCCTGCATCAAGAGGCAAAAAATTCCCTAACTTCTGACTCGATCAGTCTCAGTTTTAAATAATCCAGTGCCATGTAACCCTGTTTCAGTGTTACTTTACAGTCTCTGAAAAGCAGGTTCTCATAAAATTGTTAAACTGGCACATATCAGCTGCTGTTGAGGACTGGTCTAAAGTGTTTGTAATCCCATAGGATTCATGCTATTTATTAGTACAATACTGCTGAAAAGCAGAGAGCAAGAGAATCCAGCTAGTAAAAGTTGTGCCAGAAAGCTGGAATACGCATTGTCCTTTATTAGGTACTCCTGATCTGCACTTTCAGGAAGGAAATGGGATCCTTCAGGCTCTCTGCTTTTCTAGTCTAATCCTCAATTCCTATAATATACCTTCAGCATAACTGTTCCCATAGTCCCATTTTGGCTTACTCCCCCTCCAAGATTGGTTTACTGCCCCCTGCTTTGCAGAGCCCTTCTCACCTTGATTGCTTGCTATGAATTTCCCAGGTCTTGTAACATTCCAGAAATTATGAAGCAGGTACTTTTGCTCTTGGGTTTATCATTATTTCCCAAGAAAAGGATCCGGACATTACACAGCCATCCTCCCTAAAAGGGCAGTAGAATCACATCCTTGTGAACTTTACTACGTCAACCAGGACAGGAAAACGTTATTACAAACCAGCCTGCACAAGAGGCAGAGGCAATGCTTAGCTGTAGTAGCCCAGGACTGGAACAGAAATCAGTGCTCCTTTTCTGAGAAGGAATATTGTCTTTATCAACCCTTTTCTAGAATGGATTATTTCCCCATCCAGGTTTGCTTTGGTAAGCTGGCTGATGCAGAGGCAGACAAAACGCAGAAGCCAGGATGCAGCCAGGATCTGCAGATATGAGACAAGGAAAGCCAAGGCATCCAGGGAAGTCAAGCTGGTGACTGAAATTAAGGACAACAAAAAATCCTTTTTTAGGTACATAGGGAGCAAGAAAAAAAATCAAGTTTCACGGTAGCACCCCTACAAAACACAGAGGGGAAGCCTACACTTGACCCCTGTGAAAAGGCAGAGCTGCTCAACAATTACTTTGCATCAGTATTCCTGAAATCGGGTGAGAACTGGTCACCAGTCCAGGGGCACAGAGAATGCAGCAATGGCAGCAGTCCTAATAAAATCAGTCCAGAACAGGCGAAAATACTCTTAAATCAGTTGGATGCTTTCAAGTCCGCTGGTTCAGACAACCTTCACCTGAGGGTGCTGAAAGAGCTGGCCAAGCTATTCGAGGAATCATGGGATTCAGGAGTTGTCCCTAATGGCTGGAAGAAAGCAGAAGTTGTACTCATCTTTAAGAAGGGAAAGAGTGGTGACTCTGCCAACTATTGACCAGTCAGTCTGACTTCAGTCCTGGGAAAGATCTTTGAAAAAATTGTCAAGGAGGACATCACCCACAAGCTCTCATCTGGTGGGGTACTGAGAAGCACCCAGCATGGATTTGTAGAGGAGAAGTCATGCCTTACAAACTTGGTATCCTTTTATGACCAGGTAACTAACCACCTGGACATGGGATAGGAGGTAGATGTCATCTTCCTAGATTTCAGCAAGCCCTTTGATACTGTTTCCCATGAAATTCTCTCAGTTAAGTTAGAGAGTTCTGGTCTAGACCAGGCTATAGTGAGGGGAGTTGGGAACTGGCTCAGTGACCTATCCCAATGAGTCTTGATTGATGGGGTGGCGTCATCCTGGAAGGCCGTCTCCAGTGGTATACCCCAGGGATCAGTGCTTGGGCCCATGCTTTTTAATAACTTTATTAATGACTTGGATGAGGGAGTGATAAGTGCAAGAATTACGTTTGTGGATGATACCAAACTGACAAGTGGGCACATAAGAGAACAGGTCAAGGATTCAGGACAACCTTGACAGGCTGGTCCTATGGGCTGAACAAAACCAGATGAGGTTCAACAGGGACAAATTCCAGGTCCTTCATCTGGGTAGGAAAAGCCCTCACCATATCTATACAATGGGTGGTGCTCCACTGGCTAGCACTGCACACAAAAGGGACCTAGGAGTGACAATTGACCAGAAGATGAATATGAGCCATCAGTCTGATGAAGTCACCGACAGAGCAAATAGAACTCTGGTATGCATCAGTAGATGTGTTGTCAACAGATCCAGAGAGGTGCTCCTCCCCCTCCATTCGGCATTGGTGAGGCCACAGCTGGAGTACTGCATCCAGTTCTGGGCACCACACTTCAAGAAGGATGTGGAAAAACTCAAAGGGGTGCAGAGAAGGGGGACAGGTCCTATGAGAAGCAATTTCATGATCTGGGACTGTTCAGTCTGAGCAAAAGAAGGTTGAGAGGTGACTCGATAGCCGCCTACAAATATGTCATGAGAAAAGCCTCTCCAACCCCACCAGAAACACGCAGACCAATAGACACAAGGAAGTCAAGGAAAAGTTTCGGCTGGACATAAGGAAAATTCTTTTCTGTACGGGTAACTAGAATCTGGAACACATTTCAAGCAGAGGTGGTGCAATAGCCATCTCTGGCAGTCTTTATGAGGAGGCTGGACAAATACCTCACTAAACTCGTTTGAGCCCAATCACCTCCTGCCCAAGGCAGGGAAATAGACTTGATGATCTTCTAGATCCCTTCTTTCTATGATTCTATGAAGACCAGGACTTAGGACATTCTTTTGATCTACCTTTGTCCACCCAAGCATCAGAGATAGTGGGGTAGCAACACAGCTTGTCTCCCCATCCCCTAGACTCTGGAGAGTCTGGAAGACGGGACTGAGGAGCCTCCTTGGGCCAGATTTTAGTCCACCTATTAGGCACATAAGTGGGTTCAGGCACTTAAGTGTGATTCTGTTCCACCCTGCTTGAAGCCTTGCATTAAAATATTTAATGCAAAAAGTAGATGGGAACTCCTCCACCTTGCTGCTTTTTTGTGATTTAGTCTTAAGGGGAACATCTACATGTTCATTAATGTGCTTTAGGTAATGCACATTAAATATGGTACCTCCATTTTGAAGTACTAGAAAAATGTGCATTAGCTTAAGAGCACTTTTTGTGACACTTTAATGCACATTAAAATAGGTTAATGCACATTAAAGCGCATGTGTGCTCTAAATTGAATTACAAAAGTTGATGCATTAATACAAGGGTTAGCAACCTGCAACCTACAGAGCCATTGGATCCAGCACACAGAGTTGAAGCTACAGCAGAATTCAGGGTCAGGGAGGCCTCAGCAGTATTTGGCAGCAGGGGGTTTCATTCACACCAGGACCAGGTGACTGGGAGCTTTTCCCAGTGAAGCCAGAGGGTGGAAAGAAGTGGCAGTGGTGGTGGCAGCCTGATCTTAGACTTGAACTGGGCCATTCTGTCACACCACCGGAAAATTACTGCATTAATGGATTTTCAGAGACTTGAACAGGATGAAATAGAATCACACCTAGGCACTTACATCCAACTACATGTCCAATAGTTGGAATAGAATCTAGTTCCTTATGTCCCTTTATTCCAGTGCATATATACATGAGACTCACAACTGAGCCTTAAAAGCTGCGAAGACATTGAAAGATTTAATTTTATGACTTAACCCATTAGTAAAACACTTCTTTTTTTTTCTTGGAGAGATCAGAAAGCACAGGACTATACAAAGAGAATGAGAAACATAGTGAATATAGCCTGGAATAAAAATGGTCATGGTTGAGGGAATGTAAATTTAGCAAGAAAGAGAAATGGAACTAGGAGGGAGGTATATTATGTCTTTATACAGCAAAAATAAACAATCCATGTCATTCTGCACCATTGTGCATTATAACTATGATACTTCAGTGTGATTTTGTGTCTCATGTCCACTGACTTGAGAAATGAACAGTACTGTATTGCAAATTATTGCCTATCAGGACATAAATGTGACAGGGCACTCAAAGCATGCCTGTCACTTTAAGAGGATAGGAGGCAGCAATCACAGCTCAGGTGACAATCAAGGGAGTCCTCTAACTGGCAAGGGCCTGAGCATGAAGCACATAAGCCTAGGGCCTGAGCTGGTTCAGTAGTCTAGCCCTGAAAGCCACAGAGAGGGTGCATCTACACAAGACACTTTACTGAGTAGAAAATTGGACTGCTGTGCAGTAAAGTGTCACCATGTACACATGCACAGCAATTAGGACACAGTAGACTGATATACTGCACACTCAGATAGTCCCGTTAGATACAAGTGGTATCCAGCAGTGCAGTAAATTACTGCGCTTAAATGCACATGTAGACAGTAACATCGGGATTAGTTTACTCTGGCTCAAATTGAGCTGGAGTATATTCAGTTGCATCAATTATATGTGTAGACATGCCTAAGGAGGAGCTCGTGGGCATCCAGGCTGCAGCAGGGCTCCTGGGTAACAGCTATGCTGGGGTAAGCAGCACTAGAGGTTTGTAGATGGGACTTAAGGGTAGAGGAGGTCCCAACAGATCCAGGAGTAGAGCATGGGTGCAAGGCCAGAGCCCTGAGGCAGGGCACAGAGGCCCAGGAGCAGGGCCAGAGATTGGGGCCAGGTCCTGTAGCCCAGAAAGGGGGATAGGCAGGGCAAAGAAGCCAAGAGATCAGGGGCCTGAAGTCCAGGAGAGGGTGGAGCCTGATAGGGCAGGACCCAGTACCCAGGAGTAGCCCACATAGGCTATGTGCCTGGGTAGGGACCACAGGCAGAGGTATTGAGCTCGGGAGTAGCCATAAGAGGTAAAATGCCTGGATGGAGAAGCCAAGCCTGGAAGCTACACTCAGGAGTAGTCAAGCTAGGTAAAGTGCTCAGGCAGGGAGGCCCAGGCCCAGGAAATGAGGCCATAGCCCAGCAGGGCTGATGATCAAAATGATTGATAACATCTGTGAGGCATTGGCATGGTGTAAAGGGAGGTCAGGACCATGTTATAAGCCTTTAAGGGGAAGCAGAGATATCTGAATGCCCACACGAGATCAGGGGTCCCTGGGGCAGCTTTCCTTTCATAAAATCATAGAAAATTAGGGTTGGAAGGGACCTCAGGAGGTCTAGTCCAACCCCCTGTTCAAAGCAGCACCATCCCCAACTATATCATCCCAGCGAATGCTTTGTCTACCCAAGTCTTAAAAACCTCCAAGGACAGAGATTCCACAACCTCACTGGGTAACCTGTTCTAGTGTTTTATTACCCTCCTAATGAGAGAGAACTTTCTAGACATCTGCTGGGAAGAGCGGTCAGCCAGGTCTCACCACTCACATAAGTTCCTAGCCAGAATGCAGGACCTCTATCTAACCCAGGAGATGCACAGCCCCACCAGGGGAGACGCCTTGTTAGACCTGGTGCTGGCCACGGGTGATGACCTGGTGAGGGGGGGGAGGGTGCTCGACCACCTGGGCAACAGTGATCATAGCCTGCTGGAATTCACCATCCAGCACAAGGTGGCCTAGATTTCAGGAGGGCGGACTTCAATGAGCTAAGGAGAATAGTTGGGGAAGCACTGAGGTCCTGGAGGGGAGGGGAGCCAGGTGTACAAGAAGAGTGGTCGCTCCTTAAGGAGACGATCCTCCAAGCCCAAAGGGAGGTAATCCCAGCATGGATCAAAAGGGAGCACGAGGGCACATAAGCTCCCATGGCTCACCAAGAGCATCCAGGAATGTCTCCTAGCTAAAAGGGAGGCGTACACCCAAAGGAAGGGAGGGGCCATCACCAGGGAGAACTATACTGCGGTTGCTCGGGGATGCAGGGGGGCAGTCAGGAAGGTCAAGGTGGAGATGGAACTGGGACTAGCTTCCCGGATCAAGGACAACAAGAAGTCCTTTTTTAAATACATAGGGGGCAAAAAGAAGGTTCCGGGTAACGTAGGGCCCCTGCAAGACACACTAGGAAATTTGGTCGTCAAACTTCTTTGAGACACCACAAGGTGCATGCTTATCTGGAAGCGCCCTAAATATCACATAAAAAGCATGCTCCTTAGTTAACGCACATTAAGACAAGCTGATATGCATTTTTCTAGAAACTCACAATGGAGGGTGCCTGTACATGAGCCAGGAGGTTGTTTGATTAATCGAGTTTGCTGAAGTGTGGTAATTACCTCATTCCAGCCAGCCTTCCCATCTAGTATATCAGCATCCCTGTGCTTCAAAATGGCACTGGGCATGCTTTAACTAAAGCCCTTCCCCCCCCACACACACCACCCTCAGAGCATGTGTAAAATCACCCAGAGGTAGTAGATTTAATGCACATGAACTAAAGTGCATTAATGCACTTGTAGATGCAAATAGAAATGTTGGCACCTAACGAGGCTACAGTTTTTTAAAATCTTGGACCTTGTGTTTTTACTAGCAACCTTCATGATCAAGTTAGGTATTTACCAGTTCCATTTTACAGGGGAAATTTTCACACAACTAATACACTGCTGTAGGCTTAAGTCCTATTCTCCATAGCAGCAGCTCAGAGCAAGAAATACGGTGTCTTGCCATTCATGCTTAAGCTTCCTTGGAGTAAGCAACTTGAGAAGTTTGGATGGTACTAGCTTGGCAAAATTCACTGAAAAATGAGGGTGGAAAGGAATTTTTCAGAAATGGAGAAGGTAAACGATAAGGCTGATAAAGCCCTATTGGTCAGTTTGCATTAGCTTCATGTAATTTAACAGCTCATGTCTAGGAAACCCAAATTCTTGAATAAGACTTTGGTTATTGACTCCAGTGATTTGAGTTTCATTAAAGACGATAACACTCTCACAGTCATACAGTGTGGACAAACAAAAGCAATATCACTTGCTGTCAATCAAAAACAAAAGTTCTACTGCTGAAACAGCATGATTTTGATTGGATTTAATCAGAAGTCTGTCCAATTCTTCATTTTCTTGGAGGCATTTCATTCAGATTACTGTTAAAGTGAATTCAATTAGTATTAACCTTGTCTGTGTAAATGATGCTTCAGAAAGGTAAATGTACTTTTTTGACATGCACAAAAATGAAATGATAAATTGATACGCTCAAACCTCAATGTGGACAGAGCCCTTCTAATGAGTAATTACATATGTGTAACCATATTGATTAAGTTTGTAGACTGTCGAGTGAGCCTGTAGTGGATGAATTTAAAGAAATCAATCTTTGGACATGCTTGGAGATGAGCCTACTGATCTCATACCACTGCTAAATTATACACTGTTAGAAATATAGTAGGTGAGGTACCCATTATGTTAGCTGGGTGTGTGTCAGAGCAAATATAACAAGAAGACATGCAGATTATAAAATTGGCTCTGCATGTGCTAAAAGGAATTTCACCAGTTAAACCCTATTACTTGTTAACTCTAGTTCACAATGATTCACCAAGCAGATGAAAAGAATATCTAATATAAAATAACAGTATATTGTTATCTATTAAACTGAGTTTCTCTCACCACTACTGTCTCATAACATATGAATGGAAAAAGGCTAAATATTATTCCTACTTTGCTTCTGCCTGCTTTTGTTTTTTGCCAGGCTGTATGGTCTAAAACTATAAGTTTAGGGCCAGACTCTTCTCTTCTTAAACAGTAACTTACTGCACTGGATTTATTTCAAGGATTACAATAAAAAGAATGACCACTTTAAAAATACCTAAAATAAAGGCATTTCTTTAATTAGCTCCACATATTTGCTTCATGGCAGAAAGAACAACACACTGTCTATATGGTTTGTCCTGTGGCCTACAATGCAAAGCCCCAAACTAATGTTAGTTCCCACTTAAGCTGTCAAGCAGAGCATTTCACTTATGCTGAAACCCTGGTGAAGAGCCTAATGCCAGAGAATTCACACACTTGGTCTGCAGTAACAATGGCTGTGAAGGCTGCTTTTAACTACTGTGATTCTTAACTGTATCACCCCTATATATACATGACACACAAATGAAACAACTAGAGCATAACCAAGAGATATGAATGGAGTATCATACTGATGCACTGCAGAGTACTGCATGAGCTTTATCTCTCATTAATCATTTATAACCCATGAAGTTCTAGCATTGATCTTATTTTTCAAAGCAGTAGTCACTTTCTGGCATAGGCTCCTTGTAGTTACTGCTATGCAAATAAAGAGAAATATTCAGTCTGTGTTCTCCTCCATCAAAAAGCCATCCCATAGTGACACTCATACTACAGTAATGAAGGCTCTATTAGAACCTAGATGGACTAATAATGCTTTACTGTATATCACGGATTTATCTTTTGTCCCTACAGTCAAAATGGCTGACACTCAGGACTAATGGATTTACTTTGGGTTACAGGAATGCTCCAAGCAGCATGTCTGCCTTTCATAAAACAAAAACAGCAGTTTTTTTTCTCTCAAAGGTGCAATAAAAGCTGAAATGCACAAAACATTCAAATCCGACAGCAACAACACCGTGAAATCACAATTCAAGTTTACCAGTCTACAGTCCCATATAATTTCTCTACTCCAGCATTCAGTTGCAGAAGGGCCAGCAGTTTCAACCACTTACTTACTTGAACTCCTTCAAAATCAAATGTAACCCCTCACTTGCCCTCAGAATATTGTTTTTGTCTACAAGCACTGTTTGGCAGTTTAGGAATAAATTAAAACAGTTAGTCCTTGTTTCTTCTGCCTTATTACAACTCAGATTTTCCAAGAGAAAACAAGAAACGAATAGGAACAATAGTTTTGCTGCAGAACACAAAGAAAAAAACCCAAACACAACACGGAACTATCTTCATCCATCCATTCACTGATATCACATGCAACATATATTTTATAAACTATAGAAATAACCATACTAAGCATCAGATCATCTTGTTGCAGCTCACAGGGTAACAAGTAAAAAAAGAAAGGTATGCAGACATGGTGAAAAAAAAAGAAACAAGGGTTAGGTCAGTCGGTGTATCTACATGTGCGATTAGCACATAGCAATAAACTCCAAAGCAATTTGTGCTGGAGTTTATTTCTCCCGGGTGCAGTGGTTAGACATGTACCGGGGAACGCAGCACATTGAGCCAGGGCAAAACAGCCCTGGGCTGGCAGAGAGCCCAGGGGGACCAGCCTGCCAGCCCCAGGGCTGCTCCAATCCAGCTTAACATGCTGTGGAGGGGCTAGCTGGGACACGAGGGTACCACAGTGTGTGGTTAGCCAGCAGGCAGCCCCAGCACTGTAGCACCCTCATGCCCTAGCCAAGCTCAGTCACCATCTACATGTGCATTTCAGCACACACAACTACTTCACTGTAAGATAGTACTTGTCCTAGACAATACTATCCTACAGCAGAATTAACTCATTTACTGTGCCCTACCACAGGCATATGTGTAGGTGGTAATACTTTACTGTGGAGCTAATTAGTCAGCTGCACAATAAAAGGCACGTGTAGATTCACCCAGTGTATAATAATGGATATTTTACATGGAATAAATTCTCTTGACTGAGAGAGAGAATTAGAGTATATTGCTATTGAATACAGAGAATAAACTGTTGACCTCTGAAAACTTGGTTTTTTTGTGAGGATGACAGTGTAACAGAGGCATTGCTAGAGTAAAGACACAATATGGTTTCAATGCAGTGTGCTAAACTTGAAGCACTAATGTTTGACTGAATATATTCTTGAGCCATTTCCCAATTGGTATTCAACATGCCAGTTGTTTAAACAGCAAAAAGTGACCTTTGTAAAGTCCTCTTCTTCTGCTGACTTTAGCTTGAATAACATGGCTTGCCTTTATCAAATAATGTTTGGTCTTTGACAGTTTGGTGGAGAAAATTAAATCTAAATATAGGAAGATAATATTCTGTAGTTTTATACGTAAATTATTTTATTTGTATTGCACTTCATCTTTTGGAGACATCACCACTTCCCTTGTTGTTGTTGGACTTCATACCATCTGTTGTTTACCAGAATAATTAGATCAAATAATCATTCAGATTTATTGGAATCCTTACAGCTCATTCAACAGATTTCCAACAAAAGTCTTAGAAATTTGACAAGGTAATATTTGCCTTTTCCTTTCCCACAGAAGTATATGTGAGTTGCCTGCTCACCCAGTAGTACTTTTCCGCATTGTCCACTGGCTTCAGAAATAGGTTTGATAGCTGACTCAGTTTCTACCTCTCAAAGGGTCACTAGAGTAGAGAGGGAAAAGTTCTATGTCACTCAGTAGTTGTCTTTCTAGACAACTGAAAAGAATATCTTGTTTTTGTCTACAGAGAACATAGAAAAGATTTTCCCTGAGGAAAGTCTTGAAGAGCTATGATTATTTAGTCTGGAGAAGAGAAGACTGAGGGAGGATTTGAATACAGTCTTCAAATTCCTGAAGGGCAATTACAGAAAGGATGAAGACAGGCATTTCTCTGTGGCCATAGGTGACAAGACTAGAAGCAATAGACTTAAGCTGCAGCAGATAACATTTAGGTTGGAGATTAGGAGGAACTTTCTGACTATGAGGGTAGTCAAGCATTGCAACAGGCTACCTAGGGAAGTTGTGGAACCTCGATCCTAGGAGATTTTCAAAAGCAGGTTGGACAGACACTTGGCTGGGATGGTTTAGTTGGGGACAATCCTGCCTTGAACCGGGGCTGGACTTTGTCTTCCAGCCCTTGTTTTCTGTAAGCCTACAACGGACTAAATTTAGGATCTTGTCCAGAAACCATTGTTTGTAGCTGAGTCTGGACACTTTGGGAATAAGAGACGCTTACTTTTCCATCTTGCAACACAAGTCAACTTATAAGTTACTTAAAGTAGGTTATGTCAAAAGCTATCACCACATGCCACATGGTAGCCCAACTGTACTCAAATCACAGTGCCCCATTTGACTCAATGGGCAAATCCACACATGCAAGCACATGCGCTTGCAGCAGCTCAAATACAAGCGATGCAAATTTGAGCCAGGGCTTTTTGCTTCAGTGCACATGCTCGGACATGCACTTTGTTGTGGAGCCAATTGTGCCACTTGGGGCAATATAGCCCTGCCTGGTTCCTCCTGGATCTGCAGCCAGGGGGAGCTAGAGCCCGGGACCAGCACCTGTGCTGTCTCCAGCAGTATAAAAAGCTACCCTGTCCTGGCCCCAGCAGTATAAAAAGCCACCCTAGCAAGTAGCTCAGGGCTACTAGCTCTCAGGAGCTTCTCGGGCCTAGCCAATTGGTACCTGGGGATACTATCCCTTGTGCCAGCTGGACTGCTGAAGAATTCCCTGCACCCTCGACCCACTGCAGCAGTCTGGCAGTGGGGGCTGCTGTCTGGCTGTGACCTGCTGCACACCCACCAGACCTGGATGGGGACTGCACAGCCAGTAGAGGCATGTGCCCCTCTGGGCCAGCTGCCAGTGGACCGCGGTTTCAGGGTTGGCCTTTGTGCGGTACTACTGCCATTTGTGCCCCCTGCCTGGCCATTTGGGCAGCTATCACCCCTAGATGTTCCTCCACAAGTAAAACAAAAGACCAGTATAAAGACAGAGAGCAAGAAAGAGACAGTGATCAGTTGGACAATGTTTTATTGATATATCTACAGTGTTAAAGCAAGTCTCTTATCATAATAAAGTGAACTCTAATTACGTTTCATGAATTCATGAATACATGTTTTGCTGAGCTCCCACAAGGCGATAGCCCCCACACAAGGGGTATGTCCTCCCAACAGGGGATTCAGAACTCTCACAAGGGGTTTGGCCCCCCAACAGGGGGTTCAACCCCCAAACAAGGGGTTTGGCCCCCCAACAGGAGCTTCAGCCCCCCCACAAGAGGTACAGCCCCCCAATGGGGGAAAAATGGCCCCCACAGGGGCTACCATCCCCCTTGCAAGGCCCACATGCCCCACCCCAGACCCCCAATTGTTGCCCCACATGGCCCCATCTCCCACCAGTTCCTGCAGCCCCCCCAATGGCTGCCCCAACCAGCCCCACCCCCACACCTCCAGACCCCCCAGTGGCTGCCCCACCCAGCCTCATCCCCCAACTTGCACCCCACAGGCCCCCATGGCTACCCCCACAACCCCAGGCACCATCTCTTTAAAAAAAAAACAAGAAAAGAACAGGAAAAAAATGGGGAAAAAAGCCTCTGCTTACCTGAGAAGCAGGGATGGAGGAGGGCACCAGGGCCTCCTGGCAGAGTCCCCTAGGCAAAACAGGAGAGTGGAGGGGCAGGAGGGCCCAGGCTGGTCCCGCAGTGTGCAGGCAGGCCCCAGTCAGCCACATGGCAGCTCCAACTGCTCACAGGGCGGAGGGGGTTGGTTTGTTGTTGTTGTTTTTTTAACTATGGGGTGAGAGGCAGGGATGAGGTGAGCTTGGGGGGAAGGGGCCAGCCCCTGCAAGTTTACAGCGCAGGGAACATTTTCTTGTTCCCACACATGCCTGTTGCCCCACCTCAAAGGGGTTTGAGGCGGGGCAAGAGGCATGTGCATGCTCACGTGGACGCACCCAATGAGTCCCAGCCTAACATACCATATCTAGTGATACTGTTATAATTAACTTGATATAACTTTGACTTATGCCACCCCTGTAAATATTTTGTGGTCACAATTTTCTGGAGTACAAAATGTGCATCTGACAGTATGTGAAACTCATTAAATAAATGTAAAGTTGGCTGTGCCAAAGAATACAATGCTATGCTTCTGGCATCATAATATTTCTATTCTGTTCCTACTGCATCCAACACAAATGTGTTTAGCCCCATTCCCTACTGCCACTCAAAAGGGTGGAAGGCATCCAGTCTGATAGGAAAGGGGTTCCTTTCTTGAAGGGTTAAATCAGGGTCAGGGTACTTCTCTGTGGTATGCTGTACCATGTCAGTATGAACATTTTACAGGCAACACAGTTTTTGAGAAAGCAGGCATGAGTTCTGAAATGTTGAGCCTGAATTGTCAGGTTGAGGTTTACATAAAGCAGATATCTGGCAAGACTGCATATCTCCTCTGCAGGCCTCCTCTTGGGAAACAAAAAATGTCTTGAAACTTATATGAAATAAAGAATGATTACATTTAAATGGTCAGGTCACGGAATACATCAGCAACATTACAGGTACTTTGTAATGAACTGTATAGTGATGATAAAAAAGGAGTAAATCTGAACAATTTAGCACCCACACTATCACCTATGTTTTAGTAGATCAGTGTTTAAGCATGTGTACCAAGCACTGGGTAACTTATCACTGGAATAGAACAGTATTGGAATTAGGCCACATGCTACCAGAACTCAGGTGTAACATTTCATAAGGGAGCTCTGACACCTTGAGAAACAATCCAGGCCTCAGTGTCACAGAATACCATCTTTTTATAGAAAATGTAGGCCTAGATATTCTATGTTGCTAGCTACTCTCTTTTTCTCAGAATGTTTTGTATGCAGTACTGTAGTCAGAGTGTGGGACTTGGGAAGAGAGCAGAGGCCAAAGTGGCATAGCAGTATCAGAAGAGCTCTTGCTGGTTGACACTACACCAATAATAAATGATAAAATTTGTCACATTATTCCAGTTAGTAGAACTGAGGCACAGGGTTCATTTAGAGTCTAGCATTGGGCCTTATCATGAAATCCCATTTTGACACTTATTTTTTTCTCCCATGGCGTAAAAAACAAGGCCTCACACCCAAGAATAGAGGGATGGGCTGAACCATGGAACCAAACAGGGACAAGCATGGGGACAAAATAAGAACAAAAACAAAGGACTGGTAGATCTACAGATGTCACAGCCAGAGGAAATGAGCAATTCCCATATTCTAGGTTTAGTTTAACAATAACCTTCATGTAGCAAAAACATCCTCTCATCATTGCATTGATTAATATGGAAGCACCAATATGTGGAAATTCAGCCAAACTGACTCAGATTGATGTTAGCCTATAAGGTTTGCCAAAGCCATATACTTTTTCACTATTTTAAAAAACATTAATACACACACACACACACACATATACATACATACATACATACATGCATACACACACACACACACGACTAACAAAGATAGGCCTCTGGATATGAATAATAATATAAAATCAAATGCACATACCTACAAAGGGCGTACTTTCATTTCCAGTAAGGAAAGACTCAGGAACAGGGCCGGTCTCAGGGAACACTGGTATTTCTCCCTACCCGTGTCATAATTAGTTCCCCTTTTAAATCCCTCTTCTCACTACCCACAGACTCTTCAAGCCCTGCAGCAAAGAGCTGCAGCATTCTCCTCCAAGGGGACTCCAAAACTGTAATATTATACTATGTTAACTGACATGGAAAGGATGCACAAGGCAATTCACAAGGCATTCACAGAAGGAAATTCTCACTTTCCACCCCACCTGCCCAGAAGTTGAGAGCGTAACCTCATCAACACTCCTAAGGTCTCTCAGCATGACATACAAGAGCCTGAGGGTAGGTCTGAATGTAGGCCTTGCAAGTAGCAATACAATGCAATAGTACTGACAGTCATACCAACAGGGTGTAATGAAGTAAAACAGTAACATGCAATGTATAAATATTCTGTGTTTACCTTTTGCTACAGATCTTGTTTATATAGACCAGCAGTGCTCAAATTGTTGGTCTTGTGGGCCAGATCCTGCACCAGCTCAACTCTGCATGCCCAGATCCAGCTACACACTGGAGCAGCATCATGTGCCAGCACAATCTGGCACTCAGGGCCACTTTATCTGGCCTGTGTGGCTCCCTATGGGTCTGAAAACTTGGCAGCATGGGAGTGGCAATTAATGCCACTGCTACTCCCCCACTGCTAAATTTCCAGACCCACAGGGAGCCCCCTAAGCTGGATAACATGGCTGCCTGGTGGTTGAGCACCCCCCTTACAGACAGTATAGTCACTGGACCTCTGATTTATGTTTTAGCAGAAGGCACTTCTTTAGGATCCATTCCGAGAGAAGACGCTCATCCCCAGCTCCCGATGAAATAAGTGGAAGTGATGGCCCTTTGCATTTGACAGGATGGTCCTCTACTAGGCAAGAGAACAGGGCAGTTTAGAATAAAGGGTTTCTTGCGAGGGTTTTTGCTAACATACAAGTTTAATAAACAGGTAAAATGGAAAAACTAAGTGAAGTCCTCAAATGGCCTTTCCCTTCAAGAAAAGAAAGATTCTTCTGAAGATCCTTTCCCACAAAAGGAAAGAAGTGTACTGTATTACTACCTCAGGCCTTCAGAAAGAGATCACTGAGAATTCATCTCATGCACTCATGGGAAAATAATTTCGCATTCTTCTCAAGGTACCTCTGGCAAACTGAGAGCTGCAGTGGTAAAACTACATTTGGCCTAACGTTAGAAGAAATTCTCAGAGGGTGCTTAACTTGTCCTCTAGATTTTGCACACCTTCTTAAGTTGTTACCAACTTAACTCTGGGTAAAGTTGCTACACAACTTACTAAATGTATAATAAAATGTACCATGCCATTAATTGAACAAGAGGCCAGGCTAGGGCTCCCAACAACGGGGTGTGCCCCCACAGCTGGAAGCCCTGTCAGTTGATCTGGGCTCCCAGCCATGGAGGTATACCATGTGCCCCTGTGGCTGGGTATCCTGTCAGCTGATCAGGGTTCACAGCTGTGGGGTCACATGGTGCACCCCAGGGATGGGAGCCCAGATCAGCTCAAGGGGGGAGAGGGAGTGTACGGGGGGGAGTGGGGAATCATGATCCAAGTCTCCCCTTGCATCAGAATCCAGGCTCCCCCTGCACCACCAACAAGGCACAATGGGATCTGATGCTGGATCCCACAATCATGTCTCCTGGCACGCACATATGGCATGGCAAAAGGCATGATTGTGGGGATCCCATGTCAGATTCCATTGCACCTTCACTTATGTGTCTGCCACAGACCTTAGACACGTATTTTTTCAGGGCAAATGAAAAAGGGCTCATCATGATGATACTAGAGTTGCTAAACAGACCAGAAAGAATAGATCAACTACGATATGGAAATAACAAATTGCACTTTGCATGCAAGTCAGTTAGGCTAGGGAAAGAAATTATACATAAACCAGTAAAAGTGATTGGAAACTGGTTTAAACCTGCAACAAAGCAGAAGTTCAACACACATAGACCAGTTTCAAAATGGCTGAACCTAGTTTAAAACAGCATTGGATGGATATAGTATCAGATTTAAATCTGTTGAGGTTAGATTGGTCTATTGAACTTCTGTGCCAGGTCTCCTTCTGAATCAAGTTAGGTGACAGTCCACCAGCATCCCAGGATGTGTTGTAGCTTCCCCACTAGCCCCCCTCACAAAGTGAGCAGGATAGCCTCCACTTACACTCTTCTGCCCCTAGGCTGTTAGAGATCCACAGCTTCTGATCCCCAGCCCTATGTCCTGCCTGCATTTGTCAGCCAGGCTGTATGGGGGTGGAGAGTGGAGAACTACTTGGGGTGGGGTGGGCTTCTCCCCTCCCCCATTGACTGATTCAGGTAGGGCTGAGGAATGCAGTCTCACCCCTGCCAGGTGTTGTGGGGGGCAGGAGAGCATGAGAGGGAGGGGAGAATATGTTCCCCTGCTCCAGCCTGGCCAGTCAGTGGGGGACGGGAGAAAGCTCCCCATGGCACACCTCCCAGTGGCTGTGGCTGGGTGGGGGGGCAGAATGAAGGTCTCCACTTGCACCCCTCCCCACATTTCTCCCTTCCCTCCCCTTCTCCCGACAGCTGGAAAGGGGTGGGGCTGTGTTCCCCAACCCATCTCAGCAGTGGAGAAGAGAAAGCACCCACAGCATGCCTGCACAGCAGTTCTGGTTGAGGAGGGCTAGGGCAGGGGTCTTTGCTTTCCCCCATCCTCCCTCCTTCCACCACCACAGCCATGGGGGGCTTGGGCTGGGAAGATATTCTCTGCTGGCTCTCCCCATCCCTGTGCCTGACAGCAGGGGGTGAGGGCATGTGCCCAGCAGCCAATCAGGCATGGTCTGCTAATCAGCTGGGCTCAGGTTCCTTCAGCAGTGTCTGACATGCTGGGAGGTGTGCAGGAGTGCCTCCAACCTGCTGACCTCAGCCAGTGCTGGCACCCTTGTCCCCCCTCACCCCCACCCCCCCACATGTGTTCTGTTACTTCCCGATCTAGTCTTTGCAACTTAGAGAAACCCATGAAGGTTTGATTGATTCTGCCCTGGGGTTTTTGATGGTCTGTACTTAGTCATAATTATGTGCTGGTCCAAAATTTCCCATCAAAACTGATTTTGACAGATAACTGTTTTTTTTACATAAAAGTTTCTTCAGGGAGGAAAAAAAAGTGTCTTCTTTCTATGAAAAAGTTTTTGTTTGATTTGAAAGGCTAAATGCCTACAAATTAAAAAAATGTTAGTTTCCCCTCCCTGATTTACTTATGTATGCACACATATAGCTTGCATGTGCAAAAACCTGGATGTAAAATCTATAGAAACCTAGGTCATTTTATGTTAATTACCAGCTAATTCAGGGTTTTTTTTCTAAACAACACAAATACTTTTATGGGAGTTTTAAGGCAAGTTTTTTCTCTGGTTGATTTATTTTAGATTGGCTAGGCTTTTTCACATTTAAAATCCAAATAAAATACAACCTTCAACACAAGACCTCTTGAATGGTAGAAAGAAAGAAACACAATCTTCCTTTGACCATCAGAAACCAAACTGGAGGACTACATTTAATACAATTTGGGATTTTCTACTCTACATACCGCTCTTTGGCAAAATACAATTGTTGTTCCTTCTCTTGAATATGCTTACCTGTGAAATAATACTCACTAAAGAGAAGTATTTTTATTAAAGAGGTCTATTTATCAAAACCAGAAGCGGCACCTTTAAACAGTAAATAACTTCCACCTTTAATATTGACAACAATAAAGATGCGGACAGGAAAGCTTTCTTTACCACAGTGCTAATGTTGAAGAACAAAATTCGCCAGGTAGCATCATGACTGTCAACCAGATTTCCATGCAAACAATACAAACTTTAAATGGCTCAGGGACCACTGGGCTCAGCTTTGTAAAGAATTCATGAAGTGGTGTTGCACAGGCATGCTACCTTGATATGATTTTCAGTGCCTGAAGCTCTCCATCTGCATCTGGCCTGGCTTGTTACCCTTGACATTGATCTATCCTTGAGATATTATCTATGGGCTCAAGAGTTTGAGCTTGAAGCCAAAGCTTAAAAAAAAAATTACTGCAGCCTCCCCCTCTCAGATTGATGGGCTAGGCATTTAGTCTCTTTGACTAATGAAAGTAGCCACTGCCTATTTTATTTTGAAAACATGGGCTTACTGGAGCCATTGCAGCTGGTGGCTGGAAGAGAAGCACGGGGAGGGGGTAAAGGTAGAGGGTTTAAAGAAAAAAACTGAATAATAGCAGGGCATCAAAGAGCTCTGCTAAAAATGGCCAAGAGCACTTTGTGGTGTTTGATATTGGTTTATCCAATATATTCAAGAAGAAATCCATTTCCTTTTCTTTTCCTTTTTTTTTCTCCCCGTTACTGGACTTGCCAAGACCCCTCACTGTGCTTCATTTCCATTATTCTTTCCAGTCTACTTACTTTACTACCAAGTAGGTTTTTTCTGCTCTTTTTTTAATATAGTCTAGGGTATTTTTATTCCTTCACGCTTGATAGTAATTTTCTGCAATCTCCTCTGGCCTTTGTGGCCATTTACAATGATTAGCAGTTTGCAAAAGGTAATGAGTTTCTATCTTTTCCATTCTCTCTCTCTTTCTTTTTTTCTTTCTCCACCCTGCTCCCTTTCCTGGCAGTCTTTCAGTTATTCAAAATAAACAGACAACTGCATAATTAAGAACCTTAATGCCAACAAGAAAATATAATTGAGCCTTCTAGATACTGAGGAAAAAGAAAAAGCTCAATAAGTGTTGCTACATTTTCTTTCAAGTAATGGGCTGGGATTTTTTTTATTATTATTCCTACTTAATTTCTGTTTAGGAACAAAAGAGTTTTTTTAGAGTGAGAAAGAGGAGATGAGTGATTTTAGATTTGCATTTTCTGTTCACTAAAGGCTTACATTTTACTGAATATAAAAAAGCTTTCCATCTTACAAATGAAAGCATCTGTTCAAATGAGAAAAAACACTTGAAAAAACCATCTTTCTCTAAAAAAATAATAATTATTCTTCTAAAGCCTTTCTGCAACATTCAGAGGTCAGTAGAAAACATTTAATGCTCATTTAAAGGTGCCCTTTTTACTCTTTGAAGCCCGCTTCTAGGCTCTGGATAAAAAAATCATGTCAAACAGTTTGTTCCTGTTTCATAGAAAATAGCTTGACTCTTTGTAAAGTCAGTAGGAGCTTTTTAACTGGCTCCATTTTTTGTGAAGCCTTTTTATTTGGAATGCCACATACTATACAGAAAACTAGAGAAATATATTATTGTTATTTATTGCAACAGGGCCTAGAGTACCTAAAGCAGTGCCTATAAAGACTGGGACATCACTGCAAGGCACTGTACAAATGCAGTCCTGAAAAGCTCAGAGTTTAAACGGGGTAAACAAAAAGTTTAGGGTTGAATCCAAGGCACTGACACCCCACTTCAATTCTTCCTCCACTCCTGCAGTCCACAGAAGCTGAGGGTTGAATCATGGCAGAACTGAGCTTCCTGGCCCCTCTTTCCGAGCTAAGTGAGTAATCAGCAGTATTTGCCATATCCTGACATCTGCAGAAGCTAAGGGTCAGATCCTGATATCACTCCCGTTTTCAGAATCCTAGATCCACTCAAATACAGCCGTGAAGCAATTACTGAAGATGGCAGAGCTAAGAACACAACCAGGTCTCCTGAATCGCAGTCTAGTACTCTAAACCAGTGTTATCCAATTGGTGGCCCTTGGGCCCTGGCAGCAGCCTATCCCACTGCCATGTGGCAAGTGTGTACTGGGGGCCTCCACACCACCTGGACAGCTGGCGTGGCAGAGGATAAGGAGCCATGTGCCACTGTCACTGCAGCCAGTACGGCAGCTGGGCCACTGTAGGGGGGTGGAACTGGCACAGCCCACATGGAAATGCTGGGGAGGACCACCTCCTACAGCACGTAGCCCACATTTAAGTGCCACATATATCCTCCGGCTGCATAACAAGACAACCTTGTTGCCTTCCTGTAGAATGCCCAATAAGCTATAGATTTAGCAGTTACATATAAATATGAATACATATACAGGTTTGCATTTCTGGATTAGCATTTATATACTCACGTTATGTATACTCAGTAGGCACTGAAATGTAAAACACCCACAAATCTATGTCCTAAGGGTTGTGCCACGTAAAGCCAATGCCTTCTGTTCTGATAGTTTGCTGAGTGAGTTGACAGAAACCATCTCTACATCTCAAGGTCATGCAGCATAGAGCTCACAAACGAAGAGGAACAAGTAAGAAGGTAGGTTTAAGCCATCTTGGTGATCTCTTAAGTCTGAATTGCTGTAGGGAATGGAGCAACTCCTCTGCATAATTTAGACCGCCCTGAGACTCCATCTGAATTAGAGCAGCCACCCAGTGCTGCAGTTTCAGCAGCACTTGGTGTGCATGTCCCTGCATGCCAGGGCCTGCAAGGCAATAACTGAAAGGAAGCTATGTGGCTGTTGACTGCAGTGCCTTTACTTACTAGTGGGATCCTCCTATGATCAGGTATGCAACTTCAGTCCTTTCACTCAGCATAAACAGTCAGGGCAGAGGTGCCAATTTAACCCCAAGAGCCAGGAGCTGGCAGCTTGGTATTCTGGCAGTCAGTAACTTGGTAACATCTCCAGTTTGCTGCTAGTCAGCTTGGCAACCATACTTGATCCACTGAAGCCACTGGCAAAAGTCCCAGTAATTTAAATGGGAGTGCAAGGAAGTCCTTGTGTGGGAGAAAGATTGAATAGTGAAAAGATAAGGAAGACAAAAATGTAACTCTCTCAGTCCAGCCTCACAAAGCAGGCAGTTACCAAAGATAACAACAAGGAGCACTTCAAAAACTTTTTACAAAATGAAAGAGAAGGAAAGCATTCCAAACTCACCTGCTTTTAATCATGATGACTGAAGTGCAAGGTGATCTTATATGACTGGATATACATTGTGCCTATGTCCCTTTGAAGAAGTGCTTTTCCCATCTTACAGAATCACTGAGTATTGTACCAGGCATCCTTACCTGCACAAAAGGCAACCACAGTTTCATCAGCTCAGCATCAGCCTTGTAACCTGAAGAGTGAAGGATACTGTGAGGTAGAGCTCTGCTTTCCTAATTACACTGGCCAGCAATGAAAGATCAGAGAAATGGGACCAGCTCTGACTCCAGCTCTCAGAGAGGCTCTCCAATGGAGTCCTCATCCCCACAGAAATGCACAGTATCTGTATGTAAAAGACAAAATAGGATCTCATCCATACCTACCAATGTAACAGTAGTTATCCTTGTAAAAGGTCCCATAGAAATTAACAGAAGAATCTGTTGTTTTCTGTGGTTTTTTTTCTTTTTTAACCACTCCACAGATTGATTCATAACAACTAAGGAAAGATTTGCCTTGCATCTTACACCCAGAATATTTTAATCACAATTTCTAAAGAAGCTTATTGCACCCCAACAGGAATTTGTACAAAATAATTGGGATTATACCAATAAGAAGTTTCCATGAGCACATAGATCAAATTTCACCTACAGGCTTCACTCAGAAAACCTCAACAAGAGTAATAAGTTTGTACTCATCATGAGAGCTGTTTAGAAAATAGGTGCATTTTTATTTTTAAAAAAAAGACTAAAAAAAGAAAGAACTCCACATCTTGGTCAGACATTAAAGACTTTTTTGACAGTGCTAAATTTTTCAAGGAGAAAAGACACTTTTTGTAAAGAAAGATCTTTTCAGAGACCAAACTGTGCATTGATAAACAGTTTTGGGGGAAAATTTTCAACCAAGCTACTAATCACACAATATGAAATCATTCTCTCCCCTCTAAGAAAAAAAAATGGTAGACTAAGCTACTAGGGTTTTATCAGCTTTAGTTTCCATTTGGAGAATTATCAAAAGACAGCGAGAAAAAAACCCTGTTCACCGTGCCATTGCAACAAAGTTTAGTGCCTGGGGGAAAGTGCGCAGTGGCAGCTTGCCCTCACCCTGTGCACAGATCTGGGAGGCACACATCCTGTTCCCCGCCACCCCCCCCAATGCTTGCCCGGGAACTTAGAGGGAGAAAATCTTATTTAGGGGGGCTGAGTAAAAAACTTAACTTAAAAGATATTTCTACACACATACACACACTGCCTAGCACACACTTACTTGCTGGGCGCTGCTTCACATTCCTGGCTGCCTGTAGGCTCTGGCTTCTCATCTGTGTCTGTGTGTGCCCCTCCCCGCTGCTGCAGCTGCCCAGACCCTGCACCCAGGCTGATCTGCTGCCCTCTGTGCTGCCACTGCTGCCCCACATTTGGGGGAGGCTAAGCCCTGGCCCTCCACCGCCTATGCCCAGGAGTGTACATGGCAGCCAGAGCCACCCTTCTCCCATCCCCTTCCCCCCCCTCCCCCAAAGAGCCACTCGCAGCTCCATCCTGTGCCCTGCCTTGGCTGGGCAGCACTTGTTAGCGACACTTCATTTCGGCGCTTGGGACGGTTGTCCCACTCACCCCCCACTTGTTACAGCACTGCCTGCTCAGCATCTCCAAAGGCCAGAGTGGCACTGGCAACCTGCTTGAGGGTGCTACTAGAAGGAACCATTCAAATCAGTGTATCGCCATTATTAGCGCTGAGAAACAGAATTCATACAAAATGCTTAGTATATTTCAAGGACAACTACTATTTGCAGGAAAGAGGAAGGAAACAGAAAGGGTGCAACTCAAATTGTAACTACCATCATTTTATTTCTATTCCTTATTACCAATTAAAAAGGCACAATTCAGTCCAACACGCTTGCTGTACTCTTGCAAACAAAAATATAAGAACAGCTAACACTTGTAGCACTCCCAACCCAAAGACCATTGACTTCAACATATTTCTTTCAATGGGAAGGTGAGTGGGATTTGGCTTGAACTTTACATGAAAGCATGCCTAAAAGCTTCTCTTATTTTTCAATGTGTATATAAGTCCAATATTGCTTTCTCAACTTTTTTTTTCTTTTTCTCCCCCAGCACGGTTCTAGTTTCCCAGTTTTCCCAGAATTGTCACACTGAGCTCTCCTGGCAGCACTCACTTGTATATCAAGGTCTGGCCTGTCTCATGTCACTTTACCACATGTTCATGTCTGCACACGCTTTAGCATTACAATAACAGAAACTTAACACACTGTAAACAAACCCTATTGTTTTCACCATCTTGTTAAGCCAATTATCATTAGCTTTAACATCACAGAGAGGATGAACATGCTACAATTCAGACAGAATGATTTTCCTATTCTCCTACTGATTTTTTTTAAACATTGCTTGACTGAATAATATAACAAGTCTACAGACCAAAGTCTTCCCAGTTGGATTCTTCTAAGTCCATTCAATGCCATCTGAGAGAAATGGTTTGCACAAAATAGTCCTTTTTCAGAATCTCAGCTTTCATGGATAGAGTATCGCATCTGGTTAAAGGGATTTGAATTCTTTCTTCCTTGAGTCATTACAACATATGTTGCTGAAATGAGTTACCAAGCAATCCAATTCACTGTATACAACACAACTATCCATAGCATTGACCTCCCTACCTTTTTTCTCCCATCTAACTCCCAGGAAGCCTCCTCTGTCAGGCAGGGTTGAATCAAAGCAGTCTGATACATGAAGGCTCTATGATCCAAAGCCATGCCATGACTTTTTCCCTAGTCTTTGTTGAGGTGGCAGCAGAGATACACAATTTGGGAACCCCTGCCATAAAGAAGAACATCTTTTCTCCACTGCTGCAGAGAATAAGATACATGACAATGGACTGAAATTGCAGCAAGGTAGGTTTTAGATTGGGTATCAGAAAACTTTCTCTATTAAAACAGTGAAGCCGTGGAATAGATTACCTAGGGAAGTTGTAGAATCTCTTTCACTGGAGATTTTCAAGAAGGAGCTGGATAAGCATGGGTCTAGAAGTAGCAGTTCCTTCAATGTTTTGTGAAGAGTAACAGTTGAAAGCCCAAAAGAACCCTCCCTCTACCACAAACACATCAGTTGGAAATGACAAGAAGAGCTCCGCAGCCCTGAACAGGTAAAACATGGGAAAGGACCATGCTCAGCAGCAAATGGATGAAGCACCACTCTATAATTAGCTTGGTTATGAAAGAAGATTAAAGGATCTGGCATAAGTTTGTGGAGGGTACAGCACAACATAAATATGTGGAGTTGTGTTTTTTGGTCCTGAGGTTGCAGTGCTGAGGGAAGGGTGGGGGTTTTTTTCCTTATGCTTCTGTGCTTTCTGGTTGACACATGGGGCTGAGGATTTTTGTCCTTGTTGCTAACAGGCATCATGGAGTTTTTTTCACCTTCTTCAGAACCATTGCATGTTGGCTGGGGATTTTCACTGGGGCTCAGCTGTGTAGGGATGAGCCTAGGCACTAAAGACAAAGCAAAAGTGGTGACTTCAGGTTGCTGCCATGTTCACAATTGTCCTGGCAGTGGCTACTTTTTTTTTTCTCTCACAACACCCATCCCTTCCACAAACACAAGTTGCCCTTATTGCCCCCACTTAGTTACTCCACCGCTGGGGTATCCTGATTCTCCTGCTGGGACTAAAACACTTAAGACTTGCTCTTCCACTGAGGTCAAACTGATTGCCACACTTGGGATCATGAAGGAATTGTATCCCTTGATCAGAACAATATGGACTAAGGGTGGGGATTGGAGTGGAGTTGGGCTAATGAGGGGACATTGCTTTCCATTATAACAGGAGACACTGTCTTCTTCCTTGGATCTTTCAACTGTATTTTAATAAATTACTTTTTGTCCTTGCAGTGTCTTGCTTAACCTGTGGCAGGTTAAGGTGTTCTTGGCCTTTTGAGGCATCATGCCTCATAGTTGGGAAAGAGGGTTTTTTATGCAGTTTTAAGAATAGGTTAGACTTATACTTGTATAGCAGTGATTATTCACCAGGGTGCGAGGGCACTATTAGATGTGCAGACATGATTCACAAGGTAAACTCAGAGATTTCAAATAGGAATCCATAGTGTTAAAACCATTTTGACCTGTTTGGGTCTTTCTGAGATTTTTGCAAGAGAAAAAATAGCTTTATATTTTTTCTGTAGTCATAAATAAATGAAAACTAAGAGCTAGCATTTTCCAAGGAGTACCTTGAGTATAGAGAGGGGTGCTTCAAGTCTAAAATGGTTTTTGAAAGCCACTGTTGCATAGAATGGTTTAATAAGACAATCCTATCTTGAGCAGAGAGTTGGACTAGATGACCCCCCAAGGTCCCTTTTAGCCCTACCTTTCTGTGATTATAAGTAAAGCACACAGGAAATAGTTATACCTCGAGTCACATTTTCTAGGCCTTTAAAAAGAAAGTCAAAGATGACATTGTGATCTCACCATGTGACTCCAGGATCTTGGGCTCTAGACTCAGGTCAGCAGTGCTTTTGCTTTAATCCAGTGCTTCCCAACCAGTGTGCTGCGGCACAGAAGTGTGCCGTCAGAAATGAGCAGGTGTGCTGTGGAATTTTGCCATGGCAATGAGCTACAATAGATATGAAGATGGGGAATGCTTTAGTAGGTGTGCTGCAGAAAATTTTTATTAATGTAAGTGTGCCTTGGGCTGGAAAAGGTTGGGAAACACTGCTTTAATCAATGCTACCACAAGGGCTTTTGTAGACCTTTCAGGTTAAGCCTCAGGGAATGGTATCCTCTCTCATCCTCAGAGATAATCCCCTCTGAGGCACAACAATCATCACTTTGCTCACTCAGACATACCAGGGAAAGAAAATTTCACCACATATTTTACATGGATAACAACATATCTTTAGAGATAAATGTTTTTTCCAGAAAGATTTTGTGCCTTGTTATTAATTGAACCAAAAGGCCAAGGAATTACATTTTTTATAGTGCTAATTTTTGCATAATGACAACAATAATAATTTCTAAATATGTATCTTGCTTCAGTAACTGTACATATGAACATCTGAAAAGAAAAAAACAAATAATATCAGCATATAAATCACAATCAGTTAGGACTTCAGCTCCTTAAAAAATCCTTTTGAAGTCTTTCATGCTAAGCCTATGAGTAAAACAACAGGTCAGCATTCAGACTCTAGCTCATGGATATTCATCAAAACAAACAAAGAAAAAGGACAATAAAGCATTACACAGTTTAAAGCCTGGTATTGTATCAGTTGACTAATAAATACCTCTACATGGGCTGTGTTAGTGTGGAGTACATTTCTACACATCAGGTTATAAAGAGATAGAAGACAAGCCTTGTATATGCTATAGGACATGTGAAGAAATAAATTATAATCTGAAAATCATTATTGCAAATCCTAATATTCAGATGAATGCACACACTCTCCACTCTCTTTTGTCTCAGAAATTTGAATGAATCACGATCTGTATTGTAGTGTGTACATATGTGCATGTCCAGAATAGGAGGAAGGGGAAAAGCAATAATTGCATTTTTCTGGGCAAGATTGAGAAGAACTGTTCTCAAGGAAAGGAATCAAATAAGACTGAAATTTCCTTTCTGCAAAAGGTTCTGGAATGTGAAACAAGCTTGAACTGTCAGACTTCATTGTATTGGTAAAGCTTTACTATGTAGGAAGGAAGATCCATAGAAAGACAAGAAAGCCTAAAAGGTAAAAGGAGCATAGTACTTTAAGAGGGGGAATAAAAGGTCTGTATGAAGGGGACAGAGGTTATCGTGTCATAAAATAAATGTGCTGAGTCTTGAAATACAAATCAAAAGTCCTAGCCCTAGCCAAGCTGGCCATCTGGCTGACCAGGATGGAGACTCTGGCCAGGAGGGTCCCTGGGGACCGTGGGGCCTTTTTCCTGAGTTTACTCCATTCCCGCATCTAAGCAGAGTACCACTGGGTAGTAGCCGCTGGCTCTCTGGCCTCTTTTGAGAGCCTGTGGGCACTGGCCAGGGTGCTCTGCTTGGTGTTCCCCAAGGGTTTACTCATTTTGACCCTCTGACCACACCAACACTTCCTTTTTTGTCCCCTGCAATTAGTTGACAACTGACTAGAACTGGCCAAAACTCAGAGATTCCATTACATTTGAGATATAGCAAGAAATTTTTAAAAATCATAAATATTTCATTGAATAAGAAAAAGTCCCAAAAATGCCATTCAGAATACTAAAAACACTTGTAGGTTCCCAAAGTGAAATGTCATAAATCAAACCATTTAATTTAGGCTAGAAACAACATTAATCTGTTTCTCCAGCAACTGCTTAGGTGCCTACTATGAGTTGTATCACAGCTCTTTCCCCTCAGTAAGTCAGATACCATGGTCAGATGACTTGGATGATGCACCACAGCACTGAAGCCAGAGAGAACAGCTCAGTGAATCATGGGAGATATAATCCAGCCAATAAAGGAAAATGGGAGCATGAAGCACATTATTTCCTTAAGAAACCATGGCTGCTTAAGAAGACAGATTTGTATCATATACATCTGAAACTACATACTTCAATTTGGTTTCAGTTTGGGTTTACCCAACTCAAAACAAAAATGAAAAAGAGTCAAACATTTGTAGCAAAATCAATTTTTTTTCCTGGGGAAAATTTTAGCTTTGCAGAAACTACATTTTCCTTTTTTTTAATATTTCACTGGAAAATTTACAACTGTCTGCAACACTGACAAGAAATAATGGCTTCTGAGAAAAAGCAAGAGAAAGGTCAAAGGCATGGGTTGCCAAACCTATTGCCTGTGGAGCCATTTGAGCCAGCCTGCAAACATGGAGCTTTGATGTCATTCACCAGAGGCCTCAGAAGCAACACTGAACACTCTCCCATGTTGCCACAGGTAAAAACTGGCTGCAGGCACTCTCCCCATACAGCCTCAGTGAGAAGGTATGGTTCCAGCAGCAACTAGGTCTTGAGCCCACCTGTCTCTGACCCAAGCTAAGTCATTCCAGCCCATAACCTGAAAAGGCTGTCAACTGCTGGCCAAAGGGATTTAAAAATTTGCCCTTCAAGGGAAGGTTGAAATAACTAGGTTCAGATTTTGGGATAGGTTACAACGAAGAAGAAGAAAATGACTTTTCAAAATTATTCAAAAAGGAAAAATGTGAACCATGGAGATGAATTCTTTAGGAAGCCACATGTGGCATGACTTGAAATAACAGGATAAAATTAAGACAAGTGCAGGATGGATATTAGGAATACATATATCAGGTATATTTGTCTATCAACAATCTCCAGTGGAAGAGGCAGAAAACCCAACAGTTTGGGACTATTACAGCTACACTGAAGATGAGCTACTAGAAAATATCCTAGGACATTGTCCTAAGATCTACTAGGACATTTTCCATCTCTTATGCCTATGATTCCATTATAAAGCTGGGTAGAAAGAAATTGAAGCTGAATATTTATTTTATCTTGACAAATGAAATGATTGGTGCCAGTTGATGAATTGGCTACTGACTGCTGAAGATACGGATATAAATAAAAACCAATGCAGTGATTATCCCTAAGAAAGTTAGACAAGGCAAACACTGCAAGGTGAGGACACTACCATGTGTCATCATCACACCGAAGGATGTAAACTAAAACCTTAATGTCTAGTCATGACAGAAGTTCTTGATACTGACTCCATTAAATAGAGACCTTCTAGTTTGGAAGTATTAAGAACTAAGAATGAAATAAAGAAACATTTTAATCAAAAGTAATCAAAAATCAAACCTTTACAGGAATTGATGTACTGTCAATGAGTATTTTTTTTTATTAAAGATCATTTATTTTATCATTTCATCCTGCCCCTCCCCCCTCCCATATTTCACCAAAATCCCTGGTTACATCTCTGTCCAAAAGGCCAGGAATTTTTAATGAGTACAGTAGTGTACATAGGTTAAATTCTACTTACTGGCAAAAGTGAATGTGAAAACGTGAAATCTAGAAGAATTGTATGGTTTTTGAGTTTGCAAAATTAAGGTATTTCCAGTATTTGAGTGAGCATTACGACTGATACCACGGTTCTTTGCAGGGTTCTAGCAAAAATTAAAGAGCGAATATGCCATTTTTTTAAACCAGGTTCAGTTTCATTTTTTAAGGAGTTACTGAAATATTACAGATGCTTCATTGTTGATCTGGTTACAGTATTAGAGGCCCTTCACAACTGTGTTATGTACTTAAAGGAGAACCTATAGTATATGCATCAGATTAGTTAGCCTCAGATTAGGCCTGTAAACATTACAGTTAAAGAGCCAGGCCACACTGTTCATGCAAACTGCACATGATGTGGTTGCATGCAGTTATGGAGAAGCAGGGCTGTATTTCATTCTTGCCAATGTATATGGAGCTTGAAACTGTTTGCAGTGGCAGAACAAAATAAAACAACCCAAGCCCCTCCCATCCCACCAAACTCTTTGTCAAGGAACGGAGGAATGTAAAGAAGTAGATTCAGGGAACTACTAGTACCATAATCTGCTCTAATTTGTTTTAAGGGCCATAATCCAATTCCTGGTTGCTAGCTGCATGGGCAATACTAGTTTCCGCTGCTGAATTTCCCTTGTGTTTGGCGACACTGCTGCATGACAAAGGAGAGAGGGGGAGAAAAATCCATGCAGCCCCCATCAGTCAAACAGACAGAAAATTGAGGAAAGAGCAGAAGTTGTTTAGGACTGTCTAGCAAGTGACAACTGCTTGATTGGCAGGAAGCCATGCTAAGCATGCTGTGCCTTTAAAATAGGTGTCTATGTGGGGCCTGGAATATATTCAAATCAGGTTGCATCAAAAGCTGTTCCAGCTACTTAGAAATCACTTAGGGTAATTAAAAGAAACCTCCAGAAATCTGTTTTTGTCTCTCAGTAACCAGACAGAACAAAATAACAAAAATCAAGAAATGATTCAAGGTCAATTTTAAGGTATTACTTACCTTTTCTGTATTTAGATTACACTTAAAATGCACATAGTATAGTACAAAGTCACTTCAAAAAGTAATGGACCAAAGGCACTGCAGAAGACGTGGACCCTTCCAAATACAGAAGTACTTACCCGTGTTAAATTGCATTTTAAAATACATACAGGGACAGATTGAGCAGAACAGCGATCAGACAAAAGCCAGACTAGACAGGCAAACTATCAAATTCTGGCCTCCCATTCACCTTGCCTCCTCCTCAGGTTGGGGTATTCTGGCCATGTATATCATGAATCTTCAAACCCAGTATATGAATGTTCTCTAGGGTGCAGATACACACCATACAAGCAACTACCCTTAACTGGGCACCATATATTACACGCTTTAATATTAGGATTTTCACAATACCCTCAGAATCTTCATACAACCTCAATTCAGTTTCTTAGCTCGTAAAAAAGGTATAGATACATGGAGGGAAGATAATTTAGTAAATGTAAATTAAGTTTGTTCTTCCCAAATTTATTTTGTTTGAAAAGTGTACATTACTGAAACTGATAACCTGAGCAACAACAGGCAAAAAGAACAAAAGCAAAAACAAAACTTGCCCAAGCATTCAGAACTCCAGCAAAGCAGCTCTGTTCAAACTTCCAGCCACACAACTTCTTCATTAAAAAAGCCTGTGAAAGTTGTAAAACTGAAGCACTGGTAGACTTCTCAGATTCCGTGTTTAGGTAGGCAAGTAATAACTTTGATCTGCTTTGCAAACACAGTGAGAACCCACAACTCTTAATGCAGTACATCTTTTTGGATGCAAACTAAAATATACACTAGCAATTTATAATCTGAAATGCAAAACAGTGTGTGTGTGTGCGTGCGCACGCACGTGTGTGTACAATTAATATTTCAGTTATGAGTGAAGAAAATTGCATCAAATGCTGCATTATAAAATCAACATCCTTCTCAGAAATCCCAACCTGATGTATATAGTTTAGAAATTGCTTCAGTATCAATACCTAGTATTAATGCAGGGAGATTAATAATATAATCAGCATATTATATTCTTTCTACTGGAACTCAGGAAACTTTACAGAGTTGATTTTTCAAAGTTGAAGTATTGCATAAAGGGGGGGGGTGTACATGTGCATGCGTGTTACTCGAACCCTGTTACTCAGGCAAGGGGGAAAGAGAGAAAGAGAGAGAGGAACAGAGGCAGGGGCCAGGAAGAAAGAGAGGCCATGCAGCAGTGAGCCAGAACACTGTCCTTTTAAGAAGAAAACGTAGCTGGGAGCATGAGGGCACTCCATTTCCAGTCCACTGTATTATTCTACAAATGCTATTAGTTAAAGAAATAGAAGTGGCTCAGAATTTTAAAAATTAATTAAAAGATTAGACTGGTCTGTGAAAAGGAGGAGGAAGCAGGCAATGGGCACCCCAGAGTGCCCCTGGGCTCATCAAAAGCCTGGGTGGAAGCTGCAACAGAGAAAGGGGAAGAAGCGAGAGGTCCACCAGCTGGGGAATGGGAACTCCCAGAGGCCGTGCAGGTACATGGGAGTCTTATCTTGCAGACTGATGGGAACTCCAAGGGCTTGGAAGCTGAGAGTCTGGAAGGAGACGCTGGCAGCAGTGGCACAGCCCAACCAGTGATACTTGGATGCTAGGACTGAAGGGTAGCGTTGCCTTTTAATGTGCATTTCTCTTTAGGAAGCATTGCCTCAGGTGTATGAGATCCTGGGAAAGGCAGAGGATTTTTTAAGCAAGGCAGAGTGCAGGAGGTCATCATGAAGTGCAATGAGGGATAGAGCCCTGCCCCAAGCAGGGCAGATGCCAGAGAAAGGCTGGAAAACTGGGAAGGGCTGCAGCTCCTAAACCAGGCCCTGCACCTAAGACAGACAGAGCCCAGCTAGAGGAAAAAGGGGTCGAAGCCAAGGAACAGCTGAAACCAAAACCGGTGTTTACAGGAAGCAACAGACTGAAGTTAGTAAAGTGGGAAGCCTCCTAAATGTGATGTTGGACAACACCAGCAAGGCATAGGCATGACTTTGCACATGGCAGGTGATCACGATTAATGCCTTTAAGGCACAAAGTTGGATGGTGGTTCTGACAAGGATGATGCCCCTTACCCCCAACCCTGCTTCTCATGGATGGTAGCGTGCAAGTCTGGGAGGCAACATACTGCACTGGGCACCTCAATGTGGCCAGCCTTTGTCCTGTTACCAGTCTTCAACATCTTTAAGAACTTCACATTAAGACCACGTCATGGCAGGAGAGATTGGAGATAGAGAATAGACTGGGGAAGCCTAGACACAGGCTGATCTGAACATTAGTGGACCTTACACAAGCTGATTGACCAGTGTGGGACTGTTACAGAAAATATATATTTCTAAATACTAATGTATTTTACATGCATCACCATGGCAGTGTATGATTCCTGTAATCTTCAGCAGAGGCGTAACAAGGCATCTGGGCACCTGGGGCAGAAGAATGTCTGGAGGCAGCAGCAAGTGCAACTTCCAGCTGCTGCCATGACACTGATGGCACCTGCTGTTTTTCCAGTCTACCCTCCAAATTGGCACCTGGAGCTACTGCCCCAATCACCCTGCCTTAGTTACATTAGTGATCTTCAAGTGCTGACATTGCAAATAAGATTCTCGTTGGAGTCAGTGCCACAATAGGAAGTTTATATATCCTTGAACTGAACCACTGTATTATTCTACATATGCTATTAGTAAAAGAAATCAAAGTGGCTCATCATTTTAAAGATGAATATAGCAAACTAAGGAGGATTGATGTGTGAGTGAGCAGGCTCATTTTTAATGAGCTAGTATATAATGTTCATGCCCATTCTTAAAGGGGATGGGGAATACAAAATGGGGGTTTGAGCAAAATGAAATTTGTGAATGAGATTAAGAGATTATCTTTCCATTCTCCTGTGTCTCTTCAAACTTTTTCAAATTGCCTTAAATATGATTTTTTAAACTTTGTTTTTAAGCCTATCTCCAATGGAAACGAAAGTTGAAAAGATTTAAAAGTTAAATTCTTATTTTTTTGGAAGAAATTTAATTTCCAAATATTCTAATTTATAAAAACCACAAAGACGTTAAAAATACAAATTTTCCTCATAAAAAGTTTGCAAAACACATTTCCCCCTTTCTAATAAGGTTTAGTTGTCTGCAAGATATTCAAATAAGACAATGTACATCTAACAAGCTAGTTATTTCAAATCATCAACCATTCAATTTATATTTACTTCATTATTTAAGAATTATTACTGTAAATATCATATTAGAAATATCAAGAATAAAGTCCAAACAAGCAATTAGGCTGTGAAATCATTTCCTCTAATGAGGTGCTGGAAGCACTATTGCCTAAAGAATTTAAACTAGACTGGAAAAAGCACCTTAAAATATACAAATGCACAATTCTTTACTGACAGACAAATTAGATGAACTTCTACTCCTTGGCTATCTTAATTTCTATGCCTACATGTTGACAAATTGCATAACCAAGAGTTTCAAACTATTCCCTGTATGTGCTTTGGAATATTCAATGTATATCCTACAACAGCATAATTTATTCTAAATGGATTGTTAAATAGTTACAACTTGTCAACAACCTCTAAAATTACATGTATTCAACTCTGAGGGCTGCTCATTTTATTAGATATGATTTCCTGAGCTTATCTGAGCTATTCATAATAAAATGAGCAACTTTTACAATACAGTATGTGTATTTGCTCTACTCCGTTATATATTATAACTTCCATGTTCTGTAAATGCTTTGCAAATTATTTGTACAAATTTTAAAGTTGCTATGTACTACCCACCACATTGTTATAAGTATACCGTTTACTCCTTATAATTTGTATACAAACTCAATGACAGAGAGAGAGCACATGAGAGGAGGCATGGTTACTACCAAGGAAACTGAAATCGAGTATGGAGGATGGCACAACATATACTTGAAGAAACTAGTGCAAAAAAAGTTATGTATTCAATGGACAATATAACACAAAAGGCAAAGTCTGGCCTGTGGGTCGGACCAGGCCTGTGGCAGACTATGTTTCCCAACAGCCCCTGCCCGTGTCACTGTAGTTGGTTACTCCTGGGGTCTCCATGGATTTGGCACTGTGACAGTGTGGGGCCAGAGTTTCCATGGAGACTGGCCTCACCAGTGCTAGCAGGGCACGTGGCAAGCTGGGGAGCTTGGATCTTGTGGCAGTGACAATGTGGTCTGGAGCTGGGGCACACCTGTGATCTGCTACCCGCACACCCCGGGCAAGGGTGTACAAGCAGTGGATCATGGCTCTGCCCTAGCCCTGGACCATACTGTCAGCACTGCAAGATCCCAGCTCCAGCACTGGAGCAGCTCCCTGCTAATCACATGCCCTGCCAGTGCTACTGGGGCTGATCTCCATGGAAACCTGGGCCCCGCACTGTCATGGCGCTGGTGTTCCTGAGGTCCCCATGGAAACCAGCCACAATGAGCAGCCAGGGGCTGCTTGGAAATGGAGTCTGGCTACCAGTCAGATCCACCATTTTGCCTACCCTTGCTGTGGTCCTCTCACCATGAATATTGCTGCATAACTAATCCTTTCCAATCCATCTATACAGCTAAGTTTTCTCATCCAAGTTCTCATGTAAAATATTACTCCAACACCTTTTCCTCTGGGCGTAACAAATGCATTTTGCCACACTCATATCCACTCAAGATGCGGCTGCAAAGATTATTTTTCAACTCTTTATCTTTTACATAAAAAATAAGCTACTTGTCTTCAGTTTCAAGGCCTTTCATAGCCCATCCTTCATCTTTCATTCAGTATTCAAATATTGACTCCCACTTCCAAGAGGTTGATAATCAATCACAGCCTCCCTCATATACTTGTTACATTTTCAAACAGTCTTATGCTGCCCTTCATGCTTAGGAGTTCCATGTAAACAGCAACAAAACTACCTCATTATCCTCCTTCAAACTTTCCTCTGCTATGAAAGCTACAACCATCTTGACAGGCCTGAGTGATGAGCAGGATAGTAGTGCTGATTGCAGTGACTGAGGAAACACGTGGGGGAGGAAGACTGACAGTGAATAAACTGATGCTGTGCCAGACCCACTCCCTATCATGGAAACAATGGAAATATTGTCTAATATGTTTTGTTGTATTCCCATGTCTACAGCCATCTGTTGCCTCTTACTATATACAGTAGGGCTGGGTGAAACAGCAACATTCTGCTTCAACTTTGGTTTTGACATTTCAGCGGAACAGTGTTTCATTTCAAGTTTCATTTTGTTTTGAAAGCACTGTTCTGGTTCATTTTGTTGAAATGGTTTTGCTGTTTCGATGCCGTTTCGAAGTTTTGCCCATAGGCTATAATGGGGAAGCACAAAACAGCCTATAACTTTGTCATTTCTTGCCTAATTTGGAAGGAACATGCAGGGATGGTAACCCCTTCTGAAGGCATGAAGCCTGCCAAGTTGCAAGGAGATAGGTGCATAAATTTCTAGGAACCTGCACCTCAAGGTATTGACAAGCAGGAGCCAGGGAGCAGGAGCAGCATCCTATGATCCGGCAGACCGCACTCCCCAGAGGAGTCCGGCAGAGCCCCCAAAGCCCTCCTGGAGGTGCGGGTGAGCCCCCAATCTGCCTTCTGGATGACAGGAGGCTGGTGCTGTCCCCTGGGGCCAGCGGCAGCACCAATCTTCCCAGCATGGGCTGCGCCCAGTGCCGGTCCCAGCCGGCAGCACCAGCCTCCTGTCACCTGGCAGGCAGACTGGGGGCTCACCCACACCCCTGGGAGGTGGGGGGATGTGCTGGACTCCTCCTGGGGGCATGGGCAGATGACAGGAGGCTGCTGCTGCCAGCTGGGACCGGCGCTGGGCACAGTCCACGCTCAGCACTAGGAAGATTGCTGCTGCCACTGGCCCTAGGCAGCAGGCACAACTTCCTGTCATTCAGCAGGCAGATTGGGGGCCCACCTGCATCCCCTAGAGGGCTTCAGGAACTCTTCCAGACTCCTTCTGGGGGTTCAGGCCCTAAGCTGCCTGCTTGATCACAGGAGGCTGCTCCTGCTACCTGGGGCCAGTGGCAGCCCCAGTCTTCCTGGAGCTGCATGTGGGCTGTGCGCAGTGCCGGTCTCAGGTGGCAGGAGCAGCCTCCTGTCATCTGACAGGCAGATTGGGGCCCGCACCCCCAGAAGGATTCTGCCAGAGCCCCGCAGCCTTCCTGGGGGTGTGGGCAGGAGGCTGCTGCTGCCACCTAGGAGTGGTGTTGGGCATAGTAGCCCACACCCAGCATAGCTCCATGGAGCTGAACCTGGTGGCGGGAAGCAAAGCGCAGCCTGGAGCTATGCTCCGCTTCCCCCCACAGGGGTCAGTTCCCCAGAGTAGCGAGCCACTGGGAGCTGAGCCTGGTGGCTGGAGGTGCTTCCCCCACTGGGCTCAGCTCCCCAGCACTGCAGGGAACTGGTTAATTCTCTATTAACCAGAATTTGAAATATCTCCCAAAAACTGGAATCTTGGCTGCATCTATGTGGCATGCACTTCAAGTATTTCTGTTATTTACATTAGTTAGTGCCGATAGAGGAGCTGCTGGGAGCCTGTGGAGGAAGGGGCCAGGGGTGGGGAAAGGGATCTGTGCAGGGCAGGGAGGGCTGCCACTGTAGGCCAGGGCTGGTATAATTCTCAGATAACTGGAATTTTTAGATAACTAGCACCCCCCCATTACCCCACTCATGCCAGATAACAAAGCTTTTACTATACTCAGATGATCACCTCTTTGGGGCAATGACAGTCTTTTTTGTTGCAACTTTGAAGGGTATCTAGCATAATCAGGTCTTGGTCATTTATTAGAGTTCCAAGGAGTTATGGTATTATTATTGTGGTTGTTGTTAGTAAAGCATTATTATTACAGTTTATAGGCAGCAGAGGGGAGGGACCAGCCCTGCTGTGAAGCAGAGAGCCCCTCCCAGCCAGAGAGCATGTCAGGATGCTGGGGGAGTCTGGTTTATATTAAACCAGCAAGGGGTCTGAGACAGACATTACTTAAACCAGTCTGAGCCAAATCAGTTATATCTAATACTACATTTAATAAGGTTTATCTCAAACCAGTTTCAGCTATTTTTAAACAGGTTTATGTGCACTGAATATCTGTTCTGTTACAGGTTTAAACCAGTTTCTGATCACTTAAACTGGTTTATGTGTACAGGAGACCCTCACCATTTGCCAGGGATACATTCTAGAGATCCCCGCAAATGGGGAAATCCATAAATACTGTAGTGCATTTATGAACATCGTCTGTGTTCATGAACACGCAAGGTCTACTGCTTACCCAGAACAAAGATTCAGGACATGACGGGCATGATCCAGGCCCACCGTGATCCAACCCACCGATTACTACCCCATGGTCCTAATCCATATGGGTACTAATGATGTGGCCAGGAGAAGCCCTGATCACCTGATGGTGGACTACCACGCTCTAGGGGGCGTGCTGAAGGAGATAGGTGCATAGGTGGTATTCTCTTCTGTCCTACCAGTGAGCAGACATGGAAGACGACATGAGACGTGCATCGCAGAGACCAACTGGCGGCTTCGGAAACGGTGTCTTGAGGCGGGCTTTGGCTTCCTTGACAATGACCCACTCATCACAACAAGAGACATGCTCAGATGGGATGGGATCCACCTTTCCCCTAAAGGTAAGCATGTGTTCTCTTCTAAGTTGGCAGATCTCCTCTTGCGGGCTTTAAACTAGGCTTGTTGGGGGAAGGAGAAGACAAGGGAGGAGGAAGCCTTGGACCGCTAAACCAAGCAGCACTCAGCCTAGACCAACGAGTGGAACATATACACAGGTAAGCAATAGGGGCCAGGGCAATGCTGAGATTAGGGGGCCAGTGCACACATCCACAGGAGGCCTCAAATGCCTCTACACAAACGCTCGTAGTATGGGAAACAAGCAGGAGGAACTTACCCTCCTGCTAGCTGACACCAACCCAGACATAGTGGGGCTCACTGAAACATGGTGGGACCCAACACATGACTGGGCAGTGAATATCAAGGGCTATAGGCTGTACAGGAGGGACAGGACAGGGAGGAAAGGTGGGGGTGTGGCGCTCTACATTAAGGAGGAATACACATCCTTATCAAATATCACAGAGTCAGAGGAGGGGCACACTGAAGTGTTGGGTTAGAATACAAGGCAGTCGAGGGGAAGGAGATGTAATGGTGGGGGTCTACTACAGACCACCCAACCAAGGGGAAGAGCTAGACCAGGAATTCTTGGGTCAGCTCACGGAGGTAGTCAGGTCAAAGGATGGGTAACCTGAACTTTCCAGACATCTGCTGGGAAGAGCAGTCAGCCAGGTCTGACTGCTCAGGTAGGTCCTAGCCAAAATGCAGGACCTCCATCTAACCCAGGAGGTGCACAGCCCCACCAGGGGAGACACCTTGTTGAACCTGGTGCTGGCCACGAGTGACGACCTGGTGAGGGGGCTGCGGGTGCTCGACCACCTGGGCAACAGTGATTATCACCTGCTGGAATTCACCATCCAGCGCAAGGTGGCAAAGGCCTGCAGCAAGGCAGCAGCCCTAGATTTCAGGAGGGCAGACATCAATAAGCTAAGGAGAATAGTCGGGGAAGTACTGAGGTCCCAGAGGGGAGGGGAGCCAGGTGTACAAGAAGAGTGGTTACTCCTTAAGAAGAGGATCCTCCAAGCCCAAAGGGTGGTAACCCCAAAACAGATCAAAGGGAGTAGGATGGCGAAAAAGCCCCCATGGCTCACCAAAAGCATCCGGGAATGTCTTCTAGCTAAAAGGGAAGCGTACACCCAATGGAAGAGAGGGGCCATCACCAGGGAGGACTATACTGCAATTGCTCAGGGATGCAGGGGGGCAATCAAGAAGACCAAGGCGGAGATGAAATTGAGACTAGCTACCCGGAACAAAGACAAGAAGTCCTTTTTTAAATTCATAGGGGGCAAAAAGAAGGTACCGAGTAACATGGGGCCCCTGCAAGACACGCTAGGAAATTTGGTCGTCACACCAGACAACAAAGCTAACCCATTTAACAACTTCTTTGCCTCCATTTTCCTAAGCTGGGACCAGATCAGCCCCCCCCCTCCCCACTGGGCCCCCCTCAGGCCCCAGGGGATGTGCACCTAGGCCAAGTGAGGATCTAGTCAGGGAACTTCTGGAGGGACTGGATGTATTTAAACCAGCTGGTCCAGACAATCTCCACCCCAGAGTGCTGAGGGAATTAGCGAAGGTCATTGAGGGACCCCCGGCATGGCTTTACGAGCACTTGTGGTGCTCTGATGTGGTGCCAGAGGACTGGAAGAGGGTCAATGTGGTTCCCATCTTCAAAACAAGGGAGGAAGGAGGACCTGGGAAACTATAGGCCAGTCAGTCTTACCTCAATCCTGGGTAAGCTTTTTGAGAGAATTATTCTGGCACATGTCCATGAGGGGCCAGCAGGGGAGATTATGCTTAGGGTCTCTCACCCCATTCTCATTAAAAAGCTGAGGAACTGTGGTGTCAACACCTACATAGTCAAATGGGTTGCCAACTGGCTGGAGGGCCGCACCCAGAGAGTGCTAGTGGAAGGGTCATTTTCGACCTGGAGGGATGTGGGCAGGTGGGTTCTGCAGGGCTCGGTCCTTGGACCCACACTGTTCAACATCTTCATCAGTGACCTGGACAAGGGGGTAAAAAGCACCCTGTTCAAATTTGCTGAGGACACTAAGATGTGGGGGGATGTGGGCATGCTAGAAGGGAGGAATAGGCTGCAATCAGACCTAGACAGGTTACAGGGGTGGGCAGATGAGAACAGGATGGGATTCAACACAGACAAGTGCAAGGTGATGCACCTGGGGAGGCACAACTGGCACCATACCTACAGGTTGGGGAACTCCCTTCTTGTCCATGCAGAGGCAGAAAAGGATCTTGGAGTCATCATTGATGCCAAGATGAACATGGGCCAGCAGTGTGGGGAGGCAGCCAGGAAGGCCAACCACACTTTGTCATGCATCTACAGATGCATCTCAAGCAGGTCCAAGGAAGTTATCCTCCCCTTCTATGCAGCACTGGTCTGGCCACAGCTGGAGTACTGTGTCCAGTTCTGGGTGCTGCACTTCAAGAGGGATGTGGACAACATGGAGAGGGTCCAGAGGAGGGCCACTCACGTGATCAGGGGACAGCAGGACAGGCCCTATGAGGAGAGGCTGAACCTGTTCAGCGTCCACAAGAGAAGGCTGAGGGGAGATCTAGTGGCCTGTTACAAACTAGTCAGAGGGGACCAGTAGGCCTTGGGGGAGTCCCTGTTCCCCCGAGCACTACCAAGAGTGACTAGAAATAATGGTCACAAGCTAGCAGAGGGTAAATTCAGATTAGACATCAGGAGGCGCTACTTCACTGTCAGGGCAGCTAGAATCTGGAACCAACTTCCATGTGAAGTGGTGCTGGCACCTACCCTAGGGGTCTTTAAGACAAAGCTAGACAATCACCTTGCTGGGGTCATTTGACCCCAGTACTCTTTCCTGCCATGGCAGGGGGTCAGACTCGATGATCTGCTCTGGTCCCTTCCAACCCTACCAACTATGAAACTATGAAATGGCATGTGCCCCTGGCAGCTGGGGGGGTGCAGCAGTGGGATCCCGGCCGTGGCAAGCACAGAGCTCCCACAGATGCCACTGGCATTGTAACAATGTCATCCCACAGCACCATGAATATTCGAAACCACAAATGCCAAATCCGCAAATAGCAAGGGTTTCCTGTAATGTCTGCCCCTAGCCTAGGAGTCACACATCAAGCCAATGCCTGATCCAAGCAGGCAGCTTGGCTCTGCAGGCAGAGAGAAGAGCGCCTGCCCAGGAAGGTTGCACAGGAGCGCTTAACTGGCAGTTGAACTACCCTGGGAAGAGGGACGGGACGCAGGCATGGGTAAACCAGGTGACTACCTGGGGCCCGGACAGAAAGGGGGACTAAAAATGGTAATTTTTTAATGATTATTATCATTATCTCTGGCAAAGGGGGGCCTAATACTAAAAGTTTGCCCAGGGCCACCAGAAGTCTAGGTACAGTGCTGCTGGGAAGGTGTTGATGGCTTTCTAAGGAATATAACCCAAGGTATAGAAAAGTTTTGTCATACAGCCAGTGAGCTGGCATTTAGGTTTGGACCTAGTGTAGGGTTAGTTTGCATGGGCTTACTGTTTTTTTATGGTTTATACTGGAAGACTGGGTTGGGAATGTGAAAGCTGAAGGAGGCTGCAGGGCTGCCCAAGCAGGCTGGAAGCAGGGCCAGGGAGCCCAGAACCAAAGGAAGCATGACAAGGGCCACAGCCCAGAAGCCAGGTCTGACACAGTGGGCCTGGGCTAAAAGGCCCAGCACGACGAGAGAGGCAAAGGCTGAGAATGCTGAGGCCCCAAAAGGGAGACTGATTGAACCATGGCATCTGGGAGGCATGGGCCTGGGCACAGGGGAGGCTGGAAGTCAAAAAATTAGCCCTTAAGGCTACAGATGCCCTGGGGGGTGCACACAGGCCAGGAGGGCCCATCCTGAGGAGCAGGTATGGGGACAAGAGAGGCCCAGGATGGAGCAGCTAGCTAAAAGAATGGATGAGGGCTCACTTGGGAACCCTAGGGCAGCCTCCATTTTCACAAACCGATTCATTCGATCAAGGTGTAGTAGGCAAGGGAAAAGGAAAGGAGGCCCAGAAAGCCAGAGTAAGTGCAAGGCTCCCCAGCCACCAGGGACATAACAGCTACCCTGGAACCAGGCTCTTGCTACATATACACACAAATGGGCAATACATCAGTACACAATGACATAGTATAAATGTTTGTTCTAACCATTTTACTACGTGGCAAGAGATTATTTGTTCCACTGTAAGTATAGGAAACATGTTTTTAAAGTAGGTATACAAAACCTTTCCTGCTACAGTAAAAAGGTAAAAGGAAACATCCATAACCACTTAAGGGAGGTTGCTGACTAAGCGTGGACATCATAAACATTCAAAAATATAGACACAAAGAGGAAGAGAATTTTTTAGGTAGGGAAATAAAAGGAAATAGTGAAATAGACATTGTTAAGAAAAGATTGCTGAGAATGCAATATGTCAACCCACAGAATAGTCTCTTATGAGAATTAAAAGAGGCCCCATCACTTATAACTATGGCAGCCACAATACTAGAAAATGTACTGAAAAAATAATCTTGCACTGATATAATAATAAACTAGTAAATCTAATTAATGTTATACAATATTGAGATTCATATTCAAAACTGGGATGTGGGGTCCAATTCAGACAACAATCTAAACCTAAAAGGTATTCTCTTAGCTAGTTTTATAATTCCATTTCTCCTATAAATACTTATGTTTCAAGAATACATACACTTCAAGGTATGAGGATCAGTTATGAGTACAGCTCTGCTAGCTGAGAACTTTGAGTCTGAAATTTATTTAACTTTTTCAGACCTCTAGAATTTATAAAATGACATACTGCAGAAAAGAGTGAGTGTATCCAGCAAATGGGCCATTCTCTTTGTTTCACTGCCGCCATCATTTCTAAAAAGAGAAAGATGAGCAAATCCATGTGCTTACATAAGTGAATTAATTCACAGAAACCATCAGTTGGTTTTGGTAGCACTAGTTTTATAATATATGAATTTCACTTCTCTCGGGAATAATCAGAACGATTCCTTTTTGCATATAGAGCTAGCAGAGCATGGCACACACAGTAAATACATAGAACAGGACTTCACCATTGGACTCTGGCCTTCCTATATGACCCAGCTTCTTTGTTCTACTTCAGCAGTACAAAACATGTTAACCCATGCTACTTAGCTGGGTAATAGAAGCTTCACCCTCTGAATCAGAATTCCTTGGTGACAAAGCATCTCCTTTTGTTTCCAATGTAGGAGACATTCTTAGGGAAAATGGTAGCCAGAGCATGCCCACACCCAAGTGCCAGAATTGGTAGTTGGGACCACAGACCATAAGCTATAAACCAGAGTCCTGAGGTTGCTATAATTTGTGCCAGGACTGAGCTGATTCCCAGAGGACCCTAAAATTAGAGATGCATAACGTTACCCTAAAGCCTCCTTTACCTCCCTAACTCCAGGCTTCTGTTGAACAAACTCCACCAGATCATGAGATTCAGACCTATCTTTATTTTCATATTGTGATATTTCATTTGTGTTTTGGGTATCAGTGTAGCTTCCCTCAAAGTTTTTAAATAATTATTTAAAAAGTTAATTATACCCAGCAAAGATGTCATGTGTAAATAATATTGAGTTTCACTGCTTAATTTCCTACACTTTTGTTAGGTTAATTGCTTGGTTGATTGTTTTATTCTGTTTGTTTGCTTTGTTTTGTTTTTTGTTGATGGTTATATCTGGGAATGCTTGTAAAAGGCATATTTGGAAAAAAAAAAAAAGGATTGGCAATGGGCCACCACTCTGTAAGTGGTCTAGATACAGTTATGTGAAGTTCAGTGTTCCACAACTTCGTTTCTCAATTTTGGCTGACCTAACATTTATTGTATATAGAAGTAAAACTTCTTAAGAAATTAAAAATAAAATCAAAGGCAAGTAAGTTTTAGAAATGTTTGGAATTTATTTGAATAATCATGATGGAGGTATGTATTTTGTTTTAATACTGGAAAATAGATTAACTCCATTGTTTCTTTACTATACTGTGTCTATGCCACCCAAACTGTGGGTCATGACATCAGTGGTTCGCAGTATCAGCCAAGAGGGTTGTGGAAGCAGGGGGCTATGTGGGCTGGGAGTGAGGGGCCATACTAAGGAAACAGGAGCATAAATGCAGTCATGCTGAGGGAAAAAAAGTTTAGGAAGCACTGGTCTAGGGTATTCGATTTTTAATATTCAACACCATTCATGATTTGCACAGCTCACTTTTCACATGCTCATTATGGGAAGAGAAATTTTCAACCTTATGACAGATTTTGGCATATCCCTGTTTTGTAAGCAAGATCTGAAAACAGTAACACAAAAAAGATCTATGATATCAGATAAGCTCATCTTCTATTGTATGGGAGACCAGTGTCAGTATTCTATAGTAGGTGAATCAAGAGTGGGAGAAACGCATATTTTAGACAAGGTTTAGCTAAAAATTACCTGTTAGCATCTGTCAGTACCTCCTGCCTGCCACCTAAAACATTCCTTTTTAGTGACTCATTGAATTAGCATTTAATTAATTAAGACTTGAATATAAACTGCTATTCAATAAGCTGTTTAAACAAATGGAAGATTTTATTTTGGTTTGTTTTAATGAGTTTAGTGTCCTTGGAATCTGTTTGATTTGACAGCCCTGGAAGCAATGGTCTTCTGTTTAGAAATACTGCTAATAGCATAGACAGCTGCTGTGTAACCATCCCAACTCAATCATAACCTAGAAGGACCTTCCATTATAATGGCAGATAGCTTGGTATTTGTATCTGTTTGCCTTTCTCTAGCAGCTGATAATAAGTCCCACCAGTATGGGCAGCATAGTAGCCTGACCACCCTCACAATAGAAAGCAAACTAAGGTCAGTAACTCATTTTGGCTTGGCTACTTGAACAGTTGTCATAACTTTAATTCACTACTGACTTGTAACAAACTTTAACAGTGACACAGCAGTAAGCAATCACATTTGTTAATAATCCTGGAACCAATCTATCCTTCACATGCTCTTGCAGACGTAGATTCAAGTTTCAGGTCTTACAGTATAAAAGCCATTATCCATGGTGATGATAAAAAAATACTGTTCAAAGAGACTAAACGGCTTTACAATAATACGACCGATGCTATTATATAAAAGGCAAGGTTCTTTGAGTAGATGTGATATCTTTTATTAGACCAACTAAATCTAGTAATAATTTTACTCAGTTAGTCTAATAAAAGGTATCACATCCACTCAAAGAACCTACCTATGTCCCTACACCAACATGGCTACAACCAAAATCCCAGCATTATACATAAAATAATTTTCAGTATCTTTTATTGCCCGAATGTTAAAACTTGCTGGGCATGTGTCAAATTGGACCTGGTTTGATGTTGAACAGAATCAGTGTTATAATTCAAAAATCCCTTGAAGCCATTGATTTCAAAGAGGTTGACATCAGACACTGGGAGAAATAAGACTTCAGAAACACTACTGAAATAATACAAATGGTCTAAAATGAACAAGAGGACTGGGATCACAAGGTAAAGTGCTACTCTGTATATTTACCTCCTATATGGTTGATCAATGAATCTATAAACCAGAAAATCTCAGATCAACTATATAGGAGGTAAATATTAGGGATGTGCGAAGCTGGCCCTATTCGATTCAGATTTAGCCTGAATCAGGGATAGAGATTTGATTTGTTGATTCAGATCCCTGATTCGATTCAGCCAAATCCAAATCTGAAAATCTGATGCTGATTCAGAGAATCAGTGATTCAGACATAGATGCAGCTTTAAATGTTTTTTCTACATACCTTGAAGTAGCAGGCCCAGCTTGTGATCGCCGTGGTGCTGGGTCACGTGGAGTATCCCACAGAAGTGCAGGGAGGCCTTCCACATGAGCAGCAGTGAACCCAGAAGTGGACTGGAAGTACTTCTGGTCCACTTCCATGTCTGCTGCTGAATGTACTGGGGAGCCCCCCACACTTCTGTGGGATGCTTCATGCGCCCCCCCCCATCGCAGCACTAATAAGCCCCTGCTACCTAGAGGTATGTAGAAAAAACATTGAAAGCTGTCTCCGTCTGAATCTCTGAATCAATTTGGAGGGTTCCAGTTCATGTTGTAGAGATTAAACGGTCCTCTGATTCAATTCTGATTTGAAAATTCAGCCACTGAATTGGGCCGAATCTCCGCCGAATCAAATCAGGGACCGAAGCTTCACACAGTCCTAGTAATATACAGAACGGCGCTTTACCTTGTGACCCTGGTCCTCCTGTTCATTTTAGACCATCTGTATGAATCCAGTAGTCCAAAATAGACTTCAGACTGTTTAGCTGAACAAAAAGAAAATTGCTTAACAAACAAAAATACCCAGGTGATATGTCAGGGTAGCACAAAAGGAGTCCAGCTCAGAGACACAAAAAGAATATGCCTCTAGCAAGTGAAATCTATCTGTCCGATTTAAGAACTACACATCCCCCACAATCCCCATACCTGATCCCCACCAAAAATCCCAAAGAAGCAGAGCTTTATGCAGACATATTATATACAAAATAACAGGGTCATTTTGGATCACATTTTCCCCATAATGTAAAGCAGTTTTAAAACATCTTTTTTTAAATAGCAACTGGCCCTTCCAGACAGCAAATCTATAAGGCCTAAGCACTGGACGTTGTCTAAGAGGCCTAACCCTGACAATTTGGATGCTGAATAGAAGAACACAAGTGCAAATAATCACCATTCACATTGACAAAAAGTCACGGTTTCAGCTTGTTCCGAAATCAGAAGTTTTCATAAAAACTGCTTTATCAGGCCAGTGTTCACAAAGCAAAACACAGAGGATTTCCTAGAGCCTTAAGCACTTTCAGATTATCTTCTGCACTTATTTTCATGGGTGTGATACCAACAGCTTAATTTGGCTGCAAGGATGTAAAAGAGGTTTTTACAGGGGCATTTATTTTTGAACCAACTATTAATTTTGTATTACATTTTGGTATAGATTAGAGTCACTCCACTGACTGATAAATAGCCCAATATACAGAATTTCCAGCTGAGTTCACACACAGGTATGTCTGGGCACATCTACATGTGCTATTAATGCACAGCAATAATCTCTGGTGCATACTGCCCTGGAGTTTCTTGCTCCTGGGTCCTGCATTTATACATGCAGTTGGAACCACAGCATGCTGAGCTGGGGTGGGGAAGGCCCAGCTGGCAACAGCCTGCGGAGAAGGGATCAGTCTGCCAGCCCTGCGTTGCTCCAACCTAGCTTAACATACTGCAGAGGGGCTGGCTGGGGCATGAGGGTGCTCCAATGCAGGGCTAGTTGGCAGGCAGCCTCCACATTGAAGCACCCTCATGCCACAGCATCCACATGTAAACCGCTGTGCACCAAAAAAACTCCTCCACAGAGTTTATTAGATTACTACAGTCTAACTGGGGCACACGTGCAGACACTGAGATCTTTACTGCAGAGCTAATTAAGCTAAGAGATTCATGCTCTCTACTAAAGCAGGGATAACATTCCTTCATCCAGGGTTAAAGTTGGATCCAACTTGCTAAATTTGAATCATTTGCAGCTTATTCACACACAACAATTTTGGGTGGAGGGCCACTTACTGAGTTTTGGCAAGCTGTCAAGGGCCACACTGGTATCCCCAGATGCCCCATCCCCTGGTCGCCATCTTTTGACTGGAACTCCAGCCCCCTAACCCCTGACCTTTGCCACCAGAACTTCCTCCTCTTGCCCCTGGAAATACTCCTTTCAGCAGGGGGTTTTGCCATCTCAGAACCAGAAAAATACCAAATTGTATTCTAACAATTGAACATCTATAACATACATTAATTTGATTTTAAAAGATCTTTTTGTCCTGATTTACAAGTTTGTGTAGTGTATGCAGAGGTGATTGCACAACAGTTTAAAATGAAGTCTTATTCTTATATATTATGGGGGGCATGGGGATAGGTTTGTGGGGGGCTGTTAGTGTGTGGGTATGTGGGGTGTGGGTGTGAGGTGAAGGAGCATGTGTGTGTGTATGGATATGTCGGGTGTGGGTGGGTACAGAGTTTGTGGGGGAAATGTTTGTGAGGGGAGGGTGGCTGAGGTGTGTGAGGGGGTTTGGAGTTCTGTGTGTATGGCAGTGTGAGGATGGTATGGGTGCATGTGTTTGGTGGGATGTGTGTGGGACTTGCCCTATGAACACACTCACTGCACACACAAATAGACACACACATAGAGTCTCTTTCTCTCTCTCTCTCTCTCACACACACACATACACTCACACGCACACACACACTCCAGGGTAGATCTGAAGACAATGGCTCATCACACACACAACTCAGGGAATGGACACACATACGTGCACTTTTCTCTCTCCCACACACCCCCCCAAACACCCTAGGGTGGATTTCAAGACACTGGCCTGTCGCATCTCTTACACACACACACACACACACACACACAAACACACACACACACACACACACACACCCTGGGGGGCAGGGTCAGGCTGGCCTTGTTGCTGGCTCCTGCTGGCTCTCCCTGGGTCCTACTGCCCCTAGCTCTTGTCAAAGATGACAGGCAGCCAGAAGCAGATAAATATACATTCTCTAAATTTTTTTTAGGTGCCCTACAGGCTGGACAGAATGGCCTGGCCAGCTGGATCCAGCCCGCAGTCCTCATTTTGCCCACCCTGAATTAGAAGGTACCAGCTGCTGCCCTTCTGAAAACTTCCCTTTGAAAGGGCTCCAAATTCCCGTGTTCACACCCTAAGCAGCAGTACTTTGAGAAACCATATTAAAACATGGCGTGAGAAATATAGAAAATACATGATAAGACAAAATGTATTTCAGTCAAACATTAATCAATATTTCATTGTTCAATATTGCCAGTCAGGATGTCTGAAATACATTAAACAGAGCTTGTGAGAACAGTGACAGAGAAGAGTGAATTGATGATCCTCTAGGAAGTTTCATGGGAGCAGTATGAGGAAAGTGAGTGTTGTTTTACAGTCACAAGGTCTTGTCATGCAAAAGAAGTCTGGGAAAATAGCAGACCTTAATGTCCCAGAGAATCTCATGGTGCGACCTGCAGATTAATATGTGAATGAGACAGATTTACAGGGAAGAAGGTGTGTTATCGAAAGAGATCAAGAAGATTTTCTTCTTGTCCTTTGGGAGAAATTATGCAAAGTTAAACAGAGATATAAAACAAGGAGAGACAAAACCTAGTGATCAATACAGAGAACAAGTTATTAAAAGAGGAGTGAAAACCCTTCCTACCAAAGAAGGAATCAGTGTGCTGGGACTCCTGGCCACTGTTTGTGTCTGCTTCAATCATAGTTTACAATTTATTATTGTCAGCTCCAGCATAATGAAACTTTTCAGCTTTGGGAGTTTAAATGCTGGAAAATATCACTGGCAGGGGACAAGGAGAGAGCAAAAACAGGGTCTTGGGAAGAAAAAAATGTCTGGGATTGCAGTATTCATCATATGCATTTACTTGGCTGATTTACAGAATGATGCAAGAAGAGAGATAGCAGTTACACTAATGCAGGCACATTTACTGACCACGATTAATGAGTTGTGATCAAGACAGACATGAGCAGTTTCACAGCAAACAGATTTTCATTGTTCATTAAAAGTTAGAAAATGCTTCTTCTAAGAAACCTGCCAGCTGTGGCCAAGAAACTGTCAGCTGGTGTTATCAATATTGCCTCTCAAGTCTTGACCCATTGCCCAGAAGTCCACTGGGTGACCTTGATCTCAATGGCTTGGGATGGTAAAATAATATCTATAAATAATGCTTTAAAAGTATCTTTACATGTTGGCAGAATTGTATTTGCCAGATATTTTATACTATTCCAAGTCACATTTTTATGATGCTTTCTTAATGTGCTGTACATTTTGCTTTAACAGCTTTAATATGGATTTATCCCCTCATTAAATATATGATTTTAATAATGACTTGTCTCTTCATCAAATGTGATCTGAAAAACAACAGTTGGTGGGTGCAGGGGAAAAATCATTTTAGAGATATCAGATAAAATGTTGGCAACTTTACTACTTTTTTTTTTAATGCTGCTTATTGTGAGGAAACAACTTGCAACCTAATGGTGCTTTTTATATAATCTGATGTTTCAAAATGCTTTACAAAGCATTTAATTACATATACAAGACTACATAATACAGCTATATGCAATTATACACAAGCAAGGATGTAAGATTTGTCTGGCAAATGCTGTAATCATTACATTCTCAATAACTTTTCATACAGCCTCAGGCCTAGTAGAAGTTACTGTATGCAACTGGCCTGCTTTTTTATTGTTGAATGGGGTGGGATGGTTTCCTATAACAGAATGTTTTTTACACATTAGTCTATAAGGATATTTTTACACATACCCTGAGGTGGAGGTGTGTGTTTTAATTAAAGTGGTTCCGATGCTGATACACAAGACATGGAAGCTGGGTGGAGTACGCTAACTGGCAAGCTCCAGCAGACTAGATTAATCAAGTCTGCTCCAACACATAATTACAGCGCTTCAGATCAGCCTCCCAGCATGTCTACAGGTACCTTAAGTTTTGCCAATTTGTATGCCTACAGACCCAGCTCCTAACATTTGGGGCCACCGTTTTGCAGAAGTCACAATTTCAGCTCAATTTAATGTCAGTTATGGATGATAATCAGGCCCAAGTTGCATTAAAGACACAACAGCTGAAAACTGAAGCTGTTAGTGATTATTAGCAAACATTTTGTAATTCTATGACTAAATGTGTTGGCTCCCTCATAGCTTTATTCCACTAACCAACTTTACTCTCACCACCTTCTTTTGTTCAGTAAATTGTGCAGAAATGTGCAGCCTATCTTACAGGTTTTGTCTATAGGGTTCCCCTGGACCTTTCTCCTCTTCCATATTCTCTCTATGATTCTATAACCAGCTCTAGAGATCTTCTACTAACCCACTCCATCAATCAAACCGTCTCGTCACTGAGGCAGACTTTGCTATTTGTTACCCTGGTTTCTGCCTCAACCACAGAGATTCCCCATTGCTACCCATGCAAGTATATCAATGGGCAAATGCTCAACTTACTGACAGGTTCCATGGCAATCACACCAAACAAAAAAAACAAATTAAGAAAATGTCTCCAGCATGCCTTGCCATTTTGTACATCCCCTATCAAAAAAGCAATACAATCTCCAACTTTCTCCATCTCCCAGTTGTTCAAAACCATAGCAATAACCTCATAGACTTTTATGCACATATCTATGAGATCTTTCCAAATTAGTAGACTACTTTTCATTTAAAAAATTGTGAGCTTCTACCGTACTGTATGTGCTAAATGCCAGATGGATTAATGCAAATACAAGAGGAGACCCATTTACCTGGTTAACAGAGGGTATCAGAGAACTATGTTTGAGAATGGGTTGTTAGAGAAGCTAGCCTCTATGTTCAGGAACCCTACAGCAGTTCAGATCTCTATGAACATTAGCAGACATTGAACCATAGGACCTGGGATCTAAAACAAGAAACCCAGCACTTACACTAAAGGGCAAAGGTAAAAGAGGCATAGATCAAAACAATTGTCTGTGATTTAGTTCTTCCATGAAGACAATGAGCCTCACTGTTTATTCTGGGTTCCAGTTGCATCTCTTGTAATAGTATGCCAAATAAATTATCATCACAATGCTTACCTTACCATTGCTGTATTGTTTTGGTTATAAGTCTACCTTTCTTTTCCTTCCAAAAGTGCATAAAAATCACAGTGGAATCACCTATAACCAGGCCTTTTATGGTCTTTATGTTTGCATCTGCAGTATTTTTGTGCAAGCAATGATTTTATCAGAAATTTCTTTTTATGCATGTAATCCTTTTAGTTCTTTTCATGGTCATTTGATTCTTCCATAGGATTTTGTGTTGTCAATGGCAGTTCAAGACCTTTATTGGTAGTTATCAATTATATTAAGAGAAAAGCTGTTTTTTCCTAAAATTGAACCATGGAAATGATACAAACAATATGTATTTGTTTAAACAATTTTTCCAGCCTTCTCATAGTAAAGAAAGACACATATTTCATTTCATAGTGAAAAGCACTTTCCCACTCTCCCAAAATGGGTTAGGAAAAATATCAAACACCAGTGTCATGTGGAAGAGTCATAATTATCCTTACATTTTTCCAAAAGAAACCTCTGTAGAAAATTCAAGCACTTCATGAGGTTCAATACAGATTTGGAACTGATCTTTCACAGAAAACAGATTTTTTTATTATTATTATTAAATCTGTCCACTCCTGTTAAAATGAAATGGAAAACCTGGCACAAACTTAACCAAAGCAATGTTGCTGCCTGAATAAAACTCACTTTATATAAAATAAAATACGAACTAAGAGCCCGTGGATGGATATGTATATTTAACATAAAATATGTATTAATTTACATAATCATATTGATGAATGAAAACACTCAATTATGTTTTGCCCCATATCCTTTAAAAAAAGTTCAAGGTTATAGACCAATGTGGTAAATCAGCCTCAGATGAATCATCCTACTGAAGCCACTGCAGTTAGCTAGGAACTACACGTCATTACGTTTATGCATTAATGGGCCCTGTGATTTTGCACACATGCTCCAGATAAATACAAAACACAGTCTTACTATTTATAAAATCATAGAAAAGCAAGGCTAGAAGGGACCTTCAGAGGTCATCTAGTCCAACCCCTGCATAAGGCAGGATCATCTCTATCCAAACCATCCTATACAAATCCATTGTCTAACCTATGAGCAAACCTACACAGTCAGCCCCAAACACAGCCACAAGACATTAACACCCTAACCTGCCACAGGTAAAGCAGTGCTTTGCTGTAGCAAATTTGCAGCATCTTGAGAGGTCCAAGGAGGAGAGCTACATCCCTGGCTATAGAGGTTGCTGCCCAATCTGTATTTCACCACTCCTCCAGCAAAACTTTCATCTGAACACAAAAGCACCCACACAGTTCAATGATAAGTGACAAGGAAAAAAGTCCCTGGTTTAATGTGGCTCAGTATCTCCCCTAACTAGCTTTGTATACTTCCTTCTGGTACAGAGACAATGCACATGGCCACTTTACTGGAGGTTTTGGTGCCAGATTTTGGGGCCACCTACCAGGATGATTCTTTGGGCCTCTCCTCTCAACTCATCTGGTTAATTTCACACGAAGAACAGAATCGGGTAGAGTCTCCAGATTCCCCACAGCTTCTTCTATGGTGAACATGCAAAGCCCATCTGCTTGCATTGGGGTACACAGATGGTGGTTCCAACTTTTACATGACAAATTTCTAAAGCAGAGTGGTGAGATCCCCATCCACTGGAGAAGGGACTATGTGTGCTTTTGTGATTCTGAAATTATTTTTCCTTCTCCTTTCTTCCAACTATTTATCTAAAAGATCTAAACTTTCCAGTCATGTTAATAAAAGAAACTTGTGATTAGTGTAACAATATCTCTTCCCTTTCCCCACCCTCACTAGCAAAATGACAGCAGAAAATATTCAAGTGTAACTGCTTTGCTCAAAGGCAGTCTCAATGTGACAGTAACTCACATATCCGCCTCCTGTGTTGGCACGAGACACACTGCAGAGAAGAATGTGCGTCCCTGAGCTGCACGGTATCAATGAGTACAATACATATGCAAGATTGATGACACCCATCTTATCTGCTTCTCTACAGTTCTTTCTTTTGATGATGAGAGCTGCAAAATAGATTTTTATCTCTCTGCTGCAGGAGGTGTGTGAAAGGCCAACTCACTACATCTTATTGGCCAGCATGAGCACAAAAATGGGGGTAGTAGCAGACAGGAAAAGTAACACTGTCACACTTTCACGGGGGTTTTTTTATTCCTGTACCTGATTAAGCTAACGGCCTAATATGTGGTCTCTGATACATTAACACACACTGCCAAAAAGCTGATTGGATGTTTTATGAACCAGCCAAGGAAAATGATCAGGTAACAGGCGTTGCAGCCCCCTCCCCTTCATTTTGTTTAAATAAGTCTTAATCTCTAGCTGCTTGTTTCAAAATAATCAAGGTAACCTCATTTCCCCCCTCCCCCCAACACACATTCTATAGCAGTGTCACCTTCTAGCAGTGCAATATACCCCACCACTCCACTGTTATGTCAATATACTGGTATAGCAGGAGGGCTACTAGATCCCCTGACTGGAATGAAAATCTGTATGACTAACTCAATCAGAGGTGAGAATACCACCCACAAAAATACCAAACTACCAGTGCTACTGTTGATGCATAAAACACAGTATGTTTGCAAGCAAGAACAGCAGCTTTGCTGTAACCTTGGCCAACCAGCAGCACAAGTGCTTCTATTTCTTCAGAGAAAGATAATGTATCATCCTGTACAGGGATGCTGTATGATTCTATGATTCTCACGTAACAATAAATTGCTTCCTAATTAACATTTGTAGAAGAAAAACCTGAAAAAAAAGATGTTGGGAGTGAGGGGGAGGGGGTAATATATGAGGAAGATGTGTAGAATTTGGTTTATAACAGCTTTTCTGAATGAGCCCTCTACAGCACAAAAACTGTATTTTATTTTATTTATTTTTTTTTGCCTTATAGCTCTAGGCAGGAACCGCTTGGGGGAGGGGAGAAGTCCAAAGGACCATTCCATAAACTGGGGTGCTACTGCCATCTAGTGTGATGATGTCCGCTGCCCAGTGAAGCTGTAATTTATAGGACTGCTGTTAGTCAGTCCCATGCGAAGCCGAAAGCATGGGGGAAGGGATAGAATCTTGGAGCTCAGCAAACCTCAAAGCAAAAATGAAGTCACAGAGGCAAGCCACGTTAATACTTTCCAAATTAAAACAACAATTATAGTTTATGACGAGCGAGATGCGGAGATATTTTTTTTAACCGTTTGGGGAGTGTTATTATATATGTTTGATTTTTATAAGTACTTTGTGAGTAGCAGATGCAGTGGTGGATCATTTAATGCCCAGTTTTCTATCCTTCCTCATGGAATATGGTAAAAAATGTCCATTTCCAACAATGAAAGGGAGCCAGAATATCCTACCTTAAAGTTACTTACAAGATGACTCAGAAAGGTCTCACCAGAGAAGGCACAAATGTAGGGGACATAACTACTTCAACAGAAAACACTCAAGGTATAGGCCTACTCTGCACTGGCAAAGCTCTGACTACATCCACACTGAGGTCCCCCTCTTCGCCCGCTGAGTTCATCTTTGCTGAATGGATTAAGACCAAAGCTAGTGTCAGGTGTATGCAGCCACTTGTAGCTGGTAACTCCAGTAGCACACCAGCTGAGCAGAGCAAGCAAACCTGCCAAAAAGGAAGCATGCAAAAGCATATGTGCTCTGGGGGCTTGGCAGGGTAGCCAAGTGGAGGTACTACAGACAATGCTGAATGACATGCACTCATAGACCTGGATTATATTCAACACCAAACAATAATAATCAGATGGGACAACAATCTTAATCTGTATATTGGATAAGGATAATCACAAGATTGTTCAGTACCCTAAACCCCACATTTTGGTATTTAATCTGATTTTGACTACGAAACCAAAAATGTCACACAAGCCCAAACGGTGGTTTGGCCTTACAGTCAATACCATTGCCATGTTGTCAATAAACATAAAGCAACCCAAAACCTGAGAAATTGTAAAACTAGGGGATGAAATAGTAAGGATTTGATCCTGGCACCTTGATTACATTTAATAAGGCGTAATTAATTGGCATAGTTACTTGGACATCAGCAGTGTCCCACTGCTAAGGAACCCATTCCTCTGGGGCTAGTCAGTAGACTGGAGAAACATGGGGTCAAGAACCAGAAAAAAATCTTTCAGTGCCAAAGCCTCAAAGAAATTGGAGGTACAGCCTCCTCATCCACATGCCCAGCACTGTTTCAGCTTCTCTCCTCCTCAAGCAAACTCATGTCTCCCCCTACTCTTACCACCTTGCTCCAGAGTAGATGCCAACCTGAGTAAACGTGCCGTGGAGTTTAATGCCCACATATAACTGAGAAAGGGAAGCAGGTGATTGGGGATGTAGTAGGTTATATCACATTGTGGGATTGGTGGACATTTTTTAAAAAGCATTGCTAATGTTATTATCTAAATGTAGTTTACATAAAATTTAGATCACCCCAGTGAGGGGTGACAGGAAAAGAAAGTACATAGTTATCACAAGTGACTCATCTTCTTGAAATGCAGATTTTCAGGTCTTTTTGTAGCCTTCATCAAGCCCAGCCTTTTATTAGTGCCTGCTGAGTTTTTTCTATATATATCCACCATTGTCCGATTGTTCAAATGTGTATCTCTTACCAGCTTTTGTTTCCATGCTGTCAAGTCTAAATGAATCCCAGCTAATGAAACTTTCATAGCTGTGTTCCTGAGGGTTTGCAATTTGGTGAGCTGCATGCTTGGAATCTGTTTATTTTCCTTTTTATTTATTCTTTCTTTTATTCTTTTCTTCATTTGGGATTTAGTACCAATGGTTAGAAATTTTTAAAAAAATCTGATTCACTCTTGAGCCCCAATCACAGCAAGATGTAAGGGCACGTTTATTTTAACCACTGAATTGTACCACTGAAGTCAAAACAATGTGTAAATTTGTGCAAGATGGGGGCTACATGCTGCAAACTGAAGACTTAAGCCCACTTTGCTATGTGGAGTGCTACTTGGGAATGTGCAACTGACTGCCTGGTATTCTGGAAAAAAACCTCTGCAAATCATAACATTTTCACACACTTTAGTCTGTTCCTCTGAAGAAGCATAATGAAAATTTGTTACCTGTTATTCAGCCTTCTACCAAATCATCCAATCAGGCTACAGTCACAATGCTACATGGCTTAGGCAAGCAATCATATAACATGAATAACAAATTACAACTGCTGAGTCTTTGAAGCAAACTTTACAAACCACCAGCAGGCTAAAAATTATTTACTATTTGGCAAATGACTTAGGAAGAACTAAAACATTCACTAAAATCAGGATTGATTCTCAGCACACTCGCAAATCAAGAGTGGGAACAATATATAGAACACACAGCTCAACCAGCTCTTGTTAGGTTAGACCAGCATGCAGCAATGAGGAAAATTTTTGCTAGCACCATTTTTAAAGCACATATCCTGAAAGAAGCACACATGATAGCCATTCCTTTCCCTCTCCAAAACCCTGGGCAGGGAAATGTTTATTTTAAATGCCAGTCACTTCATTTTGAGGGTGCTTTCCTTAAATGAATGCACATGGAACTATGATAAAGCTGACATGTAAATGAGACTTACCTTTTACTCCGCTTGTTTTTCTTCTCCAAATTCCTGCAGTGTTCATAGTCTGCCACATTTTACCCCAGGACAGAAAGGGGACGGTTCTTCTGTTTATATTTTGCTCTGGCTTCATCGATTTATTTAAACAAAGGGAGCTGTTTTACTTGAGAAAGACTTCTCCTGAAGTAAGTTAGGAGGGCATTGAATTAGCCATGTCCTGTAAAGACCCGACATGGGGCTGGGGCTGAGCTAGTGAACTGGCTGCAGGCAGCAGGGAGGAAGGAAGCTACAGAAAGGGTTAGAACACTCGACTGGAGCAGGATAGTGCTGTGAAAGTCATGAAGTGCCAGGTCAAGCAAAGCAAAGGATCTGGAAGAACCTCAGGAGGAAGGGAAAAATATAAGCATCCTTGGCTTTTCGGGAAACTATGAACCCGTGTCTGAAGGGTATTTTCCTTCATTGATTTGCATTTTTTTCCCACAATGTTAATAAATATCTTGGCTATCTATACCTTACAACCAACCTGTTTCCTGCCTTCTGCTTAGTGCTTGGCCTGATGCCAAAGATACATAAGAAATGCCACATGAGGATTCATAGAAATTAAACTAAATTTTGAAATTGGGTGAAGTCCAATCTAGAGGTTAAAACACAGGGCAGGAAGTAAAGGGATCTGGCTACTAAGTCTGCCACAGACTTGGTAAGAGACCATAAGCTAGTTCCTTAACTTGTGTGTCTGTTTCCTGTCTGTAAAAAGGGAGATACTTCACAGGAGTGTTGTTGGACTTAACTAACCAATATAAAGACTATTGCATTGCACAGGTGGAAGGCTCAGTGCAAGGGCAAAACCGTTAATTAAAACAGAGCCGTCACAAAATACTGTTGCTGCTAGAGGGATATGTGGTGATGCACCTGGCAGTAGCATGGCTGTTCTAAATTTGCCATAGTACACAACCATTAGTCCTTTTGTTTTTTAGTTTTCTTGTTTTCCAGGACCCATATAACCAAAAATAACACATACATACTCGGAGGTGGAGAAGAGGGGGAAAGAGAGAGTGTGCACATGTACCCAATTACCAAAGAAGGCAGGAAATGAGAAAGAATAAACAAAAGTAAAAGAAATGAAAGCAACATGCTGTTAAAAGCCATCTTATTCTAACCAGCCTTACATTCACCCCCCTGGAACTATTTTAGTAAGCCTGACTATTTAATATATTGTGTGCTCTGTTTGATTTTTCGGGCCTTTATTGCCTTGAGAAGCATGAAAACCTCTCTCCGCTCAGAATACAAGAAAGTTTTTTTATTATCTCCCTGGCTCTCTTTGGTGCTTTCTTAGGGAAGCTATTTCTGGTGCAGACTGATTGAAAAGTGCTGCTGTCCCCCACATGGCTGCTGGTTTGACACTTTTTGACATTTCTAAACAACTCATAGTCATCCTGCCAACTCCCTACTGCTTTCTAAACCTTTTTAATCCTGCAGAATGCAAACTAATCTATTGAGAGGAGGAAAACAAGACTGGCCTGGGCAGCAAAGCTGGAAATGTCAGAGAGGTGGAAATGATAAATATACCTGCTAGCAAAAGAACAGATACAGAGGGGAAGAAATGGGAGGTGGGGGGAGCTATGCAGTGTAGCCTGTTAATGTTATCTATTGTATAAAACCAAGCAGTTGAATTGTGTAATATCTACATAGAGAAAGATGGTTCAGAGGCAGGCACAAAGAGCTCTTAGCCATGTAGAACCTCCCCCTTGGGGGAAATTCTGGCTGCTTAGATGCAGGGACCTAAATATTGTTAATGAAAGTTTTCAGTAGAAGATCCAAAAGCCTTTATTAGTATTATTCTGTCATGCCTGATCCTTTTGAATGGAAAGTTCAAAGAATCAAGCAAGTCTTAACGTGATTTTTGATCATCTAGCTGGTATAGTGTGTGCTTGGAGAGGATAAATGTCCCAAAACACCATCTTTTCCACATAATAGTGTAACTAATGGAGGTGAGAGGCACCAGCACTGGCTTAGAGGGGGTACTGAAATGGTGCCCTTCTCCCCCTGTAGTCTTTGCTATATGAGGAGCAGCCCCATGCTGCCTGGATGTAAGAGCTGGGTGCAGGGACACAGGGTAGGAGCAGTGTGGTCTGTAGGCAGGTAAGATCCCCACTCGCTCGGGGAAGTTTATCCCAGGGCACCAAACTTGATAGTTATGCCTCTGCCTCCACACACTTCTTCAAAAAGTTCAGTTGGCTACTCACCTCGAAACATAACACTCGACAGCTCCTCTTGTCTGAATTCCTTGAATTTCACTTTTGTTTTATTGTGGCCACAGTTTTATCCCCGTAAAAATAACTATGCCTGCTTTTGCGTGCCTGAGATTCATTGCCAGAATAAAGACTGCTATTCCGAGTCAGGTAACTGAATATGTAAACAGACGGATTCTCCCCTGCCATTCAGTACAGACACAAAAATGTAAGCACAATTAAAGTCAGGTCCACAATTGTGCCTGCAAGAGACATGATTTAAAAATAATATACTGGGGGGCTGGGTCCTTAAACCTGCCTGAACCCTTGTGTGCCCTATCTGCTTAATGTGCTCCCTCTTAAGTCAAGCTCATTCCAGTAACACAACTGGCTTCCCCTTACTGACTGCCAGTTGTTTCTACCCCAAGGTCTGTTTCTCCTCCCCAAACCAGCACTGTTCCTCCACTGGGAACAGCCAACATGGGAGTATGCTAGGACAGGTGCAGACATCACACTTCTTCCATCTTAGGTGGTCAGAAACTGGTCTATACCTGTAACAGAACAGAAGTTTGGAGCACACAGACTGGTTGGGGGGGAACAGAGGCCCAAGCCACAGCCCCCCCAGTCCTGCCCCAGCACAACTGGGGGACAGGGAGGTGGGCATTCAGTGTCTTCCTCTCCCTGCCACTGCCCTTCCACAGACCACTCCTATCCTTGCTGCTTGACAGAGGCATCCTGGGGTGCCTAGCACATCATGCCGGCTGCTGCTGTTGCCAGGCTATGGGAGGACATGCCAGGTGATCAGGACAGGAACACTCCATAGAAGGAAGGATCAGGCCTCACCTTCTGGCATGGACCTCCTGGGCTGCCTGGTGTGTCTTCCTGGAGCTTGGCACCAGTGGTAGGTGACGGAACGCCTCGGGTGGCCTGGCCTGGGCAGTGGACCTGATCCTTCCTCCTATGGAGCATTTCTATCTCTGCTGCCTGGCACAGGCCTCCCAGGCTACCTGGCATATCTTGACAGCTGCTGCTGGTGCCAAGCTCCAGAGGGATACACCAGGCAGCCCAGGGGGTCTAGCACTGGGCAGTGGGGGCAGGACCACTGCACAGAAGGAAGGATTGGGGCTCTTGGAGCCCAGTCCTTCCTTCTGTGGTACCAGACCACTCCATATTGGCTGTTGGATACACCCCCCCGAAGTCCCTACTGTCACTGCAGGCCCTCCCACATTCCCAGCTATGGGCTTCTAGGAGGGAACCCCAGGGGGGGTCAGCATGGCAAGCCCAGCAGCCCAGCTGGTGATGGCAGGGGAGGGTGTGCCATGGTAGCCACCTCTGGGGCTATCCTGGGGGCCTGAGGCTGGCATGGGGTAAGGTCCGCAGTAGCAGCAGGGAGGTTGTAGGTATGTGCCCGGCAGCCAATCAGAGATGGCCCCCACTTGGCTGCCCTCAGCAATCTCCAGCATGCATGAGCACCCCCAACCTTCTGGTCTTAGCCGGTGCAGGCATTTGCGTGCTTTCCCCCACCAAAGGGTTCCGTTGGCTGCCGATCCACTCTACATGGGTTCCTCTAAGCTGTGTAGATTGGACAGATTCTGCCTTGGGCCTTTTGAATGTTTTTATTTAGCCCTAGTCCAGCTGGCACTTTTCTGCATCTGTGTGCTAGCCAGTCAGCCAAATCTCACTGTTCCTTCTGCATCCCTCCCCCTCTCCCCCACACCTTTTCTGCATTTTCTTGTTATCTGTCCCACCCCCTCATCTGCCTGACATTCTAAAATACTATACAAATACCCTAGTCAAAAATACTACGTGAAGCATACAGTAGGGAAAGAAAGTCATCTACTTTCCATATTCTCTGCTTCTCCAGTTACAAGTTAAACATACCAAGCAAAATTCCAGGTGTTATCTAATTTCATTGCTTCTACTAAAGAGACATTGCTTTAAAATAAAAAAGCAGAAGAAGAAAAAAGATACTAACACACGAGCAGTTATAAAAGTAAATCACCTGGATATTAGCTTGGGTTGTCCTGAGAATAGAACATAGCTGTAGTGTAACTGGTGGGGGAGAGAAGGAGGAAAGAATGAGGAGGCAACCAAGGCACCAGCCCTAGGCACCAGCTTCAGAAAGGGCCACAAAAATAGCAGCCACTGCTGCCCAGCCACCCCTCAGCATAGGTATATCCCCTTTGAAGCCAGGCAAAACATACTCTTGCAAAGTGCTTACTCTCTGCTACATCTGAGCAAAGCTACTAGTAGCAAACTAATAGGAAAACATTACAGAACAAGAAAGGAACTACAAGCTTCATGTCTGTATCTTTAATAAAAGCTTGATTTCCTATTATGCCTTTCTCTATGAAAAAAAAAATCAGTGATGACCAGATGGCACTCTAGGATTTTTGCACTTCTCCTTAAGAAATTAAAATGTGAATCTCTACAAACCAGTGTAAGCCAACTACCTAAACTGAAAATGTGTCACTAATTTTCCTTAAAGGTTGCAAAAGCTATGCAGTATAGGGTATTCCTGTGCCTCTTCTGCTACAATCCTGAAAATCTGCTCCTTTGCTCCCACACAGTGGGCATGTCTACACGTGCTATTAATCTATTAATGCACCTTAAGTTTACTTTACAGTAAAATAAGGTGCAGTAAGCTTGCCCTGGGAATGCATCTACACATGTGCCCTTGCAGGTGTGGATTTGCTTCCAACGGGAGTAGGCAGATCCCCTGCTCTGCCCCCCTGCAGCAGCCAGAGGGAGCTGCAGGCTCTGACTTCAGCTGCCCAGGTGCCAGGGGACTCCTGGGGCAGACAACCTGGCAGAGGGCTCAGAGAACAGGCTTAGCTTAGCAGGGGCCAGATTCAGCCTGGCAGGGGATGTTGTCTCAGGAGCCTGTGGCCAGCATGCTATGAATGCTTCCCCCATCCTCCCCAACATTGGTGGACAGGACACTATATCCACAAGGCACTCGCGGATCATCTCCTCCTCTGCCCCCCACAGTTGGGTACCTGGGTGCCTGCCCATGGACCCCAGGCTCACAGAGCAAACCCAGACCTATGCAAAGTTTCAAGCAACAGCCCTTATTTCCCTCCCAAACAATATACTCCCTCCCACCCTCCCTCCCCAGCAGCAAACCCCACCCTAACCTCACCACCCACCACCAATAAAGCACACTTCTCTACATGCAACTATCTACAACAACTTAGTGTGTGCCCTCTTGGGGTGGGGAGGAACAGGGCAGTAGAAGCACCTACAAGGTGGATCCTGGGGTGAGGCACCCAGCGCCTGCCACCCCAGCCTCTGGCCACATAACTGCAGGTGTGAACGCCTCAATGAGGCCAGTAGGCTGGGGCTTGGCTGAGGGCAAGAGCTGCCACCATCCATGCTACTCAGTCTGCTCCTCCTCCTCCACCACCATGGGGCAGGGGCAGGGGCCACATGGCACCTGCGTAAGCAGTGCTGGGCAGCCCAGGTGGGGGGCCAGGCCACTGAGGGACCCATCTCAGGAGCAGAAACAGGGGACCCTAGCCACTGCAAGCAGCAATGGACCTAATCCCAAGTCCACTGGGGGTCTTGGTGCTGGGCTATGGGTGACTACCAGGGGGCAGGCAGGGCTGGGGGTTGGGCCATGGGCAGCAGGAAGGTGATGGCCAGGATCAGGATGGAGTCCAGCATCTAGCAGTCCTCCTCCATTGCCTCCACTGCCCTAGTCACAATGGCAGCCTGCTGCTCCTGGGCTTCAATCATCCTCTCAAGGAGGGCAACATGCCTCTCCCGAGGGATGAGAAGCTTGTCCTAGAAGGTGTGGTTCGCCAGGTCCCTCTCCCTCTCCCGCTACAGGTGCTGGGCTCTCCAGGCCCATGAATTCACCAGCCGCTACTCTTCCACTGTGACCAGCCAACCCAGCAGAAAGATGCAGCACTGAGGGACAGAGAAGGGAAAGCATTGGGGGGGACACCCCTTACCTCCTGTGCTGGGCCTCTGGCTACAGGCATACAGCCTGGGGACAGGCAGGTGAGCTGATCTGCACTGCCTTCCTGCACTCCAGGCATGTGGCATCACCTCCCCCTGCAGCCCTCCTCCTTGTGCAGGGTTTACTGCACAGATAGTCCCAACAGTCCAAGTGTGTCCCTGCTGGCAGTCAAATGTTGTAACCACCTGCAGTGTCCCAGGGCATGGAGGCACAGGCACTTGGCTACACATGCAGTGGCCCTCTGGGGAAGAGCTGGAGCTTGTCACTGCTGGGGTCACCCCCAGCATGCCCTCCCCACTGGGGGTGCACGCCCACAGTAGGTGGGACAAGTTATGGCCTGGGCACCCAGGGCTACCAGATGAGGCTGGGAGTGAGGCGTGCACTGGGACCTGCAGCTGGTGCCCCAAGGGAGTCTCCCCTCGAGACTGCTCATCACTGCAGGGCCCTGGTGGAGGCTTCAGCAGCCTGCCTGTGTTGAAGTAGACATGGCAGCTGTGTCTAGGGTTCCTCACAGTGAGGATGCAATCCAACTGCCGTATAAAGGGCATGGTCCTGTGGTCAGCCCCAGACCACCAGTTATGATCTGTGATGTGGGCCCACTGGGCCTTGACCTTTATGCACCATTGGCTCTCAGATCACTGGTAGCCACAGTCCTGCATGCAGGCTGTCATTTCCTCCTAGTAGTGTGCGTTTGACTGGCTACCCCAGGCAAACTGCCTGTGCACATCAGCATTGCCCCATATTGCCATGAACGAAGCACGCTCCCGACGGCTCAGGGGCCATGGAGGCACTGGTGGTGGCAGTGGGAGCATGGTGGTAGTAACCAAGAAGCTCCTGCAGACACCGCCGGTGATGTCACCAGCGAGGGGGGAGTGGTGAGCGGCCTTTTGATAGGGGGGTGCACTGCCATACTCAGAGGGTGCATGTGCACTCATGTGGACCCCCTATGCATCAACAGTGCATATTGCTATGAAGTCAGCAGTCTTTCCCTCTGACCAGTTGGGGCCCCGGGATACTGTTTGTGGTGTTGAGGAAGCTGCCATTGTGGCTGCTTCCAGGGAACTCAGGAGGCTCAGGAACAGATTTGGGGTGCCAGCAGGGCTTGGCAGCTGCCCAGAAGGCAGGCAGCTGATGGAACAGAGCTGGGGTCTCTGGACCTGCTGCGACTGGCATGTGCCCACAGTGGAGGGGCATGGTGCCTGGGGGGCAGGTAGGAGGTGGAACAGGCCACCAGGGCCAGAGCTGGGGTTTGTGGGCCTCCTGTGGTCTCCTGTGGCTAACACACTCCTGGGATCTGATGGCCATGGGCAGGCAGCAGCTGGCACAGGTCCCTGGGGTCATGCCAGGGTTCTAAAGGCCATACTGGGGCAGCCCAGGAGCCGTCCCTGCTCTATGGCTGGAGAAACTCCCAGCCATGTGGCTATGCCCCATGCAGGAAGCTAGCCCCCTGCTGGTCTGGTTGACTGGGAGCAGATTTATACCCGAGTCACTATCTACCATTGCATTACTGTATAGTCGCTACTGCATGGTTACTCTACTACCTGTATCTACAGGTGGTAGCAAACCGTGCAGTCGACTAATTTTCTGTGCATAAATGCAGTGCATGTGTAGACAGTGATGCTTTACTGTGCAGTAGATTAGTCTAATGCACAGTAAAGCATCTCATGTAAATGTGCCTGAAATCCAGAAATGAGTCACCAAAGTCACCCTGAGGGCACCTCCTACTGCCACTTGAGAGAACACTATCTTGAGTGTGCTTAAGGACATGGGGGCACTATCATGGTGGCTTCACTGCCTATTTTCCCAATTTGGCATGTTCAGAGCAAGTGTAAGTGTAGGGGTTGGACAGACTTCCTGGTAGCACTCTAAGTAGTGTCACAGAAGTGGTAAAGGCATACCTTTGAATACTCAGCACTTCTTTAAAAATCAAGGGATTTCCCTTCCTGGCTACCTGCTATAAGTGACCAGCACCTATATTAACCAGGTCACTCTTCTTTTTTTCAAGCACTATTTCCAAGTTTTTCTACACATTTTTCCTTTCCTACACAACTTGTCTTAATGCCCCAGTTATACTTTTCAGGTTTCTTCCTCTTATACATTTTAAGGCATGAAGTCACCAAAACTTTCACTGACAATTACAGACAAAGCTTTTAGTAAGGGAAAGCTTTTAATTTGGAAACCTATAGTCCTAAATGACAGGAAAGACTTGGGTGAGATAGGATAGTATAATTGTTTCATTCTTTTGCCTAACATGACACAACTTTATCACTTTCAGTTCTAGAGAGGCCTTTTCCTTGCGATTTCCTTAGATACAGCCTTCTCCCCCTGAGCTTTAAATAAACTGTTTTACTTAAATTGTTATTATTATTTTGTCCTGAAGCAGATGGCCTTTTACTCCAATCTCTCATTCCACTGTAATCCTACCCCATAAAATGCCATTCTATAAAATATACCATTATAGTCAGAATGGTGGGTTAATAGAATATAATAGAATATAGTGTAAAATGGATTTACCTCTATAGTCAAACAAAAAAATCACAATATATCAGAGTAGCTTAATTCTTCAGAACCAAATTGAATACTACATGCCTCAAGCTGTTTGGCAGGAAATTAGATTTGTGCTAAACAGCTAAATGCTTAGGTGCATGCAAAATAAACTAGATAGGGCAATTTCATGATCTGCATAACTTCATGTTGGCTCTATTTTTTGTGGCCATTGGCATGCTAAGGTGTCATCAGCAAAAAATCATCTTCCTCCAAGATATCATGCATGTTCCTCTCCCATGAGGGATTAAATAACCTATTGAGAAACAATAAATGAGAAACATCTAAAAAGCCAGCAGGAGAATCAAATCTATTTGGGGGCTTTTTTTTTTGTAAATTATCCAAAATTTAAAAAGGACCCAGATAAAGGCAATGTCTAATACTAAAAATGTGAAAGCATATATATTTTTTTACCTTTTTCTCTTTTCAAACCGCACCAAAAAGGATACATCTAGCATTCCCTTTCCTGTGTAAAAAGTATCCCATCTAACTAACTCCTAACTATCTTACCAGGGAAGGATATTAAAATTATTTCACATATGATCAAACATTTTGACAGGCAATCCATTTGACACAAAGACAATGCTGGGGGGAAAAATGACAGCCTGGACAAGAGTACATTATTTAAATTCCTGAATGTGATAATGCTGCTAATATAATATGATAATGCAACCCAATTAGTCATTTTACTAAGACCAGATACTAGCAAATCTCTTATCACATTATAAAGTGCCATTTTCATTAGGAAATTTAATAAAACACAAATTTATCATGCCAGTTACATTCATGCAAAAATATATATTTACTATATAAGGGAAAATGGAAATTGCTAATGAGATGATGAAGCTGTTTGAGCAGTAATTATGTGGCTAAAAGGACGTGATTTTCATACTGTGCTTCCAATGCAGAAATAATTTTTCACAGGTCTTACTGTAGAACCCATTATGTGGTATCTACGTGCTGTAAAAGCAAATCAGGTCTGTATTCTATTTGACTCTCATCAACAATTCTGCCATTTATCCTTCTCGAGCTCTAGGACAGCCTTTTAGCTGTATTCTGGAAAGATGACATTCACAATAATTATATATAAGTAATGAAAGTGTGCAGCAGGTCTAGAAAATATAAAGTCTTCGGATTGGTCACAGGCTCTTCTCTCTTCCTTTCACCTTCGGCCTACTCCATACAGGTGGTCATACCCAGGGTCTGCTCTTCAACCCAGCCATTATGTTTGGCAGGCCATTATCTTATCAAAACCAGTGTCAACATTTTCCCTCTCACTGCTGAAAGCCCCATACACAGAATGAGGAGTCGAATGTCTATTGATTCAGTATTACTGGACATGAGCTTTGTTATCTCTGTTGTCACAAAGATCTTCTTAGTATTCTTACACTATTTACCAGAGGGAAAGCAAAAACTTGGGCACTGATGGTAAATGATACCGAAAGGATGGAAGAAACAATTTGTCCAAACCTACACCATGGCTGCCCCATAGACCAAGACATAATTCCTATCAGCTTCCACTGTAGGTGCCATATCTCCTTCAATTATCCAGGTGGGTTACAATTCTGAATGCCTAGAACCCCCAACAAAATTCAGCACCAAATGCTGCAAAGAATTAACATCCTACTTCACTGAAAAGTTCACATGCATTTTGGAAGTTGTCTAACACTGTGGATCTGCTCTGTTCATCCCTAACTATCAAAAGCCTAGCTATATTCCTCAAGATCAGCACCCTCACCCATTATGTATTGGACACTGCCAGAGCCCCGCTGTCACCAACACCGCTGCAGCCACCTGCGGGAGCTCCCCACTCACTGCCACCATACCGCTGCCTGTGGATGGTTGCCATGCCCTCCCAGCCTCCAGGAGCACAGGTCGCTCATGTTGAAGACTATTACAAACTTCACTTTTTCACTCCATGCACTGAGCACATTTCTTTAGCTTTATCTCCTCTGGTATAAACACAACATCATGTACATAAGAGAGCAAATACAAACCAACCAACTCTACCAGGGGAGAAGATAAGACAGTGATGTGTGATAGCAGTTAGTCACATTGGTTAACGGACTGCTGGACGGACTCCGGTGTTATAGTGATAAGCACAGTACAAGAATGTGTAGAAATAGAACAAATAACATTTTGGAATATGAAAAGAAAGTCATAGAGGAGAAAACCAGTTATATCATTTGGTATCTATGTGCCCCAACCCGCACAAGGTTACCTCGGGATTACCCCAGCAAGAAATGTAGGAGTGTGGATAAACAGGGGAGTAGATCAGAGAAGAGTTGTTATAATTTCCCAGCTACCAGAATGATGGTTAATGCCATTAAACCATGCCCTCCTATAATAAAGAACTGTGAATGGATTTTTTTAGATCATGATAACTGCCAAGTTATTTTAGGTTTGTTATGGACATGAAGGAACCTATTTCTGTGTGTGGTGAAGCTAGGAATTATTTTCATAAGGAGAAGGAGTAGTCAGGGGCAAAGGGGGAATGTTCCTTCAAAGACTGTGTAAAAAAAATGAACTCAATATTTTTTGTTGGGGCCATGAAGATATAGAAAGAAATAATTTAAGTGACTTGTTTAGATGCCTGTCTTCTAACGTACGAGTGAGCAATGCAGAAACTCGGAAGTTCCACAAAGTCCTTCACACAGGACTTTCTAACTTCAAAATCCCTGCCAATGAGCATTTTTGCAAATATGGGTGTTGCAATTCAAATTCATATAGAGGGCAATTTTACATGTGATCTGGAGGGGAATAGGGATGCTTTAATTAAAGTGGCCCTGAAAGCTGCTTGGGTGGCTTGGGTATCAGTGTCCCCACACTTCAAAATGGTGGGGGAGGCGCTTTATCTAAAGCTCATCAAACAAGCTGTAGTTAAACCACCCCCGCTGCCACGTGGAAGTGTGGGGATGCTGATACACAAGACAAAGAGGCTGGCTGGAGTGTGCTAATTAGTACGCTCCAGTAGACTTGTTTAATCAAGTTTGCTCCAACATACTGTAATTACAGCACATGGCCTGGAACCTTTGTTTTCTTTTGGGGGGTTTGAAAAGCCAGCTGCTCTCCTCATGCAGGGTGACTAATGATGGAGGCTAATATAGGAAAACTCTAGTAAGACTTATTGTTGAGTAATTACCTCTATTAGTATTTTCTGTACTCATGTCATTGTAAATCAGTGTTATATTATGTTCTTTCCTTTATGAGGTGCAGTAAGTATTAGGGCTGTGCGAAGCTTCAGTCCCTAATACGATTCAGAAGAGACTTGGGTCGATTCAGCCACTGAATCTCCGAATTGAATCAAGAGACCCTTTAATCTCTCCAAATCAAACTGGAACCCCTATGAAGGGTAGACAACCACCTTGCTGGGGTCGTTTGATAGGGGGTCGGACTTGATGATATGCTCAGGTCCCTTCCAACCCTAGAAACTATGAGCAAGATTTGTAATGGCATTAACTTCTCCCTAAAGATGAGCTAGTCACCAAAGGTTTTTATTAGCCTCTCAATGCTGCTGATGAAACAAAGGACAAGAAAAACTGTTTTAGATAGCCCTAATAGCCTTCCAGTACCTCTCCAGGAATGGGTGGATACAGAATTTTGTAAAGTGGGGTGTGGGAACAGCAACACACATCTGGCTCAGACTCTTCATTTCACTTGTGCCTGCTCTGACTGTGGGGCATGCTGTGCTTAGAGCTGGTCCTAATAAGAATATATTGTCAAGAAAAATTAAGGGTATACCCTTACAGCACAAAACAGAACTACCATGAGATACACTGGGCTCATGCCATGTCCTAGCTTTTCAGCCAGAAGTAGCATATATACTTTAGCAAAAGCCAGAGCATATCAGTGGGTGAAGAGTGCCATACTAGCATAGCTATACTGCTTTTGGTTTGGAAACTGGTGCATGTGGAGTGAGAGACGCTCATTAACACCTCAGGAGCTTGTCTCAGCACTACGCTGCTTCGCACAGATGTCTTATTTACCCTATGACTTTGATAGAGTGCCAGAAGAGATACACTTCAAAGACTTGTATTTCCTTCTGGGAAAGCATCTGAGATTTTGCAGTCTTACCTGAACTGGCCAAACCTCCTGAAACTGCCAAATTAGCCTGAAAAATAATTTCATATCCATAGACTCTCTTGGCAGATTTCTCAGTGCAGGCAACATCTTTTTGTTAAATATTTCCAAAATATGTAACACAATCAAAAACTGATTACCCTGCCCCTCCACCCCCAACTGGGCCTCCAGAAGATCCTGCAATGCAGTTAATACTTAATAATTATTTCTAGCTTCATTACTAGCTACAAATCTTGCAATATTGTGCTTACAGTAATTGTGCACAAACCAGAAATACAGAACCACCAAACAGGAGCAAAGCCTTCAGGGGTGTGTTGGTGTGGTTGCATCCCAATTTGGTTGTGCACCACATGCTCAGTGAACTCTGAGAGCTCACCAGCATGTCAACACAGTTGACAGAGCTTCTCAGGGGCTGCACACTGCCACCACTTGTCTACTTTCCCCTGCTGCTGACTTTGGAGAGGTGAAGATCAAGGAAAGCAAACAGTAGCAGGTTGCAGAGCTGCTTGAAATCAGAGACTCTGGGCCAATCCTATGCTGGTTTGCTAGTAGAGCTCAGCGAAACCTACTCTGACATGCCAGTGATTTCTGAGAGCTTGCTGGCATCCAGGATCATGGAAGGAACTGCAGTCACACCCCCTTCTGCTGCATGGCACGTGCTCAGTGCACTATCTTCACTGTTCATATGCCATGCAATGGAAAGGGTATGTGTAGCACCCCGTTACCATAATCCTAGATCCTTCTGGGCCACCAAATATTTCAAAACTCAAATAAAGCTGAGGTCTGCTTTGGTTCTTACCTTATCCTTCCCAATTAATGGAGAGGAAACTAAAGCAATCACTCAGAGTCCTATACTACAATAAAACAATTGATAGTCATTTTATCGTGCAACCATATTATGTTGACATTCAAAGAGAAGTAACTATAGAAAAGTCTAATACTAATGTATTGATCAGGAATTGAAATGTGAATGGAACCAGAAACATTCATTGGTCTTTAATAGGAACTTTCCATTTGGGCATCTATTTCTCTCTCTGTGCTAGGTGAAACACCTGGCTTTTTATTCTTTAATAGCATCTGTATTTGGAAGCTATAAACACAGAGATCCTTCATGCTGTGACATACCATTTTTGTATCTAGACAAATGAGTACTTTTGTTCTCACCTGTCAAGGTTATGCTGTTTTGCCACAGAGATGGCTGAGGTTGCTATTCAAAGGAAGGCCAAGGTAGCTTCCCCTTTTCCTCCTCAAGCCCCTTTGTGATTTGATTTTCAAGAGTAAAATGTTTGCAGCATATGAGATCCATATTAATACAAAGGTGCCAGGTTTGCAAAGGTATTTAGGGACATACAGATTCAGTGGGTGTGTAGTGGGATTGACTGAAAGCACATAAGTAATTATATATCTATGTCACTGGAAAATAGGCATCTACTGTAGCAGAGTATGATTACAAATCCCACTAAGCACATATCTTCATCTGGAGGTTCCTAAACCCCTTTCTGAATCTAGCCTTTAGTTTTGGTCTACTTATTTTGAGTTCCAAAAATTTATAAGTTTATGTTATGGCATTGCAAAATCCAGGGTATCCACTCCGCAGAATTTACAACGAAGAGACTAATTGTTTCCTGAAACACATGAGCAAAAAATGCTGATTTCATAAACCTCTTAAATGCTGAGCCATCAAAATATTTACCAACATTTCTAGGCAGAGATCTGTACATATCAGTAGGTGAGGCCAGATTACAAAGGTATTTAAGTAACTAAAGACAGGTGTTTGGCAGGATTTACAAAACTGCCTAAGCTAGGGGTAGGCAACTTTCTAGTTGTGGGCCAAAATGAACTACCCTGGATCAGAGGCAGAAGGAAAGGAGGATGCTAGGACTCTGCCGCTGCTTGCCTCCTCAATGGCATGGGACTACTACCCTCAGAAGGTGCTCCCTTGCCACCAAATGCTATTGAAACCCTTGCTGCAGGCTGGATAAAAGGTTGCCAAACCCTGGCCTAAGCAAGTAAAATGCCCAACTCCAGCTGACAGTCCGTAGAATGCCTTACTAGAGTAAATCCCACAAGTTATCTAAATAACTTCATAAGTCTGGACCCTTTGCAGTTATATACTATTCTTGGGAACTAAATCCCAGAGGGGAATCTATCATTTTTGCTCATTTGCCTGGCATTGCAATAAGCCAGAATGCACACAGCCAATCACATACAATTAAACAATCTCAAATAACATAAATGGGTTCCCATCTGCCATGCACCAGACAATACTTCATTATAATGTTTGTAACTGTTGATTCACCCAGAAGACTGCAGGCCTGATTCTCTTCCCACAAGAGTTTTATTGGCTTCACTGAAGTGACTCCTTAGTTAAAAGAGCATTTAGGTACAGTAAATTTTCCCACATAATCCAATACTTTTGCACCTACCTCTGCGTCATTTCAGTAGGAAAAAACCTCCAAAGCCATGTTACCCATTTCTCACCAGTTAATCATTCAAAAGGAAAAGACAACCTTTGGCTACTTTAGGGCAAAGGGGAACATGTATAATGGCTTGTATCTTATGAGGCATATTTGAGTATTAATCATTTTTGTGTGTCAAAACATATCTTGGAAGCTATCCAAAGCTGTACATAAAATCGTATAATCTTTAAGATTAACAGCAGTGAACTCTAAAATACAGTGTTCCAGCAAGACTCGTCTTATACATGGGAAGATCCTGATTTAAAAGCAGGGTTATCAATAAAAAATGCTACCAAAACAGCTTTGAAATTTCTTTCTGAAATAAAAGTCCCTTCCAGACAGATTGGGTTTTGGTTGCGTCTGAACACCCTCTGCTTTCATTATACAGTGATTTTTCTTACAGCTGCTAAATCCTATTTTTTGCAAGGAAAAAAAGCAATTTTGCACCTCTAATCATCAAAAGCAGCGTAATTTAGGCCTTTATTGTGTCAGTCATGAATTGTCTTTCTTGTGAGTTCACAATGTCATAATATTCTTTTTGATTAATGAGGATCCTACAATTACAGGGTAGAAACCGTCATGCTGTACTGCAGAGCCTGTCTGAAGGCAAAAATTACAGTTAATGCTAATGCATTAGCAAAGAGTTATGAGTGGAATTATTACTGTCACCAAATCAAAAGATTGTACATCCAGAAGACTGATAGCTTTGTAGTTTCTGGAACGTGATTTTAGACAGTGGGTGAACTTTCACATGCGATCCTTAAATTCCTCTTTCCACTTTTGTGCATTTAATGTCTTAGCACACATTAAATGTGTATTATCTGGAATACCTCTGTCTACTGAGGAGACTGACAGATGTGGCTGGAAGCCTTTGTATGAAAAACAAAAGAAGCCTAAGCAGAAGCTAATCTGGGTAAACGAAATTCTATCGCACATGAAATAACCAGCTTTAATAGTGCAATCAGTTTCCATGGGCCGTCTGGGTTACCAGCAGTAGAAGGGCAAAGAGCTTGGAGGCAGAGGACAACATTTTACAATAACAAAGTCCAAATCTGAAAACAATTGTATTGCTAATGCTTTATGCAGAGCCATAGAGCACATGTGCTTCCCACACCTCACCTCAAAGACCTGACTCAGGGGGGCTCCTTCATCTCAGGATCCAGAGCACCCAAAGGGAAGAAGCCTAATGGGCCAGGACACCAGCTTATACTAACAACAGTACTGAATTCAATCCAAGTCTACAGTCCCATGGTAACATTCACTCTCAAAGAGTGGCCTGGGGGTGATGCTCCCACCACCTACCCTTTGTCCAGCAGTCCAGTGACTAGATCATTCACCTACGAGGCTCTCCTCAGCCTTAGGATTGAAACCTACATTTCCAACTTCTCAGTAAAGTGCTCTAAACACCCTCCAGCCCTACTAGCAAAACTGGGCCACTATATAACCAAGAATGCAAGATGCATGAAACCAGAAGGGGAACAAGAAAGTGGGACCCTACCTTTGTAGCTTCATGAGCTGCAAGGCTGACAAAACAACTAGCAGGACTGAAATCCTGGACTTCAAAAATTCTGACTTCAACAGGCTCAGGGCATTAGTACAGGAGGCAATGTGGGACCAGGGATGGAAGGTGAATGGGGTGCATAAAGAGTGGCTGCTCCTCAAGGACTCAATCCTCGAAGCACAAAAGAAAACCTTTTCCACAAAGAGGAAAGGTAGCAGAAGGGCTGGCAAGCCCCCCTGGGTCAATAGAGACATCATGGTCCTCTTGAAAAAGAAAAAAGAGACGTATACAAGGTGGAAGCTAGGGACAATCCTCAGGGAGGACTATACAACAGTGGTACGCACTTGTAGGAAAATGATTAAGAAAACTCAGTCACGCCTTAGCTTGTTAGCCAAGGGGTCAGGGACAATAATAAGTCCTTCTTTAGGCAGAAGAAAAACAAATGGAAGCATGGGGCCCCTGCTTAACACCTCGGGACAGCTAGTAATGGACACTCAGGAAAAAAAACTGAACTCCTGAATGACCACTTTGCTTCAGTATCTCACTGGACTAAGGGGAAAGACAAGTGAGGTAAGGATCACAGGGAGCATGGTGGGAAGGATAGCCTTCCCACTGTGGATGCTGAGCTGGTGCAAAACCAACTAGAAAAGCTAGACATTTATAAGTCAGCAGGAGCAAATGGACTTTACCCTAGAGTGCTGATGGAGCTGGTTGAGGTCATTGCAAAACTGTTTCAGAAATCATGGCACACAGGGGAGATCCCTGAGGATTGTAAGAGGGCCAACATTATGCCCATTTTTAAGAAGGGGAAGAGGGAGGACCCGGACAACTATAGGCCAATCAGCCTAACCTCCATCCCAGGGAAAATCCTGGAAAACCTCATTAAAGAATCTATGCGCGATACCCTCAACAAGCGTAAGATTCTGAACGACAGCCAGCATGGCTTCATCATGAGTAAGTCTTGTACCAATCTCATCTCCTTCTACAAACAAGTCTCTTGCCACCTGGACATGGGAGAGAAGGTTAACATTATCTACCTAGACTTCCAAAAGGCTTTTAATCTAGTATGCCATGGTATCCTTGTGGGAAAATTGGAAGATTGTGGGCTTAACTGCTCAACAGTTCAGTGGGTGGAAAACTTGCTGCATGGTAGGACCCAGAGAGTTCTCATGAATGGAGCTGTGTCATCCTGGCAAGAAGTGGCCAGTGGTGTCCCTCAGGGGTCTGTGCTTGGACTGCTGTTTTTCAACATCTTTAGCAATGATTTGGACGTGGAGGTGAAAAGCTCACTGGCCAAGTTTGCAGACAGCACCAAGTTATAGGGGAGTGTGGTCATAACAGAAGATAGGTTGCAGACACAGGTGGACTGGGACAGTTGGGCGCACTGGAACGAGATGAAGTTCAACACTCAGAAGTGTAAGGTGCTCCATCTGGGGACAAACAATCCCTAACATACCCACAGGCTCGGTGGCAACAATTTGACTTGTACCACAATCGAAAGGGACCTAGGGGTAGTGATCAACCAGCGCATGAACACAAGGCAGCAGTGCAATGCTGTGGCCAGCAGGGCAAACAACATGCTGGCATGCATTAATCATTGCATCTCAAGCAAAACTAAAGAAGTGATATTCCCACTGTACTCTGCACTGGTGAGACCGCAACTGGTGTACTGCATCCAGTTCTGGGCACCACACTTCAACAAGGATGTGGAAAAACTTGAGAAGGTACAAAGAAAAGCCACCTGTGTGATCAGGGACTTGCAAGACAAGCCATATGAGGAGAAGTGGAGGGACTTGGGCCTCTTCAGCCTCCAGAAGAGAAGGCTGAGAGGGGACTTGGTAGTGGCTTACCGCTAAATCAAGGGAGTACCTCAAGAACTCAGTGAACAGCTGTTCACCAGGGCACCCCTGGGGAAGACCAGGAGCAATGGAAACAAACTCCTGGAAGGATGCTTCAGGCTCAATTCCAGGAAAAAGTCCTTCACAGTCAGGGTGTCCAGACTATGGAATAAACTCCCTCCAGTGGTGGTGCAGTCACCTACCCTGGAAATCTTCAAAAGGAGACTGGACAGTCTCCTTGCTATGGTCACTTGACCCCAGTTGTCTTTTCCTGCCTAGTGCAGGGGGACTGGACTTGATGATCTACAAGGTCCCTAACAATCAATGAATCTATGAATCGATGATTATGGTACTGTCCTGGGAGGGAAGAATCCTATTACTCTGTTGCCAGGAGCGTTTTTGTCTATTAACCGATTATTTTCTAACCTAAAATGCATGAACAGTCCTGGCAGCAGGACTCTCCTGTATCCACAGGGATGCCGTACTTAAGTTAAAGAGTTCCTTCTTCCTTCCTCATCTTCTGTTCCCATGAGTTCTAGCCCCACAAGTTGCAGCAAGGGAAGTTGAGGTTAGATATTAGGAAAAACTCTCTCACTAGGAGGGTAGTAAAACACTGCAACCAGCTACCCAGAAAGGCTCTGGAATCTCCATCCTTGGAGGTTTCTAAGACCTGGACAGAAAAAGCCTTGGCTGGGATGATATAGTTGGGGATGATCCTGTTTTGGGCAGGGGGTTGGACTAGATGGCCACCTGAGGTCCCTTCCAACCCTAATTTTCTCTGATTCTGTGTTTCTATGAATTTTTCATTCCTTGCTTCACAGTAACCCAGCTTCAGCAGAAGAGATGAGGGACTGCCCACACAGCCTACTCTGTAGACTGCTAGTTAGGACACTTCCAGCAAGAGGAAAATGAGGGCTTAAATTCCTTCAGGCCAATTAGGGTCCAAGGGCATTTATAAACAACACTTTAAAGCAGGTTTAAAGCGGGTTAAATGCCTTTTGCACTGCTTTACTGGCATTGCTATTTGTGCATTCGGTGGCATATTGACCATTAATTCCCACTGCTGTAGTGCATTTGGTGACGTAATGCACCTTAAATGATTTGAGGATCCAGCAAATTACTTTGGGGCACTTCAAACTAAAACACCTCCAAGCAGTTTTAGTTTACCCTACAGCTGCAGACGGAAGAACTGGGCTCCGTGTGGCTCAGGGGCTGTGCAGGCAGCCCATGCAAGCAGCCTGGCAGCAGCCTGGGAAAGCAGGCTCCACAGAAGAGGGTGCGGGGAAAAAGCTACAAGCCTGATCTGTATTTCTTTTCCCCAAAGCCTGCCTGCCTGTCTGAGCTGCACAGGGGCCTGGTGCTTCCTCCCATGGCTGTGGTGCCCCCCAGGACTGCCCGAGCCAGGTGTCTGCAAGCAGGTGTTGCCAGGGGGGCGGCTGCTGCTGCTGCAGAGGGAAGCACCAGCCTCCCTTCCCCCCCACCACCCCCCTGCAGCTCAGGGACCACTCTGACCACCAGTAGCTCACTCTCCTCTCCCTGCCACTGGAGAGGCAGGTAAGGAACGGGCAGACATGGGTGTACATGACATGGGGGTTTACAATCGCCCTAAATTGAAGCAGCGGTTTTTGTAAACCACCACTTGAATTTAAGGAGAATTAAACCCTCGTGTTGTGTACAAATGCCCTCAATCCCAGCTCTGCCCACTAAACTACTGTTCAAAAGATGGGTACTACTAGCACCACCACTGTTTTTGGTAGCATTTTTGTTGACAAGCCTGCTTTTAAATTAGGATCTTCTTATAGATCAGATGAGTATTGTTGGAACATTGTATGAATTGCTCCAAAGTGAATGTCACAGAGTGCGACATTTGGTACTGAATTCATTGCTGCTGTTGGTGTCAGATATTAAGCATGTTGTGTGCATTCCTAAAGATTATGCATTTAACTAGATATTACAGTTAAAACAGTAAATCTAGAGTAAATATCTCAGATCAGAAGTTGACATATTTTGAAAACAAAATCATACATGACAGCCTGTTATTCCTTCCCTCTTCTGACAATATGAACAAGAATCTTATTTGGCTGGGACTGTCATAAGGAAATACCCCCATACCTCAGCATTTTGAACCATCAATATAGAGTACCAAAGCACATTGGTTTTAAACAACACAAATGGGTTGTAGGCATGTGTCAAGACAGGACACCTAACAAGATTTTTAAAAAAATCTTCAACTTTGTCACAACTCAACGCTTGTTTTAAAGGCTTGGGTGATTAAGGAGAGATAACTTCCAGAGCAGAATCATGATGGAAAGAAATATGAAAAATCAGTCACTTTCACTGAAACATCAGCTGTATCGGTGCTACTGAGTGAACACAAATTGTAGAGCAGAAAGGACAGGTAGACATAGGGAGGTCAAAGTTATTATTCACCAAACCAACATCCATATGAAAATCATTACAACTAAAGAACAGTTTTATTTTTTAATTCCCTCTCTCCAAATTTCCCACACCTGTATAGAAAATAATCGAAATCTAGAGCCGCATGCTAGAACTTGCACATAGAAAGAGTGTCTTCACCAAATGCTTGCCTTCAACTGAGAATATATTTTAAATACTACAACTGGAGTAGACTGGAAAGAAAACACATGGAATTTTGGGCATGTAATGGGCAATGTAGACAAGAAAATAAGGAAATAACATCAAGAACATGGACAAATATCCCCAATAAGATCCTGAAGAAAATTATCAAAGAATCCATTACAAACAGGCTTACTGAAGGCAGTATCTTGAAGCATAGGTAACATGGCTTCATTACAGGAAGGTCATGTCAGACCAACCTCTTTTCTTTCTATGATCAGATAACTCTCGACCTGGATAGGGGAAATGAAGTGGATGTCATACACTTGGACTTCAAAAAGGCCTTTGACCTGGTCTCCCACAATGTCCTCATAGTTAAATAGGGAAAATGCAGCCTCGACTACTGTATGGTCCAATGGCTAGGTAACTGGTTCTGTGGCAGGACCCAAAGGGTATTGACTGATGGAACTGAATCATCATGGCATCCCTCAGGGTTTAGTACTTGGACCAGTGTTTTTCAACATGTTCATTAATGATTCTGATTCAGGTATTAAATGCAAACTGGCAAAGTTCACTGATGACACCAAACTATGGGGGTGCATGGTCACTCTCGAACATGGACTGGCAACAGAGGCCAACCTGGGCAGTCACTTCAGGCTGGATATAAGGAAAAACTTTACAAGTCGAGTGCCGAGTGTTTGGAACAGGCTCCACCCAGAGGTGGTAAATCATTCACCCTGGCAATCTTCAAAAAGTGTCTTGTTGCCCAGCTTGCTGGGGTCATCTGATCCCAGCAGTCTTTCCTGCTCAAGTGCAGGAGGGTTAGGCCCAATGATCTGGAAGGTCCCTTCCAGCCCCTAACAACTATGAAAGATTCACAGCCTGCTGAGATCACATGGGAGAATATCTCTTCATTCCCCTGACATCATGGTGCCTGAGGCTTCATTGTTATTTCAGTCTTTTTCACGCTATACATGTAAAACATACTTTTTCTTTTGCGGACCATGGTATTAGGCCTAATTAATGATATGACGCAGGGATGATATGCAAAACATCAGACTAAATGTCCTAATCATCCTTTATGGCCTTAATTTTTATGAAACAGTATGGCCCAGATATTCATACTTCAACATGCTTCATGATCTCAAATATCAAATAAACAGCAAACTTGCCAGAAGAACTAAGATGCCAAGCCCATGATACGAAATTTCCAACAGCTTCAACAAGGGTTGAGTATCTTGCAGAACTGAGCTAAACAACATGATGAACTAGCTAATACACAGCATTCAAGAGAAAGCAGTTGTGGGAACCTGAAGGTACAGTTAAGTTCATGTATCCTGTACAAAGTGTGAAGCACACCCAAAATGTGAGAAAGCTGTGGAGAATGCCCAGCAAGGTAAACCCCATCGTCAAACAAAATTCTAGGTAAAAGCTCTGAATGGATAATTTAATACATTCTGTGAAAAAAGCAGTTTACTCAATACTAATATATTTTCAGTAGACCTGTTGCCTATAAATCATTTTATATAAATGGCATTCAGGTGGTTTGTTCAACTCCAGCTTTTCTGAGTGCTATTTTGTAATTAAAAATATAATTTTTTAAACTAAATTTTGAGTTTCACTTAATTTTATGTATTATGAGACTAAAATCAGTACATTGGACAGAGAGAGAGAGATCAAGATGCACTGAAACAGGGAAAAAGCAATCAAAATTAACAAGCAATGAGTATACATTTTGGATTTGATCAGTCTCAAGTATAAGTTCTCCTACCTCCTTTTTTTTCCTATGTTAATATCAGTGTTTGAAAAGGTGACATTAGAAGGTAATTACCCATTCTCTGTTAATTTCGTTGTATCAGATAGTTTCTGTATTTTCCCAATATAGTCCTTCTTTGCAGTTGTTACAATTTAAATTAATTTCCCTTGAACATAGATGACTAGAGTTGTCCAGAGTAGGCCTTATCTATGCCTTCTACAATGGTGTAAGTACTTCCCTATCTCTTATGGAAATACCTTACTGGGCATGTCCCAGGATAACACACTGGTCTTTCTTCACAGCCTCATCATCACATTGCTGGATCACAGCTATCCTGTATTCAGCTAATACCTACATGTCTTTCCACACGCTTGTCCTTTCTAACACGAGCTTCCAGGTTTCAGCAGAAATTCTTGTTGGTCCCTAAGTGTGTGATTTTATATTTGTACCTTTACATTTCATCCTGTTTCTACTACTCCAATGTTCAGGGGTTTCTAGTTCTTCTTGTATAATATTCAGAACCTCCTTCATATTAACCAGTGACAGAAATAAATCTTGATCAGTACTGTCTTGGAGTTTAATCAAGAAATGGGTAGCCTAGAAACAAGAGAATTATTTTCTTGTATATGTTAATTAGTTCAGTCATCTAGGGCCTGTATAATTGCTTTTTTTCCCCTAAAACAAGTGATGCAGTAAAATGGTAAGAAATGTAAATGAAAGTGATTGACATCTAAAATGGTAGATTTTAAAGTTACATGACAATTAACATGCTTCCTAAATATTAGTCAGAGATGTAAATGATTACTATCTAATTATCTAATAATATGGTGTGCTAGCTTGTTAAATATGCAAATGTTCTTTATAAGCATCATCTATTAATAATGGAATAATTATTTATCGATAATGTACTTGAGAGTTAATAACAGAAAGTGTATTTATTGAGTATATAGCTCAGATTAATTTTACTAGCCTATAAGAACTGTTTCACATCTTGATGGCCTTGGAGTCTGTCTTTCATGATCCTGAAAAATGATGCAGAACTATCAGAAATACATGCATCAATATAATTAAGACTATTTTCAACAGCAAAAGAAAGGTTGGGTCCCTAAATCCACATGAGATGTCATCATTAAAAAAGAAACAACAGATGAAGTTGAAACTCCCTGGGCTTTTGAATATGAGGAATTTAACAAATAAAATATTAAAATGGAAAGACATAAACTGATAACCTCTCTCTTTACCAGAGCTTTCACCTCATCCAGAATGCTAAGCAACATGGTTCTTGAATTATACTTATATCATTACATATGGGACTGAGATTATTAAAGGACCTGCGTTTATCCTGCTGTCTCATGCAAAACTTGTATTACTCTGCACAAAAAAGAAGTGAAAGATCAGACTCAACTAAGGCTTAAAATTAACATTTATACAAGTGCTCCAGGAGCCACCCTAATTAAAGCTCCCAGAATGTCTTATATACCAGCATTCCTGCACTTGGCAGAGGAGGCGCTTTATCTAAAGTTCATTGAACAAGCTTTAGAAAAAGTGCTTCCACCACCATTTTGAAGCACAGGGACATTGATACACAAGAGACAGGAGGCCACAGGAGCTCAGTAATTGTCACAGTCCAACAGACTTGACTAACCGAGTCTGCTTCAACGTGCTGGAATTCCAGCGCTTCAGAGCAACCTCCCTGCTCATGCATAGGTACTCAGTAAGTTCCACAAAGATCTTGCTGGGTTCTTTCTTTGGCCTCTGACAGATTATATATAATCATGCAATAGATACAACTTTGAGTCATTTATCACCTAGTAAACAAGCCTCAAGAATGTTACTTGTTAAAAGTAGAATACTTTTGTAGCACATTCATATTGGACTTGAATGCGAATGTATGTCATGTTGCATAAAAAATGATAGGGCATCCCTGGGTCCTCCAGCAACCCAAGATATACTGCTCCCTCTTTCAACCCCAACTAGGGTTGTCAAATGCAGCCTGCAGATGCCTACATATAGGAGGGCATGCTGTCCACTCGCTTACCCCTGCTGACAAACCAGAGCTGTGCTCACAACCCCAAATGCTGTCATCAGTCAAGGTATCCTAGGTAGTGTGCAAAGGGAATCCCCCTTGCAGAGAATTAGGGTGGCAATCTGATCAGCATGGCCTTGTAGGGACACCAAAGCTGCAGGAGGGCCCCTTAAAGATCCTGGTATCTGCAGGTCAGATCAGGGAGCAAGGGTCAGTGGTGCTCTGGGATCCTGGTCTACAGACAGAGTGGGAACACTATGAACCTGCCTGCAGCCTAGGGCCCCAGAGCACCAGGCTGTGGGGTCCATAAATCCTGGGCTGCAGGCACTCCTGGAACTTGAAGAGGTTTACAAGCCTTTCAGTGAGCCTATCTGTTTCACTAGCATACTCTCCTGGGAGCTATGGAGCATCCCTCTGTCATCACCCCCTCCCCTTCTCCCCCCCTTCCCCATCTGAAAAGTATGCCTTTTGTCTTTTGTCACACTCCATCCAGGACCCTCAAACATGTGGCTGCCCATAAAGCTTTATTTTTTTGTCATGCTACAAGTTTGTAGCATGACAAAAATAACATGTGCAGGGGCTTTTGTTTTCTTTTGTTTTGTTTGAAAAGCTATACAACATTCCTTTAAAATATTATTTTGTGTACTGCCAATCTAACATTTAAAATGAGCTGTTCCATTGACTTCAATATCTACTGGGTCAGGCCAGCCATGCCCAAACAGGAACAAGTTGTTGTTTGTGTACAGAAGAGAATAAATATGCTTATTTCCTTTTATTATGGATTTTGCAAGTTAATCAATTTAGACATTAAAAAAGGATTAACTGTAAACCAAATATTTGAAAAATCCATTCTTCTGTACTAACATATTTCTTTGGTTTTAACCTGTGGTTATTACCAGGATGAAACAAATAATATTAAGGGTTTTGTTGAAATCTGGAGTTGAATGATTTTTAACAGTCCATTTTGTAACATGTCTACTGTTTTTGCTAAGTAGGTATCAGTTTGTGCCAATCTCCTCCTTGCATTCAACAGCAAAGAAATTCCTGCCCAGCTGGTTCATGAAAAACCCTTCTCTGTCTTTAATTTTACCTAGTTTGATAGGGTAGGGGAATAGGAAAGTCTGATAGATGCTCCTGAAAAGAAAAACTGCTCTGGGGGTTTAATGTTTCTTTTGGGATTAAAAAGAAATAGCCACCATGGGGTAGAATGTAGGAAAACGGAACAAATTAGCATTTTTTTGTAGATCTACAAAAAGATTATATGTAGGTTTTAATCTGCTCACAGTGAGCAGTCTGGGTTATAAATGCACTATTTCAGATGTCAGATTAGTTAGATTTCATGGGAATTTGCAGAGTCCCATCGCTCACAGTTGCCTCAGACAATAAAAATCTGTTTTCTGCCATTAATCCAGCATCAACTGGCCAACTAGTCACCTGCAGAGAATAGTGAAAGATGGGAATTTGGAGGCATTCATGTTACTCACCATATATTGCCTTGGCGCACAAACAAAAAATTATCTCAGGGGAATTGTATGCCACAAAGATGCTCTTGTTCATTCAAAGCAGGACACTAGTTTACCAGTGTATTTCCTTGTAGCTGCATTCTTATCTATAATTAAGAGAGGAAAACCATTTCCTCTTTATAGGAGGTAGAAGAGACTACATAAATGCAAAGGACCACTGATAATATAAATTATAACTTGTTCATTCTCAGGTGAATGAACAGAATTTATACTTTAAGTAATGATATATGTATTTAGCAATAATCAGTGACACAGGTTTTAAAAAGTATTTTTGGAAAAATCTACCTGCCTGAAGTAATATAGCTTTACAAAAACCATCTGTTGCCATAGACCAGATTTTAGGATTTAGTGCCAAATGGCACAAACAGTTTATTTTAGTCCTGGTATAACACCTTCAGGAGGAAGGTATGACTTGGTTCAAAGACATCAGAATTTGGCCACACAAGCTCACATATAACTCCCTAAGGCTAAGGACACAAATTACACATAACCTGGTATAAGTGATCAGAAACTAATTCAAATTATAACACAACAGAAGTTCAGTGCACATAAATCACTTTCAAAATGGCTGAAAGTGGTTTAGGATAAACCTGGATAGATGTAGTATCAGACTTAATTGATTTAGGTTAAATCAACTGATTGAATTTCAGTTCTAGATCCCCTCTAGATTCAAGTTAACTTATGCTTCTTTGCCCATCCCTTGCAACCCCCCGCCCCCCTACAGGGTGGGTGGGCTAGCCTTGGCCCAAGCTGTCTGCTCCAGTTGAGCAGGGAGGCATGCTCTAGCAAACCTCAGCTTCTGGCCTGGACCACTGCAGGCATATGGCTGCATTTCCAGAATCAAAAGTAAATGTCTGTTCACTTGCTTATCAGTTCAATCTACTCAACTTAGACTAATCTGCGAAGATAGAACCAATTCAGCCTCCAGCTTTTTGACTGTCTGTACTTAACCTAAGTGAGCAGCCCTTTGCAAGGGTCAACAACCATTATAATGTCCATGGCCAACCTGAATCTCCTGCTGTATTTCACGGTTTATAAGTCAAGGTTTGAAGTCCAATTTTTTACTCTTAAAATTCAACTTTGACTTATACACTATATCAGTGTTGCCTGCAAACAGCACTGGGCTCGGCACTCAGCTGGTGTGGCTCCATCTCCTGTGAGCAGCGCTACCTGGGTTGTACCAGCACTGCTTGCAGGGGATGGGGCCACACCAGTGGAGTGCTGAGCCTGGCACCACTCACAGGGGATGAGGTCATGCCAGCTGAGCACAGAGCCTGTCCCTATCCCCTGTGAGTGGCACATCCCCAGCTGACTGCCAAACCCAGCCCCTCCCCATCCCTTGCAAGCAGCACCAGGCACGCAGGGGATGGGGCTGCACCAGTGAGTGCCGAGCCCATTCCCATCCCTGTCCCCATCCCCTGTGAGAGGCGCATCTCCATCTGAGTGCCAAACCCAGCCCTGTCCATGTCTTCTGCAAGCAGCACCAGGCTTACAGATAATGGGGCTGCACCAGCGATCATCGAGCCCAGCGCTGTTCGCAGGGGACAGGGCTGGGCTCAGCACTCAGCTGGCGTGACCTCATCCCCTGCAAGTGGTCCTGGGCTTGGCACTCAGCTGGTGGCGCCCAATTCCCTGTGAGCGGTGCTAGTGCAGCCCAGGCAGCACCGCCTGCAAGGGATGAGGCCATGCCAGCTGAGCGTCAGGACCAGTCTCATCCCCTGGTACCAGTGTCGGGCTTGGAGCTGGGCAACACTGCTTGCAAAAGACAGAGCCAGCCAGGCTTGGCATTCAGCTGATGCAGCCCCATCCCCTATGAGCCCAGTGCCACTCCCAGGGGAAAGAGACAGGCTTGGTGCTTGGCTGGGGACACATTGCTCACAGGGGGCAGGGATGAGGATGGGCTCAGTGCTTGGCTGGTGTGGCCCCTTGTGAGCTGGCAGCACTGCTTGCTGGGGATGGGGCTGTGCCAGCCAAGCACCAAGCCCGGCCCCAACTTATACACTGTGCCTGTGAAAAACCTTACCTTGCAAATCGGAAAGCCGGGGATCAACCTATACACTGTTAAATACTATTATTTCCTAGAGGCTTTAAGAAATCTTGGTCTTAATTGGTTAAGAAAATCTGCTCATTCAGGAGTACAACTGTCTTTACTGAAAGCAATGGGGAAATGTCAAAAGGCCTGATTTGGATACAAAATTTTGGATGTTCATCTGAAAGCAATATCATATGTGGGGCTGAAAAACAGGTGACTGGATACCTTTGAAGTTCTGTACATTCAGTTGCCATTGACCTGAACACTTCTTTGGCTGGAATGCAGGAATCAGGTGCCAACTGATTCACAGTAGGAGAAATGCTGCCAAATGAGGAAATTTAGCAAGTATCTCAGAAATGTCTCTAAGCATGGTCTCTTGCAATGGATTTCTGCTACTCTAGACTCTAAGCCTTTTACTGGATTCTTGTAGGTTCATTTAAATAACCACTGAATATTGTCTTCATAAAAATGGACAAAACACACAATAGAAAATGGAAGGTGAACTACTACATAGGAGCAAGCTGTATTGAAAATATACCCTCCAAAAGCATTAGTCCAAATATTTTTCCAGAAAACAAATACATTTTTAAGCAAGTGTGTCACATTCCAAGCCAAAGTTGAACCAAGGGCATGGTGGTAATATATTATCATTGCACCAATTAAAGCCATTGTGTGGCTCTAGAAAATATGTGTTTTCCCCATCTTGGAGAAGTAACTTTCACAGTAACAAAATTGTAGTGGAAGAAACAACCTTTCAATTTAGTCTTTTTTGGCAGTAGTAGAATTTGTTTGTTACAGCTAGCAAGTTTCCACAATACTGAAGCCAATAAAGAAATTCAAAGTAAAAAAAGTACAAGAGCTGAAGAAAGAAAGAAACAAAATGCTAACAAAGATATGGAGCAGAAGTATCTATCTTCACTAGCCTAATATGATGATACAGGCAACCCCCACTTAACGCTGTTTCACTTAGCACTATTTTGCTATAATGCTCATTTGCAATTGATACCTGATTTCACTTAGCACTCAGTGAGTTTTGTTATAACGCTCATGGTCATCATCTTGGGTCATCAAATACTTTCAGTTTCGCTTAACGCTCATTTCACTTAATGCTTGGTTTTTCAGGAACCAATTAAGAGTGCTAAGCGGGGGTTGCCTGTATACCAAAGATAGAGAAAGTCTTACCATCTGCAATTAGAAAGTAGAACAGAGCCATTGCTCATTCTCTTGCATGGAATCGATGATGATGATGATACCTAACTTGTATATCAGTTTTAAATGTTAAATCTCAAAGAGTTTTACAATGAGTCATGCTGTATTAATGTTATTACCATATTTACTCAAATAAAAAACAACGCCTGTATATAAAGACAACCCCCACCCAGTTATATTCTAGTTGTACATTTGTGACAATTTTCCTGAAGCCCTCCCCTACTCCTTACTGTCAGACCCTGCTCTCCTTGAGCACATGAAAGCAATGAGCAAATGTGAAAACACTAACATTTCAATAAACATATAGGCAAATTACTATGAGTAACCATAGTCTTAGTTCATCCAGAACTGATGCAGTTTACCATTCTTTTCAAACTGCTGCAATTTTTAACACAGGTTAAATACATAAATACAGTGGGCACATCCACACAAGACGTTTACTGCACAGTTAATTAGTTACCTGTGCAGCAAATGTCTTAGCATCTACAATATTAGGGCACACAAAATGAAAAAACTATGCAGCAGGGTAGTACTTATAAAAACAAGTACAGAAAACCCTTACTATTTGCGGGTTCAGCATTCGCAGTTTCAAATATTCGCAAATGCTGAACCCACTTCTTAAATACACTTACAGGAGCTCCTTGGGAGCTCTGCACTTGCCACTGCCATGCTTCCCCCATTGCTAAAGCAGCTGTGCGCCCCCGCGCCCCCAGCCACCGAGGGCACTGAGTTCATGAATGCAGACAGCATTCATGAACGCAGTGCCTTATTTGAGGATTTCGCCATTCATGGGGGATATGAGACTGTATCCCCCGCGAATGGCAAGGGACCTCTGTACTACTCTTCCGCAGAGTTTTTTCATGGACTGAAGCACCCTTATTCCCCAGCCAGCCAGCTCAGCATCTACATGTGGTTCTGGCTGCTCCATGTGCCGTGGAGGACAAATCCCCCATCAACCTCAGCAGAAGGACTGGGTCCTAAACCTGAAACTTTTCCTTAAATGAAGGTATGGAACGATTCTTATTAAGTGGGTTTCCACCCTTCCAAAAATTCTATTGCTGCTAAATGGATTTTACAATTAAAACGCTAGGCTACAATCCTACAAGTTTTTCCATCTTGCAAGCAAGCACTCAATCAGTTTCATAGAGTGTCCTTCGTATTTGATCAATGTTGGTATTTTGTTGATGCTATAACAACTAAAAAAAATAATCCCTCACATTATGTGGTTATTTTCACTTGCTGAGTCAGAAAACCAAACAGGGTCCAACATCTGCATTTATTTTTGTTCAGTAAAGCTTGCTTTTCCCTTTAGGGTTCAGAGCAAGCAAACTGCTGCTAACCATGATAATTACACAGTGCTCAGCATGGTGAATATAATAACATTGTAATTGTCCAAGGGTTTGAACAATTTGGACTGATTTTGTATAGTGTATAATTTACAGTAAAGATTCAAAATGTGTTCTTTTGCTCTGAAAACCTCTTTCATCCTCTGGATCATTATGCATGGAGACAGGCATCCACAGTCAAATTTGATCCAGATGAAGAACAGCCTCTGCAAAAGTAGAATAATTTATTTTATTGACATTTACTTAATTTTATCTGGGTCCGATTCTGTTTGTGATGGTCAATGTAATACAAAATAACTGGCACCCTCCTCGGGACATTTGGACAAAACAAATATATACAGATTCCTGCAGTGTTACATCAATCACAACAAACAAGCAACAGAGACTGAGTTGGAGTAAAAGGACATAAGAAAATATTAATGAATCTTATGTATAAAAATTGTTGACATTCTTCTGTAAGTTTAGGGCATGACTTTGTCATATCCAGTTATATAGTGAGGCCCTGACCCTGCAAATACTGACATGCCTACATTTGTACATTCTGAATAATCATTTAGAAGTCAATTGATAAGAACGTAAAGTTAAACACGTGCACTGAATCGCTGAAGGATATGGGCCTTCAAGGTACCAGGTAACAACTGTGAATGTCAATTAGAATAATGTCACACAAGATGGGACTCAGTGACCTGCTGCCACCCCACCACCACACCTCCACACATGCAGTGCTAAGCCCAAAACATGTTTCATAAGGCTTGTTTTGTTTTAAAATACAATTGACATCTATTAGTAGCAACATGCCATTACCTTTGCGCTACTTGTCCCTAAGCAGCCATTGCTGTTGTAAGGAGTGCTGTCTTAATAGACAGTATGAAAAATATTCCCAGGGGAAATGTTGTTAAGCAGCTGTTGCTTCTATGAGGTATTGTTGCAAAAAAGGACACAAAATATTTTTATTCTACTTCTCAGTAAACAGCACAAAATATCTTACTATGAAAACAGGATACTGATTTCTCAGGAGGTTCACAATATCTGTTTCACAGCAGTTTTTCATGGTGTGAAACAGACTTCTTGTTCATTAAATATTTTATTGAAAAATCTTCTAAAATGTTCATTTGACAAAAAAAGCCCCGTAACTCTTTTCATAATATTTTCATAGATTTCATAGATTTCATAGGCATTAGAGCTGGAAGGGACCTCGGGAGATCATCGAGTCCAGCCCCCTGCCCAAAGGGCAGGAAGTCAGCTGGGGTCATAGGATCCCAGCAAGATAAGCATCCAATTTACTCTTGAAGGTGTTCAATGTAGGTGCTTGAACCACCTCCGCTGGCAGACTGTTCCAGACCTTGGGGGCTCGGACAGTAAAGAAATTCTTCCTTATGTCCAGCCTGAAATGGTCTTGCAGGAGTTTGTGACCGTTCGACCTCGTCATCCCTTGGGGCGCTCTGGTGAACAGACGTTCCCCCAGATCCTGGTGGTCACCCCTGATAAACTTATAGGTGGCCATCAGATCACCCCTGAGCCTGCGCTTTTCCAGGCTAAAGAGTCCCATGGCTCTCAGCCTGTCATCGTAAGATCTGTTTTCCTGACCTCTGATCATGCGCGTGGCTCTCCTCTGGACTCTCTCAAGCTTCTCCACATCCTTTTTGAATTGTGAAGCCCAAAACTGGACGCAGTACTCCAGCTGCAGCCTCACCAAGGCCGAGTATAAGGGGAGAATGACGTCCCGGGATTTGCTCAAGAAGCATCTATGGATGCACGCCAGCATTTTGGTCGCTTTACTAGCCGCAGCATCGCACTGGAGGCTCATGTTCATCTTGTGGTCAATGATGACCCCCAAGTCCCTTTCTTCTGTAGTGCTATCCAACGTAGCACTGCCGACCCTATAAGGGTGCTGCAGGTTTTTCCTCCCAAGGTGGAGAACCTTGCATTTTTCAGTGTTAAACACCATCAGGTTCTCGTCTGCCCATTTGCTGAGCTTGTCCAGGTCAGCCTGGATCACCCACCTATCTTCTGGCGTAGATGCTTTGCCCCAAAGTTTGGTGTCATCGGCAAACTTGGCCAGTCCACTCCTGACTCCAATGTCCACATTGTTAATGAAGATGTTGAACAGTATGGGTCCCAGGACAGAGCCTTGAGGGACCCCACTGGTCACAGGGCACCATGATGAGTGACTGCCATCAATCACAACCCTCTGGGTCCGACCACGAAGCCAATTTCCCAGCCAGCGGATTGTGGTGGAGCCAAGGCCACAACTGGGCAGTTTGGCCAAGAGGTGATCATGGGATACCAGATCAAAAGCTTTTCTGAAGTCAAGATATATGACATCAATCTCTTCTCCCTTGTCCACATGATAGGTCACCCAGTCATAGAAGGAAATGAGATTGGTCAAACAAGACCTACCCGCAACAAACCCGTGCTGGCTATCCCTTAGGATGTTAGCCTGGGCCAGTCCCTCAAGGATGGCCTCCTTAATAAACTTTTCTAAGATCTTCCCCAGGATAGAAGTCAGGCTAATGGGCCTGTAGTTAGCCGGATCCACTCTCCTCCCTTTCTTGAAGATCGGCACCACATTGGCCTTCTTCCAGTCTTCGGGCACTACACCAGAGCGCCAGGAGTTTTCAAAGATCCGTGCCAGGGGCCGGGCTATGACGCTCGCCAGCTCCTTGAGTACCCTGGGGTGCAGATTGTCAGGGCCAGCTGACTTGAAGGTATCCAGCTTCTCAAGGTGTTCCTTCACGAGGTCAGCATTGATGGAGGGTAGGGGATCCCCCTCACCCAGATTTCCCTGTCCCATAGCAGGCGTGGGCATCCCGTGTGACTGATGAAAGACTGATGCAAAGTACCTATTTAATAGGTTGGCTTTTTCCTGGGCGTCAGTTGTCAGTTGCCCCATCCGGTTTAGCAGGGGTTCAACATAGCCCTTGCTTTTCCTCCGGCTCCCCACATATCTGAAAAAAGGACTTTTTAAAAATAATACTTAATAAAAATGTCACAAAACTGCATGTTTTTAAAAATATTACATATATGATATACTAAAGGTAGGGAATATATCCCTAATATGTAATATTATTTTTAAGTGAATCCATTTACGGATTTTTTTTTTAATCGAAGGCATTGCTAATAAGGCATTTGGGGTATCTGGCTTGCAACCAAAAATAAGAGCTTTGTCTCAGGTTGGCAATACATACATTGAGAAATATTTTTTTTTAAATAGAAGAAAAAATAATTGAAATGTTTAAAAATATAGGCTTATAACCTCTCTGTGCCTCACTTTATGCACTCGTATAATAGAAATAAGCAATACAGACCTCACAAGCCTGTTGTGAGAATTATTTATAAAGCACTTGGAGACTCTAGGATTAAATGCAGTATGCAGATATATGCATTATTATAAAGATAAATTCTGTAAGGGTACACACCAGCATTACATTTCAAGTAGATGAATTGCAGTCAATCAGGTTTAAACACAAAGGCTAAGTACAGGTGTTTAAGAAACCAGTGGTGGAAGTGCTCCCACTTGTATGCTTTACTCTAAGTGCCCCTGTTTAGGTCAGGAGGAAGGAGAACACATGTCAGCCCTTGTGGGGGTAGGTGGGCAGGGCTCAGAGGCTATTTGCACAGCCCGAGCCCAGCAGGGATGGGGAAACTCTTGCACAGCTCCCGGACTGCACCATGAGTTCCCTGGGCTGCAGAAGAGTCCCTAGTGGAGCTGAATGACTGAGCCACCCCTAATTGGCTGGTGGGGACATCATGGCTGCCCACCTGGTCTTGATGCAGCAGTGGCTCATCATGGCCACAAGCCATCAGCCAGCCGTCCTGCACATGCCCACCCAGAACCCACCAAGTCTGTGGGTATCAGATGCCTGGGTCCTGTAAGAGTTAGTCCTGGATCCCTGGGTTAAAAGTGTGTGTGTCTGTGTGCATGTGTGTCCCAGATGAATCCCCAGGATCCACAAAACCCTGGCTGAGTAGTTCTTATCCACACGGACTAGGAAGGCTTTGAGTCCCCCTGCCCTGGCACTGGGCCATATGTCTTCTGCTCTGGGCTCCTCTGGTCCTACATCACAGATGCTGCTCCTCACAACCCAAGCTGCCTGGGCAGCACCCCCCTTGAGAGACAAGCATGAATCCAGTTGAGTAGACTGAGATCTGGATGTGGACACTTCAAAGCAACACTGTGGATCTTGGACAGCTCCGTGTGAATGCACAGCACTGAAATTGAAAGCTGCAATCTTCATAAATTCCCAAACAGTACATGGGATCCACACAGAGTGGTAATACCAGACAGTGCCTTATAGCTGGCTGGAGGAAACAAAGGTGGGAAGGGGTTGGAAATAGTGATAGCCCAGGGGTAGTGCTGGCCTGGCACTCAGGCAGAGGAGATAAAATCTGGCTGAGGTGAGACTGCCACCTTTCAAGGAGGGGTGGGGGGGCAAGCAGGGTGTCACAAGGCCCCATGGGTTGCTAGTGGAATGCAACGTAACACAAGTTACGATGGGAGCTGGTACACATATTGGTTACGGTGCTCTAACTTAAAGTACTGAAGTCTGATATCACATCCATCCAGGCATATCTTAGAGTGCGATCCACCATTTTTAAAAAGCTCTATGTACCCCGACTGTCTGTTCAGTTACAGCTGTAGAGCACTTTCTGCACATCTACTGCACAATACATGTAACTTTTGTAACTGTCGAATGTGTGCAGGCATTTACAGTGCTTTAACTGGATAAAACATAGCTAGCATGGAGTAAATTCCAGCCTCACTGCATGAGGCTTAAATTGCCTCTGTATGTAGTTCATCTGATAGAAGTAATGCTTTTAACACCTTCCCATGCGATGCAAATGCCGCTGCTGCAGGGCCTTCAGCACACCAGTGTGCACCACTCCAAATCTTCAACAAGACACTCTGTGAGTCAGCCAGATTCCACTGCTCTGCTCTGAGACAGCCAAACTCCTCCCCATGTCAGTCCCAGCGCTGCAAAAGTCCAGCCCCTCCTGACCCTGAGCTGGTGTGTGATAGCAACCCTCAAGAACCAGACCTCTGACTCGTCCCACCCCTCCCCACTGTTCCTGCAGCCTACTCTCTCCCCTGGCATGAAAACTGCCCAGCCCACCTCCACTGGGACCAGAGACACCAGACTTGCTGCCCACATGGACAACTGATCAGGCTTTCAAGTAAGGCCTTGGTGGGGGAGGAATGGCAGGGAGAGAAGGAGGGAAACAGAGGACTCTGCTCCCCATAGAGGCAGGCTAGGGATTCTGGCCATAGTTGGAAAGCTTTGGCTGGATGCAGCTGGCCACTGCAGCCACAGTTGAGCAGTGGGTGGGGGAGCTTTGGCTGTGGTATTGCTGGGGCAGCAGCCCCTCTTGTGGGGCCTCTGATGTGGGGATTTCAAGTGCCATGAGTGGGGCAATTCCCCCTCCCACAGACACTGCACACCCTCAAAACCCATGTTTGCAGCCCCACACGTGGGGGGTGCAGTGCACAACTGAAGTCCTGGTTGAGTGGAATTGCCACTACCATGGTATTTCACATCTGTGCCGGCAGCCCCAAGCAGCCCCCTGTGAGGGTAGATTCCTAAGGATTTTTGGGGAACCAGACACAGGACTATGAAGTGCTATGCTGGAGGAATCTAGCACATACTGGACCCCATAACTAAATCCCTAGACTGAAAACCCAATACAGCCACTCTAGCATTAGTGCCAGCTCTAAAAACTGAATCTCTCATCAGTGCTTAATATACAGGTTTCAGAATTAAGTGATTCAAACATTCTCTACATCTACTGTCTGCCAGTATTTTCATTTTTAAGATCATTTCTAAATGATACTAAATGCAAAATAATGACTACAAAACTCTATTTCTTTTTGTTACCATTATTATTTTGTACTTAAAGGCCTCCAAAACAGCCAGATTAATTTTAAAAGAAAAAAAAACATTTTGCAGACCAGAGCTTACCTAATGAGTCTGAGCCTGGAGCAAATATTTATAGCTATTGAACCAGCCCTTAAAATAGGGTTTGGAGCGTAAATGTTGATGAACCCCCTACAAAAACGCGCTGCTACTCTATAGCAATTACTAAACATACTGTACAAATGGTACTTCATAAATATTACACTACTACTGAAATTCTAAAATTGAGAAGTTTTAAGTATGTAATTAAAAAGGGGGAAACCAAGTACATAGCTGTTGATTATTTCTCATGAATTTTAGCAGGTATGTATCATATGTTGATGGAAGACAGGTAAGCTATTGAGATGAGTGACCTTGCCATTCAGAAATAACATCTTCAGAGAGATAAATGAAAGTCATTCTGGCATGGTTCCACTGTAAGGACTTGAGGGCAAAGTTTCCAACAACCTCTTGTTATACTTAAAGGTATATTTCTGAATAAAAGAGGGTAAAAGATAGGCTTTACCCTGTGATACTGCAGTGCTGGGAAAGTGCTTGCTTTTTCATACTATATCACCTACTTCTGTGATTGAAGCTTGTGGTAGAAGAAAGCCTCTGCATCTATAAACAGAGAAACATTTGGGTTGCTACACAAACTACCTTCACCACTGTGGATAGGAATTTAGCATTGCCCCCTGGAGTGAAAACCCAAAGCACAAATGCTAAACCAAATGTTCCACGTGTTGGCTCTGAACTCATGCAGCCTTGTTTATTCAACACAATTAGATCTAAAGACTTCCTAAATCACACCATTCCCACAGTGTTTGCACAGCAGGAGATTAAAACCTCTTCAGGGAGAAAGAAGGGCGAGATCAAATTGATGCGTGTCAGCAGGTCAAGGTAAATAGTGTTCCCAGCAGACCCCCCACCCTTGAGGTAGCCATGTGCACTCTTATGTGTTACACTGATACACTGAGAGTGTCTGGTATATGTGCTGAATTTCTCCCTACTGGTTTTTAACACCCATTCTTTTTACTCCAGAGGCAATCTGTCTGCTGGTTTACAAGCAGAAGCTCAAGAAGAACTGGTGTCTGAATGTCCTCTGCTGCCCACAAATTCATTAGCGGTATGGAATGATAGCCTGATCTGATGTGTGAAATATTATTCATGCACAGCAAAAAGCAAAACCCAACATGCCAAGAAAAACAAAACAAAACAAACCCCTGCCTCAGAACCACCCACCAAGAGGAGGCTGCCCCTACTGCTTCATTACAGATAAGAAGTTCATGTACACGAAGTGAGGTGAGAGACCTTGTGGAAGAGAAGTAGGAACAGCAATGTTCTCAGCTAGGATCCCATACAAATCCTTCCATCTCCTCTCACAGGTAGTTTAGGGGTCTGCAGGCAGGGAATAGAGGAGCTCTGCTATGCAACACCCAATGCAAATTAAGGGCATTAAGTCTGAGTCTGCCATTTTCTATTTCCTTCCTTGGTAAGAGATTTGGTTACTATATAAAGGTAGGCATCATACCATCTTTTCTGGCTATTGTGAGCCCTACTCAGTTGTCCAAAGAATGTGTAGATACCTATCGAAGGAGACCAGTCAAGGCTCTGGATCTCAAGGGGACAGCAGCACATGTCTGCACCCTGACACAGGCATCTAAAGTCTAGAGGTGAATAAGAGTTCAGACACATCTCTGTGCTTAGTTTCCTATTTGCTAGCTTTAGGGAGCTCCATACTAAGCCTTTTGGTCAATCTAGCATCACCCAACCTGTGCTCCTTGCTTCTAATTATCTCATAGTAGGTAATATTAGACAGGACATCTGAAAAAACAAATCTCACCATTTCCTGAGTATCTCCTTTCCACAGATTTTCTTGCAGGAGGATGCAATCCTACATTTATCAATATGTTTACATACTTCATTAGCAGTCTCATTCCTCCTTCTAGGCAAAATTCCAACCACAAACGAAAGACATTCTGCAAAGATCACGCACCCATTGAAATCTTGATCCAAAATTCACTGAAGTTAGTGGGAGCTGGGATCAGGCCCATAACCCAGATAATTATGATTGCAAAAAAGGATTCTATTTATGTCAGCTGTACAGAAACCAGCATTTCAACCATCACACAAAACCTGATAAAAAGCTCCTAAATTTAGATTATATATTTAACCAATCTGTATAGTCGGGAAACTTTGCCAGTTAAAGCAAAAAACATTTTTCTTAATTATCTTGACCTTTTCTGACATACACAGTTTCTTTTAATAGGTATCATATGATTTAGTTTGGGCAAGAAGGGAGGAAGAGGGCTGTCAGAGATGTTTATTTAAGATGATACTGATGGGGGTTCTTTTTTTTTTTTGTTCTTTTTTTTTGAGTTTTGTGATTTGGTGCTGTAGCTGCCAATGGGCAGAAGGAAATTGCCCATGAAGAGAAACACATTCTGTCAAGTTGTTCCAGGAGCTAATTTTTATGTTAAAAAGTTAAACAGCTCTTTACCGTTAATGTTTAGTAATGGAAAGTCTGACAAACACATAAGTAAGGCATCACCATACTGTAACAATGGAAGGAATATACAGGGACAGATCCTCACCTGCCATAAATTAACATAGCTCCACTGATATGGAACTATAGTGATACACGGCATCTGAGCCTGGCCACCAGCTTCTAGAAGTAACACAGTAGCCCACAATTAGCCCGTGTTCCTACTGCAACATCCATATATTGCTATAGGGAAAGCCCTTGGACAAATACATTTGCTTCCCTTTGCAATGAGTAGCGTTGCTTTCAACATAGTCAAGTGTTAGAAGGATTAAATGACTTTGAAACAACCTGGTAGTTGACCTTTTCACCCATTCGCTTTTGACACATCCACAGAAACTTGTTCTCATTTTTAGCAATACAGGGAGATAAAAATGTTAATCTCCACTGAAGATAATCTCTGTGCGAACCTGAACTTCAGCCATTTTTTTGCCCGGGGGTGGGGGATTGAACATACTGGAGATATTTAGATTCCAGAACAAAAAAAAGATACTCATCATGAAATAAAAACCTCTCTTGAATGATTTTCACAAGTGGAGATTGTTCAACAAGTGACCCAATGCCACCCACAGCCGTAGGCAGATCTACATAACAATACTGATAGTAAAAACAAAACAAAAAAAAAAACCACTGTTGGTGAGTTAGTGTGCATTTCTTCCTACAGCTCCCTAGGTCCCACAAATGAGCAATAGAAATAGCAAAGCTCTCCTGGGTAAGAAAACAAAGGGTACAACTGGCTGTCACTCTTCAGCTTCTCATTTTCTCCTCTAAGAAACATTTAAAAGCTCCTAGCTTAGTTTGGGATGACTTTCATTTCAAAGATTTACCGTATGTTGTATTATTCACTGGTGTGTTTTGTACTGGAAGGCTACAATGCAATAAGGGTATTTCACATTAACATGAAAGCAACAGAAGCTAAACCTCGCCTTTTAAGCTTTTGTTCTGCCGCTCTAAAGTTGTGGTTTGAAGTGATTGATCAAAAATGAATCAAAAGGAAAGTAAGCTGGGCAATCCAACTAACGAGCCTGGATCCACAGCTTGGCACAAGAAAATGGAGATTCTGATTTGCATACATTTCTAGTTAGGGGTTCTGCTGACTCCAGATCAGAAGTGCAACATGCTTTGAAGCTTCTTTACAGCTCTTAAACCTTAACTTTAAAGGGGAAAAAAGCCCTAGCATTTTGTGTTCAAAATGGATCACTAGAACTCTGCTTGTTGGTGCAGGAAAGGAGTTTTGTTGGAGGTTCTAGCCAAAGTTCTTGAAGACAACCAGCTTAGTGAGCTAGTCAAAGCTGCTGCCTTGACTCATTTGGAATCACGTAAAATGGATCAGATTCTTTGTGCTATTTCCTAAGCCTATTGAAAAATCAGTGGGAATCTTTCAATTGACCTGAAGAGTTGTGGATCAGGCTCAAATTAAAAATAAAAATCTCAGCCCTCCACAAATAATAAAATAAAGTTTCTGTATCAATTTTCAGTGCATTAATTTGCTTCTTCAAGAGCTACACTTTTATACAACTGAATAATACTCATTTTTCCTGCTATTTTCAAATGCAAATGTTCAAGCACTTTAGGGCAATATCTTTTGGTTTTGAATATTTTAGCTTAATAAATTCCAGCTGCCTTTTAAAAGTGTTGCTATTATCTTTCAACTGTAGCTGTTCCGCTTCTTTAAAGTACCCTGATTGTAATAGGTCTCAGACTAAGAAAGAGAAACATTGTGCAGCAGATTGTGAGGAAATAAATGCTTTGTATGTCCTTTCTCTACCATTTCCACAAATTTAGTTCTAATTTTTAGCATTTAAGTTCCTTTTTTTAGAGAAGGCCAGAAAACCATTTCAAATGTAGGTTATAACAAGCAAACACACTGTGCACATAAAGTCAGAAATAAAGTAATAAGTTATATTTTTAGCTTTAACAGGTCTAGTAAAAGGGAAATCAGGTCTCTGGCTAAGACTTATGCTTGCAGTTGGAAACCCAGTCTCCTTGGCCACGTGGTCATGGGATTCTGTGCTGGCAGGGTATATTGAAAAAAAATCAAGGCCAGAAGAGTTATACAACAGGGAAATAAAATAAACTTCTGGGTACAACATATTGGTTGCTTAAATCTTCCCTCAAGCCAAATACAGTTAAACCTGCACTAGGAACCACACAACGTCAACTAACACTGGCAAAGTATCATTGAACATAAAATTATAGAAAAGTACGACTGGAAGGGACCTCCCAAGGTCATCTAGTCCAACCCTTTGCTCAAGACATGATCATTCCTGATTACACTATCCCATTCAAGTGTCTGTTTAATCTATCCTTAAACAATTCCAAGGATGGAGAGTCCACAACCTGCCTGAGTAGCCTGTTTTAACACTTAACCTTTACAGTGAGAAAGTTCTTCCTGATATCCAACCTAAATTTCCCTTGCTCTGATTTGAAATCACTGCTCTTAGTCCTGTCCCTTTTGGCTACTGGGAATACCTTAACCTCCATCCTCTACATAAACATCCTTCAGGTATTTGAAGACCATTTTCAAATCCTACCCCAATCTTCTCTTCTCCAATGTAAATAATCCTAGTTCTTTCAGCCTTCCATTTTAAGTCATGTTTCCCAGACATACTTAGAAACAGAAAACACAGCACGACCATTTCATTTCCAACATTCCTGTTCTTGCAACTTCTGTACTAACGAATATTCTATGCTGCCCACTGCTCTCAAGGCTGACTCAAGGCCTCTGAAGCATAAAACATACAGAGATCATCTCTTCACAGCTGCAACCCCCATCTCAGCACCAGGTCCACACATTTATGACATTAAAAAAAAGTTAAACTCCTGCTAATAAAATCTGTAAAAAAAAAAAAAATTGAAACCATCCCTAAAAATTCAGAAAGCATGTACTTGTTTGAAAATCCATGGTCTCATTACTGTTGGAATAAAACTGGAACGCAAGCACAGATGGACAGAAACAGCAGAGCCCCACTAACCAGTATCTAAGTAGGAGCACTGCTTGAAGCCTTACAGTAAACTGTCCACCAGTGCTTTCTGGGCCTCTCACCTTCCGTGCTAGCAAGTCCTGCTGCTGAGTGTCCTGGCGTTGCTTGCCTTTGGGGTGACCAAGCACGCGGGGTCATGCGGCCCTGGGCCAGGCAGAATAGAGATGAAGCTATGGGGCAGGGTGGAGGGGAGAGGCAGTAGATGGGGAGGAGTGGGGCCAGCAGGTGTAAGATTGGGGGGTGGGCTGTGGGAGGCAGCATGGTATAAAACCACTGCTGCAGTTGAGCAGTATTGCCAACCCAAGAATATGAATATATATATTTAAAAGCCTTCCAAATGGGTGAAACTTTCTACCTGAAAACTCTATGGTGGGCATACACTAATTCTGCATCTAGGTGCTGAGCAGGGTTCCCAACCTAAGAATTTTTTTTTTTTTTACTGACAATCTGCAAACTTTTTACTGACACATACACATGGCTTGGGAACTTGCGTACAGCAAAAGCTTTGTTATCTAGCACCCATGGGGAATGGGGGGTGCTGGATAACAAAATATGCCGGTTAACTGAGAGGCTCAAACAGGCATCTTTGCCTGTTCAGGCCACCGCCTCTCCCACCGCGTCACCACCCCTCCCACTGTGGGCTCTGAGGGACAGGAAGAGGGGCGCCAAGCAGGCTGCTATGCCCCAGGCCGTGGGGCTGCTGCAGAACCAGAAGTGCCACGGTAGGCAGTTCCGCTTTTGCTTTTACCTTACAAGCCAGCATGCCAGTTAATAGAGCATGCCAATTTGTATGGTGCTGGTTAAGGCAGCTTTTACTGTAATAAATGGTATGCACAAAAGCTGGAGAAAAAGTTCCGGATATCCAGAGAATTCCATGTCCACAGCATCAAAATGCCAATAGTTAGGAATATATATATATTCTTGGGTTGGCAATACTACTCAACTGCAGCAATAGTTTTACACCATATTATATATATTTAGCTTATAGTAAAGCCACGTGCCATTAAAAAAATAAGTCTAGTTGTCAGTAAAAATTTGAAGACTGTCAGTAAAAAAAAAAATTCTTAGGTTGGAAACCCTGCTTGGCCTAGATGCAGAATTGGTATAGACCCACCACAGTTTTCAGGTAAAAAGTCCCACCCATTTTGAAAGCTTTTCTAACAGAGAAGCAGGAAGATCTTTTACTGTATCCTTCCTCAGAAACCCTTGTGAGATGAGACTATTACAGATGGCAAACTGAGGTACATAGAAACAAAATGACTTGCCCAAGGTCACACAGAAAATCCACAGCAGAGCAGGGAATTGAACCGCTCTCTCACAGGTCCTCTTACCATCTGCGTCAATGTCACATCTTCCAAATCCAATCTTGTAAATGCTTAGACAGGTAAGAAGTATGCATAAAATTAACTCACAAAAATACATGTAAATAGATTTGAAGCATCAGGCTTTTTGAACTTCATGACACCATTAAAAAATTAAAAATCAGCAATGTGAAAAAAATCAAGTAAAAAATGAAATGAATAATGAAAAGCATTTGCTTTGAATCTGAAATTGGTAATGGGTTCTCCATTTGATTTCATATAGACTTTTTTGTGGTGCTGTCTTCAAAGGAAATAAAATAGGACGGGAAACAAAGATAAAGAAAAGAAGCATTCATCTAAGAGCAGCTCTGTTCTATAAACTGCCTATACTGCAAACAGTAGCGTAGTAGAGAAAGAACCAAGCTAACTTTACATGAACTAGATTGGGTACTGGATGCAGTCTAACTGCAGCTTTTTGGCAAGTAAAGCAAAGCCCTAACAGAGTGCCACATGAATGTGGCTATCCTGCTTCTAGCACCTAAGCTAACTCATTTAACTCATTTAGAGTAAGCTTAAGTGTCAGCATGGCATTGCATTGTGTTATACAGACATATCTGGTGTTATTCATAGAAGATCAGTGGCTGGAATATTTAGAGCCTCAGTTCCAGATGTGGCTTCAGTTAAAATTCTTTCAACTAGATTGTACCTGAAAGGACTTTAGACACACTGGGTGCATGTACACGTTTCCCAATGGTGAAATAGAAACTCACTACATTGCCATATGATGCACTGCAGTGACAAAGCAATCACGTGGGTCTAGACGTGATCACCAGCTACTTCACCACAATGGTGCACTCCCCCAGCATGACATGCCACTATGGTCACATAGCAGCAAAATCTAACCATGCACTGAGCATATGGCACAGTAATCACCTGTACTGTGCTGTACTTTAATAAAGCACAGCACCATAGTGACGTCTCCATATCGTGACATGTAGACATACCCATTGTATTCCAATCCACTAGGCTGTGGAGGTTTCTCAAGACTTTCTGAGGCTTCACTGAACAATTGCCTTGTTCCAGCTATCAAGAAATGTTTTTCCTCAGTTACCTTATCTACAGGTTTGCAAAATAGAGTTTCAAATGAGGGAAAGTCCTATTTTTAACGAAACGTGCTGTTTTTAAGGTTGAGCATGGTGGAACAGGATTATTCTTAGATGCCTAAGTCTATTTAGACACCTAGAACACATCCAGATGAGCACGCACATGCCTCTTGCAGCATCTCAAACCCCTTTGAGACACTGCAAGATGTATATGAGGAAACAAAAAAAGTTTCCCATGTTGCAAATTTGCACCACCCGGACAAAATTAGACCCCTGAATATCCAGGGGTCAAAAAATACCCCAGGGTAAAAAAGCAGGGCAGGGCAGGGCATGGTCCTGGACTGTGCCTTGAGGCAACCAGAGGCTCGGGTCCTCCACAGAGCCATTCTGGTAGCCTTCCAGAGCATCTCTATGGTTGGCCCTTTCCCTGGTGCTGAAGCACACTGCCTGGGCTCTGTGCCAGGTGTAGGGGGTGAGGGCAGCTGGAGGAGTGGGGGGAATCTACTGAGGATGCAGGGGACCATGGGGGGGCAGCTCTGGAAGTGTGGGTCTGCCAATCCCCCAACTTGGCCCATGCCTGGCTCCAGCCTCCCCACTTGTCTCCCTGCTCAGCTGCAGCCCGCCTCCCCCGTGCCTCACAGCTAACTGCAGCCTCCTCACCCCCCTCCACATGCCTCCTGCTTGGCTCCAGCCCCTCTGCATGCTTCCCACCCAGCTGCAGCCTCCTCGCTTGCCTTGTGCCCGGCTCCAGCCCCCCACCCCGCACAACCCACTGCCTACTGGCAGCAGCCGCTACACTCTTGGCCTCATGGCATAGCCCCCCTGTGCAGTGCAGGGCTGCAAGGGCTAACGTGGCTCAGCCCCAGCCGCTTGGCACTCATGCTGCCTCTGCCACAGTGCACTGCTGCAACCCAGCTTGGCATGGTACCATGCAGGCCCATGTACTTTCAGGCAGCTCTAAGCTGTGTGCCATTTGCTAGGCAAACATTACACTTAAGATGAGATTAAACAGTTAATAATTTCTTAAAGTATAACACAGCCACACATGCAGACAATTAATGGCACAACAGAAGCAAAACCGGACACAAAATTATTACACAACAAACATGATATAATGTTGTGACTGGTTTGTATTGTGCCTTAAAATAATGCTGCTGATCAGCTGATTGAGGCCCCGGAGCCAGCCAATGATCAAGTGACTGTCAGCAAGATTGGGACCATATTTTCAGCCAGCTCTGGGGGCTTGAACCAGTCCAGAGGGTCCCTGAAGCCAGCCCACAATCAGCTGACTGTCAGACACCTTTGTCAATGCAAACACCCCTCCTGTACTGGCAAACAGGTCATGACTGGGGATTATGGATCAGATTCCATCACACCTTTAACTCAACATCTGTCAAACACCTAGGTATTTAATAAATAGAATGGGATTTGGCCCCTCACTGACAGAAATAATTAGAAAGCTAACGTGTATGCATACTTGAAAATGCAGCTGCTCATTGGATAGTGCTCAAAAACTTTGAAAAGGTTTAATATTTTTAATTTGTTCTCAACTACCACAGTGAAGAATCATTTAAAAATATTCAAGACTTGAATATTCAAGAAGTTAAGACTTCAATTCTAGGTTCCTTTAAATGCTGTTATTCTTTGAAATACTTTCCCCTGAAAGCCTTACATGTTGTTTTTCTACTGGGAAAATATTTGTCAATCTAAAAGTTATAAAAGAGTAATTGGAGACACTAAGGTAATTTGCTATCACCACTTCAAAGAGTAAATTGCTTTCTCTAACTTGACTTTAGCTCTTCTGCTATTAAAAATAATCAACTTATCAGCACTCAGAGTCTATTTCCAGCTCTTCAATATTTCTAAAAAATATCACTTAGTAAAAATAAAGGCAGATTTAATGAATAACGGAAGAAGATGTAACATATTATTCAGAAATGAGGGTATGTAGCAAGTTAAGGGATCCAATCCAGAGCCTGATGCCACCCTGTGGTCAGCTGCACCTGCTGTACTCTCCAACCTCTAAACTACCTCCCTTTCCCCACACCTGACACATCATTGATATTGGGTACTAGGAGTCTGGTAGGCTGCCCTTAAAAACTGCAGTAGTTTCTTAGGTGCTTTCCTCCACTTCTCAGCACAGTTTTCTGGGCCCACTCTCCCCACAGAATGGTTTGCCAGGTCTCTTCATCAAATCTACATTTAAACATTTCCCCTGGGTTTATACACCTGCCATCAGCTACCCTAAACTCTGTCATCCTTCACATAGCTCTGGGGATCAAGAGCCCAGCATCAGCTAACCTAAACTCTATCATCAACACAGTGCCTTCCCCTGGGTACTTTTACTGGTGTCTTCTCTCTCTTTCCAGCCATGCCTAACAGCTATCATAAGCCAATCCTTAACACCCTGAGGCTCTTCCCCCTTTCCACAGGCTTCAAATAGTCCCAGATTTAACCCCTCAGGCCATAGCAAAACAGGGCAGAGCAGGATGACTGTCCCAGGCACCAAAGTGAAGGGCCATAAACAGGTGCCACCCGGGGCAGGGCATGGGACAGAGCCCCGAGCAGCTCATTTGGGGGCACTAGGACAAGGGAAGGACGGCTCCTGCTGCTGCATGCACTCCTGGGGAACCAGAGGCGGGGATGTGCACCCCTCAGATTTGTGCGCGGGGCAAGGGCAGGCTGCCATTGCAGGCTTTGTCCCACACGCCAAACTTTGCTGCTACAGTATTGCCTCAGGTTAGTTGCTCCCTGGTTGCTGCCAGTTCACCAGCCTCAGTCTGATCTACTCACTACTCCAGGAAACTCCTTCCCCACAACTGACAGGACTAGACTAACCTTTCCTCTACTGGGGCTGGGTCACGAGTCTGGGCTCCACCCACTTCCAGTCCTATCTCATTTGACTGGCTTCAGAGGTTACACATAATCCTCCACACTGCTCAGCTCTGCTGCAGCTACCACCTAATTACCTTCCTGGAGCTCTATACCCTATGCTGTATTTCATGGCAGTTTGCTCCAAGACCTGCTTCCAGCATTGGCATTCCTGTTCTCAACTCCCCTCCACTTCCCCTCTCTCACAGCTAGGTCTCAGTCATCTGCCTCTCAAAATAACAGGAGTTAAGGGCCTGTCTTACAGGGTGCTATTGTAAATGAAAGTGGAATTCCAGCCCTGTTCACCTACCAGACAAAAATGGGATTGGTGTCCCAGATACAAATGTGGATTAATGCCACTGAAGCCAATGAGTTGCTTTCAGTTTGCACTGATGAAGCTAAAAACAAAATCAGGTCACAGATTTCTCTCAGGTTGCTTAAACACCATGCATCAGAACCAGCTCTTCCTTCCCCCGCTAATAATTTAGACTCGCTGATGTTTTCCAAGGAGATAATCCTTTTGTTATTCCTTAAATTTTTCAGCTCCTCAGCACATATTCATTACCACAGTGATAAACTGTATTAAGAAAAACAATTCAACCCTAGAAGAAGCAAATTCATCTCACCCATGCCAGTTTTATTTTTAAAAAAGGGGGGTGAGGTGCTGCTTTATCTTTCCTTACAGAAAAGCCAACAAACTTGAAGACAGTAACATCTGAAAAAGGGCAAATGTAAAACTGACATGGTATCAAGGTCTAATGCATTTTGGATACAAGTTATGACAGAAATGCAAACCTGAAGAGACAGATCCTGCACAAGAAATTCACAGAGGAAGGTTTAGTGGTTGATCATTCCACAAAAGACTTTAGACAGGTAGAAGACAAATTCATAAAATCATATTTGCAGAAAGATACAGAGGGAGGAGAAGGGGAAAGAAATAGTTATCCAGAAAATGTAATAGATCTTCCTCCTCTCCTTCTGGGAGCTCTGCTCATCTACATATCAAAAGCAATGGTGTGTATGAGGAATTGTCTATGTTGTTGAACTGTAAATATAGTAAAATATAGGAAAAAAATTAATGAATGCCATTAATAGGAACACAACAAAATAACTTGCTGTCCTTTGTAAAAATACAGGCCATAAAATCTGGAGCCAGATAAAATTGTTGCAAGATAGCTTAACCAGTTAAAATACCTTCTGTGTTATGGTAGTATTAGAGTAATGTTAGAGCCAACTAGAGTTATGTTAAAGAGGAGAATTATGGTTTCATGCTCCTATTCTTCCTGACTCATCTTGAAAATATTTTAAAAGAATATTCAAACTAAAATGTAGCCTACCTCTGGGTCCCCATTTTCTGCTGCAGAGCATGAGTAACTCCCAGTGAGTATTATTGCAAGGGATTTCCACCGGATATTTGCACTGGATTTCCATGTGTAGATTTAGGTGACTTCTCCAAGTAGTTTGTACATGAACTTTCCACCTCTTCAATTTCGGCATGACAAAAGCACTATAATTGTGGTAAGGCTGCCATCTAAAAATACATATTACAAAGTCACTAAAGACAGATGGTAAGAACTTTGCTAATCACTTCCGCTACCTGAAGATGCAGAAGCAGCAAAAGTTCCAGCAAAACACACTGGCTTGGGAACTTGAGTAATACATGGTATGTATTAGCTGGAGAAAAAGTTCTGGATATCCAGAGACTTCCATGTCCACAGCATCCAAATGCCAATAGTTAGGAACATCACATCATCAAAACAAAGGCTGGAGACAAAAAGGCACGACAACAAACTAAGGGTTTCTAAAATCTCTGCTCCAAATTATCCCTTTGGTAAGTATAACATACATTACAGATTAAATAAACAAATAAAAACACATTGTGGCTGCCATTTTAAGGGACATATCTAAACCAGACAACAAAACTTATCTTCTATAAGCTCAAATGAGAGGCAAGTTGCTCAACAACTTGTTAGCCAGCTTCGTTTTTATTAGTAGAAGCCTTGCCTCATCCAGAACCTTTTCTCTCTCTCTAGCTTCTTACGCATCTCCATCCTAATTAGGCATTTCTAACTTTATTGAATTTCACTGTCATGAGCCTCTCAATAATATAGCGCCCATCACCTGTATCCTACTCTTCCATTTTCTTACCTCCCATTTCCTCCCTAGTTCTGCTTTTAACTCCCTACCTATTCCCTGTCTCTTTTTGTTTCTGTTTCTTCAGTTTCTGCTTCTCCTTCCAACTCATATATCTATATTATCCTTTCAGCAGCAGCTGCAGCAAATGTAAGCAGTGAATGACTTTTTGGGGGAAGGAAAAAAACTAGTTTTCGTACTCCTATACAATTCTAACCTTACCTGCACCCATATAATCCCTTTAGTCAAATTCCATGTATCATTTCTGCATTCACTGATATCCTGTTGTAGCTCTTGATTTGAAATATAAGATAGGTACAATGGTTCTGAATATGTGTATCCCATCACCATTGATACTAATAGGGTTATAAATGCAGCCCATACTCTGGATATGAGAAGCATTCTTCTACTGCCTTGTGTTTGCACTTCAGTGGAGTCTGATGTTATACAGGTCAGAGGTACCCTCTCTGCTGGTTTGTAACTGAAGAACCACTTTTTCTAAGTGTAACTTGACCTATCTAAAATAAAGGGAGTTCCACTTTACATTCTAGGTAAAGAATCAAGTTTTGTAACATCAAGCATTGATTGTCCAATTGCATACTCAGGAGAAATGCAGTAAGAAAGCAAAAAGAAAAAAGAAAAAAAAAGATGAATCACAAGCTAGAGTCAACAGGAAACATTCTGGCAGTCGTGTGGCCTTTTAACCAATATACTTTGTATAGCAGCTGTGCCAGTCTTAGAGAAGGTAAAGGTTATTTTCCCTCTAAACCATCATCCTCTTTTCAAGGAGCAAGTAACCATGGGGATGTTAGGAAAGAAGCAGGACTACCTTATGGCTGGACAAGCATGACAAGATAAGACAAGAAGCATCACAGCTTTCACCTCCTGACATATCGGTATCTATACAAGGATGAAAAAGGATGAGCTGGTGGTTAACTCTTCTTGGACTTGGGTTCAATTTTTGCTTTGCCATAGCCTTAGACTTAGGGTATATTTATGCCACAACAGCAGTACGTCCTGCCAAGGAGTCTTCTGATAATGCCCTGTATATCCACTTCTAATCATATGCCTCAAACCCAGAAGACACTGATGAAGCCACTCTAGCAAATCCCCCCCAGTCACTCTTGAGGACCAAGTCTCCAGTACAGTAAGGATGAGGCCACGATGACCCCCAAGCAGCCTCCCTGGTGTTCTTTTGGGTTCAGAGCATGCAGGTAGGATCAAGTGACTGGGGCATGTTTGGGAATTTCCCAGCTGGGCACACTGCACCATAGTGTAAATACACTGTTAGCTTCCTTTGCACTGCAGTTGCCTATCTGTAGAATAACACTTCCCTACCTCACAGGGATGTTTTAAGCATAAAAACATTAAAGATTATGAGGTGTTCAGGTGCTATGGGGCTGCAAATCATAAATACTTACATATAAGTACATTAGATAGCAGTTGGAAACAATATGGCCCCTATGCTTTGCTATGCAGCAATGAGAATTTGACTCGTGCTGACAGAAGTTATCGGTAATTTTTTTTTCACATTTCCCTCAGTAGAGACAAAGTTCCCATAAACTGGGCACTAAAAGTCAGAAATAACATCAGGAATAGACTTACCTGCACTGGGACTTAAAGCAACTGCAAAGTCAACTACAGTTAGCCCAGTTGCATTGGACCAGCGAACCTGAAGAAATCTCTTAAGCTTGGAACACAGCTGTACTGTGTGAACATGGACAGTTGACACTTAAGAGCTCTTTCTTCCAAGTGTAATTTCTACTGCTACAGGCAAAAACATTCCAGAACCAGATACTGATCCCACTATAGAAGAAACTCCTTTAGAAGTCCTGTTTTTTTTTTTTTTTACTAGACAGTAATGTCATTTGTGGAATGAGGCTGACAATCAGTTGGTGGACAAAGTGATTCCTACAATGTTCCTATGTTCCTTTCAAAAGTATTTCTCTATCTCCCACCCCAGTTAGTAAGTTGTATTTACCCATGTTAGATGTGGGTCACATAGTAGAAGTATAAATAATTCAGTTCTCATTTAGTTTGTGAATAAAAATCTGCATATTTTCTAACTTTAAATTTAAAATGTGCCATGCAGAAAGAATGGCCTACATAATTTGATTCTACCAGCAGCTGAGAGTAAATTCAGTTCTGTCATGCTTCATTGTGAATGACAATGCTCATAATATCTCTGGAAGATGTAATTTTTTCATGTCAATAGAAAGTTGATATTCATAATCTAAGCAATAATTATCCTTTGTAAATGCCCTTGCTTTTGGCTGCCATTCTCATTAGGGCTGTTTTAATGCATGGTCCCCAGGCTATAGACAAAATGCAGCCATTTACTCTGATGGAGAGGAGAGAAATGATTTGTACTCTATGGAACAAAATGAAAGTGAAAAGCAGTTATCCTAATATCTTAGGCTTTTTCCAACCTTGAATTTATTGATTTAGTTTTGGAAAACAGAAATACTTCAGCACTGATAGAGTAGCACTATAAATTCTTCACTATACATCAAGAGATTGTATTTATTCACTATGTCTTTTTTATATTTTCCTTTCTTGCCTAATTACTGAGAGTGGGCTTTCAAAATCCACCTCTAATTCAAATAGAATATTTATTTAATTCAAGTAAAGTCTTTCTTGGAAAATATTTAACTTGCTTGGAAGAGAACAATTCACTCAAATTTTAGAGGTCCTTACCAGAAGGAACAAGTATCCTATTTTGCTGTTGGTGTATAAGAGTTCCTTTGTGCAAGAAGCATGAAGAAAAAAATAAGGCTTTCCACTGACCTACAGCCTGAGGACATCAATTTGATTATTTGGAGTTATACATGCATGCATCTCTGTCTTGTCCTCTTACATTGTTGTAGATTATAGCTTCAGGGATATGTACCCCTCTTGTTATTTTGCTTGTAAGATGCATCTCCAACTACATCCTATTTGTAGGAGAAGCTGACTCTTATTTTGCTATACATTTCACCTACTGCCATAGGATACTAGTGCACAGACTTTTATTAGTGTTACAAAACAGCAGTGTGAGCTGACAGCTATCCATGATTCTCCAACAGCCACTTCAGAAGTAGCTGTCATAAGAATCCCATGTCCTCAATTGCTTGTTCTTGGTGGGATGTTGTACATTCTAGAGATATATGCAATCTGTACATTTTTCAAAATCTGTAGTCTTTCAATATAGAGATTACTAGTGCCAAGGGTCACTTCATATAAAGGCTCATAATATATCAAAAAGATCTGTCATCCTGCTGAACATAAAACACAACACAGCAAGATCCTCTGCTCATTCATCTCTCTCAATGTTCATTCCTTTTGTTAGCAGCTTGGCCATCTGGTGTTAGAGACCACAGTGGACTTTGCACCAAAGCAAGATATTATTGTCCCTTTACAGTATCCAAAGTGAAAAAAATCAACAGAAGAATGAACAAAAACAAGTCTTTCAGGCTGGAACACTATGTTTTCCGTAGCAGGCTGCATCACCTGCCTCACCAGAAATCAGGTTCCTTACTTTAACGGTGCGCTAGACAGAAAATACAACTTTAACCAATTTACAACTGAAGTACGTTTGGTGGTTTTGTAGACAAAACATGGAATGGAGAAATTAATACAATAAGAACCAACCCAAACCTTAAATGTAAGGGTGCAGCAACCAGAAATGTCAAGCAATTTAAAGAGGTTGCACTTTTTTTCCTCCCATATTTTAAGTTCTAATTGAATTCTGGTTCTAAAGCTTGCATTGCTGGGGAAATAAAACCATTATTTTTGGTCCAAAGTGAAAGGAAGTAGTATGTGCCAGTCATCTTGTGAGAAGGAATGTGCTCCTGGCATTTCCTTTCCATTTGGTGAGCTCAGAAGGTTTGGAAAAGCTTTGAATAATGTGACAAAAAAAGCCCTATGAAATATTAACCAGTCTCTCCCACCCAAAAAGGTCTAATGCCACACCCGATTTCTGGATGTAGACAAGCCTCCAGAAGATATGAAGTATGTTATCAGGTGCCCAGTACTGTTCTACCTTATCTACAGAGACAGGAGAATCAAATAGGAACACATCCCCACACATCAGACTTGGCAGACCCTTACAGCAGCAAAAAAGGACTGTAGCAGTAATGGTATTTGTAAGCTGTACTTTTCTGTCCTTCATTTGGAAGCTGTGCATTAGCTGCACCTTCTTCTTTACATGAGGCTCAAAAGAAAATGGAAAAAAAACAAAAAAGATCAAGGAACAAGATGAGGAGCAGGGTAAGGTAGAGTAGGGAATGAATGACTGCCACAAAACTGAAAGGAACAAAAAGCAGCTGATGCTTGTGCCCAGATTGGTGCACAATGGTGACAAACACCTAGAAATAAGGGTTGGAAGAAGAAGTATAATACCAGTGGCTGGCTGTGGTGTGCAATACTGGAGGTACGAGGAGAAGGGGAAAAGAGAATATTCCAATTTCTATATATTTTTCAAATTTACAAAAATCATCTTTTATATAAACCATGGCTTGGAAGGAATCCAATGAATAAGCAGGCAGGAATCCATCTCTAGCTGGAGAGATTTATTTAAAAAACAAAAAAAAAAAAACCTCATGGGGTGGAGGGAGGTTGGTCAAGGTCCCTAGTGTGTTAAGAAAATTAGGTCAGTCCCTGAGCTCATTAGCAACAGGAACTAGTTTCTCTAGTGAACAAGAAGCACACCTAAATAAATCCTTCTTGATGACAGAACCAGAGAAGCCAAGAAGATTCCTCTTCCACCACCTCTAGTAAAAAGCAACTGGGATTGCAAACAGCTATTGATCCAGCCTTTTGGTGCAGCAAAAAGATTCAGCAAGAATATATATGCCTCCAAATGCTCTTCATCCAAGGGTACTGAGGGAATTGGCAGAGGTCATAGCAGGCCCCCTGGCATGGCTGTATGAGCATTCGTGGTGCTCTGGTCAGGTCCCAGAGGACTGGAAAAGGGCTAATGTGGTCCCTATTTACATTAATGGGAGAAAGAAGGACCCAAGTAACTATAGGTCAGTTCAGTTCACCTCAGTCCTTAGGAAGACCTTTGAGAAAATTATCAAGAAACACATCTACGGGGCCCAGCATGGGAGGTAATGCTTAGGGGCAACCAACACAGGTTCACTGCAGGCAGATCCTGCCTAACTAACCTTGTTTCCTTTTACAACCAGGTCACAAAGTCCTTGGATGCGGGCATTGAGGTGGAGGTGGATGTCATCTACCTGGACTTCAAGAAGGCCTTTGACATTGTCTCTCATCCCATTCTCATTAAAAAAAAAAAACTAGGCAACTGCAGTATTGATATCTACATAGTCAGATGGGTGGCAAATTGGCTCAATGGTCACACCCAGAGAATGATGGTGGACAGGTCATTTTCGACCCAGAGGGATGTGGGAAATGGAGTTCCCCACAGCTCGGTCCTCAGGCCTGTGCTATTCAACATCTTTCTCAGCAACTTGAAAGTGGGTGTAGAAAGCACACTGTCCAAATTCACTGATGACACAAAGATGTGGGGAGACGTGGGCACACTGGAGGGGAGGAACAGAGTCCAAGTAGATCTAGACAGGTTACAGAGGTGGGCAGATGAGAATAGAATGGATTTCAATGCAGACAAGTGCAAGATACTGCATTTAGGAAGAAGGAACCTGCAACGTACCTATAGGCTGGGGAACACCCTTCTCAACTACACAGTAGCTGAAAGAGATCTTGGAGTCATTGCTGACTCCAAGATGGACATGAGCTGCCAATGAGAGGAAGCGGTCAGTAAGGCTAACCACACCTTGTCGTGCATCTACAGATGCATCATAAGCAGGTCCAAGGAAGTGATTCTTCCCCTCTATGTAGCATTGGTCAGGCTGCAGTTGGAGTACTGCATCCAGTTCTGGGTGCCGCACTTCAAGAGGGATGTGGCTAACTTTGAAAGGGTCCAGAGGAGGGCCACTCACATGGTCAGGGGGCAGCAGACCAGGCCCTATGAAGATAAAAGGCCTGAATCTATTCAGCCTCCACGAGAGAAGACTGAGAGGGGATCTGGTGGCCATCTATAAACTCACCAGGAGGGACCAGCAGAAAATAGATGAGGCTCTATTCCCCCGGGCACCACCTGGGATAACAAGGAGCAATAGCCACAAATTGATTGAGAGCAGGTTCAGGCTTGATGTCAGGAGGCATTACTTTATGGTTAGGGCTGGCAAGCTCTGGAATGGGCTCCCAAGGAAGGTGGTGCTCTCCCCTACCTTGGGAGTCTTCAAAAGGAGGTTGGATAGATATCTGGCTGGGGTATTATGATCCCAATACTCATTCCTGCCCAGGACAAGGGGTCGGGCTTGATGATCTGTTCACCTCCCTTCCAACCCTATGAAACTATGAAAAAATGATAATGTCTTTCTAATATCAATTCTGCTGAACTAGGGTACGAAGATGTAATCCCCCTTAGACTTAAGGGAGTCTAGTTCTGCTAGGAATATAATAATGCCTGGGTTGAAGCTACAGTTTTTCAAATGCTTTTGCTTCCGACCCTTTCACTGGTACTGCAACAGAAGAAGATATTCTGTCTTAAATGCAGATATCACCACACCAGACTGGATCCACAGTATCAAACTAGATAACTTTGGCATGTCTTCATGAGATGCTGACTGCACAGTGTCCTAGTAAAATCTTGAATGGTGCTGGCAACACCGGAGTTAAGTCCCTAGACATGTGCAGATAACATCAGCTAATGGAAAATTCCACAGCGTGCCCAGCATGTGCCCCTTGGGTGACCTCCAGGCATGTCAATCAGACATGACCTACTTTTATTCTTGCGCATGCTCAGTTGCCACAAAAAGCTCAGACCTGCACATGCTCAGTGTGTTAGAAGCATGATGTCAGCATCTAGAAAATTCCTCCAACCAAGCACCCTGATAGGCTGAAGGGTCGCTTTAAAAGCTCCCTGACCCCCACCTTTGTGTGTGGGTGCATGAGTGTGGGCGTTAGCGTAGGTTGTTGATGCAGTAACAGAAAGGAGCTGCTCGATCTGAAGACAGAGGCTGCTTAGGCAGGGACTTTTGGTAGCGGAGAGTGTGGAATTTAATTCCCAGTTCCAATTCTTGAGTCTGCAGCGTGACTTACCTGTATCTTCCGTGTCTGATCATCCGGCTACGAACTGTGTATTTTCTGGTTTTGACTATGTCTCTACGATTTCTGCGATTTGGATTCTTCGACCCGGCTACCGCTTACCTGGCTTTGAACTGACCTCGGCATTCCACAATGACTACGATTCGACTCATCCTACGTACCTGATCTTCGCTGCATCACGTTCCAGTTGTCGACCTCGGCTTCGTATACGACTACTCGTTGTCCATTAACTCGGACTGGTGTCATGCGACTTACCGTATACAGCTTGTTACAGTTTACGTGTTATTGTTTGTATTCCCCATTTAATGAGCTGTTGACCAGCCCTGGGGCTAGGTCTTCGGACTGAACCTCGTGGGCCAACAGACCCCTTCGTTGTTCATTGTTGTAACTGTAACTGAAGACATCGCTGCCTACGCCTAAAGCGTAAGTTAAATAAATTCATCTTCATTTCAATCCACTCCGGGTCCGTATCTCCTGACTCTACGCCAATAATCCCACCTGTCCGTACCTGATTGCCACCCTGGCCCACCGTGACCTTGGGGCCCGATTCATTCTGTTCGGTTTACCCCGACACACAGTAGCCCAATACTACTGTGAAGTGGCATTGCATGGCAAAAACCTTGCTGATATACTACTGTGCAGTATTATTAGGCTACTGTGCAGTAGCATCACTTAAAAGGCATTCACTAGCACTGCTGTGCAGTAGCTCCAGTAACTGCACATTTATTTAGTACTTGCTTATAAAAGTACTAAATAAATGTGCAGTAACTGTTTCACAGTAGCGTCTTGTGTAGAGGTGCCCACTGAAGAGTACAGCACTCTATAGCACTGGAAAATATTCATTAACTAAGGTTAACCTACTTCTGAGTTACAGTGAGATGCTTCTGGAAGCACAAATTACACCTGTATGAATGAATACCCATTTAATTTATTATCAGCACCAGGAGGATAAAGCCTAAAAAAGTTCTTATGATCAATCATTTAAAAGCAAATTAATTTTATAGCATTCAAATAATCAGTCTATACTGGTAAATAATCCAACTGGTGGATAAGACACAGCTAAGTACAAATAATGCATATGCCCTGATATCCCAAAAGGCATTTCTAGTGTCTTGTGATTTCATAAGATGCACATTGTGCCTGCTAATTTTGCTAATATAAAGCGACGCTTAATTTGAATAAAAATGGTGCACAAAAGCCAATTCACAAAAGAGTATTTTATTCAGTGGGTATTTAAATGAATTTGATGCTTTCTGTTCAGCAAGTATTTAGCCAAAAGCACAAGTAGAAGAAAAAAGCTGGAAATTCAGATCTACACATGTGAACATCTGCAAGGATATCAACTTGAGGAGTTTCCCCATCCTGAACTACAGGATGTGGGGGGAATCTCAGGGCAGGGATTCTAATCTGTGAATAGAAAGTGGGAACACAGCATTACAGTATCTCCCATTAAGATAGTGCTTATTTCAATTTAATCTGAATAGTGCACACATTTACCCACCCAAGCAAAGAAAACCAGTGGTTAGCAATAGAGACCCTTCCAGTTACTATGTACTACAACCTGAAACTGCAGGGGATCAGAGACTACAGTGACCAATATAAAAAGCTGGACAGAGAGTCATTCATCATATTAAAAGAGCTCTCAACAAGACCTGTGAACACTTGCACCCCATGTGAAAGCAACTACTTATGCTCTTTCACTATCCTTTGTTGGAGGCTCAACATGACCATGTCAAGAAGAAACTTTAGCTAAATTCTTCCAAAGGACACGAAGAAGTTGAGCTGTTTTATATCTAGGTTGGTTTTGAAAAGCATGATGCATCAGGTTAATACAATTTATCCAGCTGTTCTTTTAAAAAGGAACTACTTTGAGGCCATATCTTGCATCAAAGATTGCTGACACCTAGGGCACCTATACACAAGCACAGAAACTGCTGGATTTCATGTATCAGCATCCCTGTGCTTAAAAATGATGGCAGTAGTACTTTATCTAAAGCTCACAGAATGACCTTTAGTTCAAGCATCCCTGCCATCATGTTTAAGTGCAGGGATGCTGATACACAAGATGCTGAGGTGCGTTAATTAGAGCAGCTCTCAGAGCCACTCTAATTAAAGTGCCACCCCCCCACACACCTGGAGCATGTGCCACCCCCCACACACGTGGCCCCTAATTTGTAGGCCACCCTTCTCACTTTCAGCTCAAAACCCATCTACCAGGTTGGTTTGGGGTCCAGTGCAATTGGGACCATATATTCAAAAGAAGCTGCAATATGTCCATGTAAAAGCCTGCATTATCATGTATAAATATGAAATTGTATATGCACATCAAATGAAAATGAAAATTATGACCACAGATGTATGACATACACATGATGTAAGAGTCTCTAAATACAGGTTCTGATATGGGTGCTACTTAAGCTGAGGTGTCTTGAAAGTGCAGGGTACGCTTACAATTAAATGAAATACAAATACAGTAACATTTAAACTATAACTGTAACACGTACTACAGCACTTTTGGTTTCTGAAAAGATAATAAAATTTGGACTAAGTAAGGATTTGATCACTTGGGGTGTCTTTGATTAGTGTGTTCTCCTAAAAAACATATTAGGTCTACAAAATTTTGAGCATGTTAGTGACTGTTCTATCCTCAGAACACAGGTTTTCTCCAGTTCAGAAAGAGTTGGAGAAACTAGTTGATTTTCCAGTCATCTGGTCTGTAGAATCCAGACAGGATTTCTTCACCATGCTTTGGGAATACACGGAAGAGTAAAAAACAATATAATTCCAACTGACAAAAAGCTCCAGCTAACTGGGTTTCAGTTAACATATTTGCTCTGTGTTTTGTTTCTTCAAAGAAGGCAACATATTTTGTGAAACACTGTGCATGTTTGAGGAATGGAACATTATCTTTCTTCTTGTCACTTTAATGTGGAGCTTTTTCATAATATCAAATCCCCCAAATTATTTGAACTTGATACCATTAAGAAATAAAAGTGGACATTTCATTTACAGAAATACTTTAAGATTACCTATGCCAATTTCACTCCTGCAGTTTACAAGTGCTAGTTTGACTATCAGATTTTTACATGAATGCATAAGAAATTTTACAATATAATGAGAAAATATTACAGTTTTAGTGTGACAGAGTTCAAAGAATATTCCCAAATTCCTAGCAAGAGCCACAAACATGGGAAATTGAAAACATTAAATTGAATATACTTTCTTTTGCTTATTCAAACAAGAAATTAAAATATTTAGCCTGTTGGCTACATTTTCGATTATATAATGCATATAGGATATTAAACTGGTCATTTTGTATAAAATATACTAAATGTAAGTAGGATGGAAGACAGTCGCATACAAAAAGGATAAAAAAATTAGCATTGTGAGCAGAACTGATACCACAGATGCCCATCAAGTTCATTACTTTGTGATCTGTTTATACATGTATATTGGGATCCTCATCCAGAATTTAGTTATATATGCATATAGTTACCATGACCTTTCATATAAATACCATAATTCCATACATCTTAAACTGTGTAGTATATTCCCAGTTAAAAAACTTGGATCACGTAGACCTTTTTCCCACTAATGTAGCACAGACTATTACCATATCTTTCACCAACTATTTGTGCTTTTCTGCCACTATCATTTATACCCAGTCTAGGAACCAGGAAGAAAGCAAGTTTTCTACAACCACATAACATTCTAGTTATATATAGCCCCTACTGTAACTTAATCTTATTCTTACTATGAGACACAGTGGCCATATCTACAAGTGCAATGGACTGCACAGTTGTTACTAAGCAGTCATTTAGTACTTGCAAAAGCTTGCTCAATACTTGCATTTAGTACTTATATGAGCTTATGCAAGTACTAAATAACTGGCAGCAACTGGTGTTACTGCACAGTACCATCACTTCGCTTTTTTTCCCCAATGCTTGTTGCTACTGCACAGTAACATTGCCACTCAATTAGTGCCTGGAAACACTATTGCATGGTAGCAATGAGCTACAGTGCAGTAGCTCATTGCTACTGTGCCATAACATCTTGTGTAGATATGCCCAGTGTGTGCATAGCGGGTGGGGGAGGACAGAGGATGTAAATATCAAACAAAATGAGGGCATTCCTACCTTCAGTCTTTTTTGTTTCCTGCTTTTCTCCTCAATCAATATCTGGTATCTTTCTCCCCAGTCAACAACAAAGACTTTTGTGTTGCATATCTAAACCAGTGATTCTCAACCTTTTGACTAGGGTAGACATTAAAAAAGTCTGAGCATGAATTGATTCAATCTTTGCAGGTAAGTCTAACCTGGCTAGGCTGAACTGGTTTGTAACCACACAAACATCCCCTCTGGACTGAAGAAATGCAGGCACATGCCTGCAGTGGCTCAAGCTAGAAGCCACGGGGCACTAGAGCAGCCCTCCCATCTCTTCCACACTGCTGAACTGAGGGTATGATGGCCAGGCCCCAGCAGGATGCTCTGATTATGGAGGAGTTCTTCCCCCTCGCTGCTCCTGACCAGCAAGGGAGCCAGCAGGGAGTTCCACAGCATTTAGTTACACAGCAGGGAGTTACACAGGGAATAACACAGCATTTATCAGCCCATCAACAAAACAAAAGCCTCTCTCATTAGTTCAGACTCTTCTTAAACAACTTTTTCCAAGGAAGGAACAAAGGGACATTACCAGCTGACCTGTTGATTAGCTCCAAAAAGCCCTAAGCAGACACTGTCCTGTCTGCCTTACACAGACACTTCTCAGTATTAGCTAGCATACCACATGCTGGCTACTATCTGTGCTGTGGGATAGGGGAGGGGGAATCCCTGCTTGAGCAGGGCGGAGTGGAGGGAAAACAAGAGGACACCAGGCAGATTCTGCTATGTCTGCAGTCTCTGCTAGAGCTCCAGCAAGGGAGCAGAGGGGTGGGGCCAGCCTGTTCTCTGGAGCAAAGAGCACCGCCTAGAGCTGCAAAGCATCTGGGATGCTGGGGGACTCTGGTTTAAGTTAAACCAGCAAGGGGTCTGGGACAGACATTGTATAATCTGGGACAGACATTGTATAAACCGGTAAGACCCAAATAAGTTAAGTCTAATACTACATTCAACCACGTTTATCTCAAACCAGTTTCAGCCATTTTCAGATTGGTGTATGTGCACTGAACATCTGTTTTGTTACAGGTTTAAACCAATTTCTGATCACTTAAAGTGGTTCATGTGTAATGTCTGTCCCTAGCCTTTTAGACTCAAAGCAGCCCTCACTAGACTCAAGGCACCCCTCAGAAAATGTCAGCTTTTCATTTTTACTGCCTTTTTTACTACAAAAAGAATAGTAAAGAAATTTCTCTGTTGCAAAGAACTCAAGAAGACCACAACAGGTCAGAATTCCTTTAACTCTGTGGATTTTTATTAAAAATATCTGGGCTTATCTTTTGAATCATATTTGCACACTTAACAGTACTAACATTATATGGTATCCCATGGCAACCCTTGAAAGCATCTCAAGGCACCCTGGTTGAGAATCATGGGTCTAAGCACTTACTCATTCTCTCATGTCCCAATTTTAGTGCTGAAAATATATCTTCATTTAAAAATCTTCACTTAAGCTGAAGTGATTTTTTTCTCCATTAACACTTTAAAAGGTAGGTATGGTTTTAGTTGCCTTGTGTAATTTTGCACAATATAAATGGTACCTTATAATTTAGTACCTTCTGCAAGGACAACTTGACACCAACAACAGTGACGTTTAATCTCAAGTGTCATTGTTAGAGCAAATTGAGTTTTGGATCTCAGATACTTGTTTCTTCTCTGCCTGATATTGACAGCAAACATAACCAACTATGCCAATCTAGTGAGTATTCCCTCATTCTGTGATTTTCTTATTGCAAACTGCACTGTACGTGTCATTTATAGCTCATATACCAGGGGAAATTTTAGAAAGCTACTTCCACAGACTGTCCCTTTCTGTACCTCTGATGAACAACAAATCAGAGTATTAGACTCAGAACCTCATCACTAATTTACCATTGAAGAGATTCATTTGGCTCCTGGTGACTGTTCTTTTATTAGTATTCTAGATATTGCCATGTTGTCATTTATTACTCTTTGGCAGGTGTTTTGCAGCTGCTGCTCCACATCAGGAAGCAGACATTCTGTCTTTTGTGTCCCTGATGAAGAAAATGTAGCCTATGAGACATAATTACCCATTCCCTGTGGCCTCTATAAGAATTGGGAATGCCATAATGGTACACCAGCTAATATGTGACAAGAAAGAAAGAGAGCAATAGAGCATAGAAAGGAGTCCATGCACCTAATATATTTCTGAAAAAATGATAGCTTTCCCACAAGACATATGGAAACAACTGCTTTAACTGACTGTATAATACCCCTTCATACAGACAAGACCAATCTGTTTGACAGATAACAGTAAACCCAGTAATACATGAGCATTCTCTTTGGGCCAAGAAGCAATAATGTCTCTCTACCAGAGTTAGTGCCACTATTACAATGAGGAACAGGATATTAATTATATTCATAGCAAAGACAGAAATGAGGCTATGACACTGCTGCATAATAGTATTGAGACTGCCATTCCCAGTCCAAACTTCTCTAATTAAGTCCCAGTTGGGGTCCCCTGTTCACTTCTATAATCATGATTTCAAAGGATTTTTAAAAAAGGTCAGTCATCAGTTTCAGCCCTTTCCAGGTTTAGCAGGGTATATAAATGTTTGCGCCCAATGGTTATTCAGTTTCCATTTTGATATTAGTAGGCAGTATGAATAAAGGTGTCCAAACCACAGAACACTCCATATCAGTTTAGTGGTCCAGGACTTCATGATTCTAGGATTACTGCAATTTTGTACAATTCACCAGAACGGGGCCTCCCAGAACAACAGGAACATACAGAGGAACTCTGTGGATAACTCATTACGTTCCTCCACCTACTACCACAGTCTTAATGGGCATTTATACACATCCTTCCCCCCCCCCCGCAACGTGCCAGAGATCTGTTGCTTTGGAGCAGACTCAATTAATTGATGAATTACTTGTAAAGTAATATTTGAGAAATTGTTCTGAAATATTGGGCATTTTTACACATGTAAGTGCCACAGCGCCTGGCACTTTGAAAAGCATGTAGTTGTATAAGCAGTGAAATGTGCATCAGTGCTGAAAATATGGCAGAGGTGCTTTCGTTCAAAAGCATACTGCTGCCATTTTCTGCGTGCTGATGCACATTTTGCCGCTTCTACAGCTACAGCTTAATTGAGTCTGCTCCGCACACAAGCTAAAGCTAACTGCGCTGCATGCAGTTGTAGGTGGCAAAATGCATGTCAGCAGGCAGAAAATGGCAGCAGTGTGCTTTTGAACTAAAGCAGCTCCATCATTTTCTCAGCACTGATGCGCATTTTGCTGCTTATATAACTGCACACGTCGCAGAACAAGACGCTTTTCAAAGTGCTGGCACTGTGGCACTTACACGTTGAAAAATGCCAAAAGTCCAGAACAATTCCTCAAGTATTATTTTACAAGTCATGTCAAATAAGAAAGCATCATATAACAGTATAGCATAGTACAGTATAGCATAACACACATAATATAGGTACACTCACTCAAATAATGCATATAAATACCTACAGTGGAAACACAACTATACATAAAGATTTTTAGTACAGTATATGTACAACCTTCACTATTCAACCTAATTGATTATTTTTTTCTTTTTGGTCCATTGAAAATAAAAGGAATTCCAATGACAAATCATGGAACAGGTTGTGTTTTTATCCCATTTATATTCTAAAAGAAATTTCAAAATGATTTTGTTTTGCCAAGAGCATTAACATTTTCCTAAACTTTTCTTTTAAAGCTGTAAGGAAAAAAAAATCCCTTAATTAATTATTTTTACTTTTCTTTACTTTTTCAATAGGAAAAAAAATCATACTTTTAAAAAAAGAAAGTAAATTTTCTTTCTAACTAAATGTATAGTCTGAAAGAAAATCATGACATTTCAAGCAACCAAATTTCATGGACTACTTTTAACTTTTCCTGACCATCTAGGCTATGGATTAGTGCTACAGAGTTAGTTGGTTGGTTGGTTGGTTGAACTATACTAATCTTTCTGGTAACTTCATAGACATACTTCTAAATTGGCTGAGGGCTATGGAGGGAATAAGAGTACTGAAGAAACCACCAGTCTTACTTTTCTACTATTAATGTTTCTTTTCCCAGCACTACTAAAATAATGTGATAGCATTTTAATTAGACCATGTGGTTGAGAATCAACTTAAACGTTAAAAGTAATAAAATCAGCTAAACACTCCACTTCTGTTTTCCTTGGAATGACATGAGACTTAAAATTAATTAATCCTTTTGTAAAATAATTTCAAAAACTGCCTATTAATGGCCTGATTCTTAACTTTTTTACTCCCGATGAGTGATACTTTTAGATATAAGTAATTCAACTGATTTTTATCTATGAAATAAAATTCTAGTCATGAAATAGAGGTACCAGTTAACAAAAGTTAGGGTGAAGCCCATGTCCTTCAAAATATGTACTTGGTAATGATGAAACTACTGGCTTATCAGAGTATAAATCTGTACACTGTGATATGGTCATGTTCCAGAGACTTGAACTCGAGGGATCATCTATTGAGTGAATATCTCCAACTCCATTCACTCCTTGGGTCCCATATTGAGCCTTGACTGAACTAGGGTGACAATTACTGTCAACTGTAACACAGATATTTGTCCCTCAGGAAATGAACCGAGACCACCAATTTATTTCACATAGGCTATTTAACAGCAATCAGATGATCGCCTTTGGTCACCATGCTGGATTTAAAAGAATGACCTAGAGGTGAAAGGCTCTATAACACAAACCCCTAAGCCACATAGTCACCCTTTCATGTCATTTATTAGGCAGCTTGGTATTGGCACTGCACTTATTTATGCTATAATATTTCATAGTATAGTGTCCGAGGTTAATAAAGCCTCATTAACAGTTGCTGGTATACCCCCTAAAGCACTCCAAGGCTTCATTTTATAACAACGGCAAAGAACCTCACAATTTATTTTTCCCCCCATCCAATCTCACATGCCCTACAGTAAAGAATAAAATGTGGGAGACAGAGGAAATATAAGCTATCTACTGAGAAAAGTAAAAAAATGCCATTAGTCTCAAGGTCACTGTTAATTACAGAACCATTTGTATGACACAAAAAGTTAGCAGACTGGCTCTTTCCTGCTCTCAGTTTTGTAGAGCTTTAAAATGGGATGTGGAGAGGAAGTGCATTTCTTGCTATGCTTTTCCTTTTCTGAGTTTCCACATTTTTCAATAAAACATAAAGAAATATTGTGCTGCAGACCCTGCTCTCCCTGAGCACATGAAAGTAAGGGACAAATTTGAAACACAGACTTTGAAATAACCATACAGGCAAACTACTGTGGGTACCCATGGGCTTAGATCATCCAGAATTGCTTGAGTTTACCATTTTTGAAACTGCTGCAAGATTTAGCACAGGTATCGGATAAACACATTTAAGCAGCACTTTAGAACCTATGTATTTATAGCATGAACTATGTGCGATATTAATCCAAAGCCAAAAAGCTCATGATTTAATGTACAGTTCATTGGGCTGGGCCTCAGGAGAGTCAACAGTGTTTCAAACCACAGTGACCCCACAGATCAGCACTGCATAGTGTGTGCTAATTAGCCCCCTATATATGACAGGAACTGGGTGTTCTTGTCATGAGTCCTTGGATCATCCAAAAATGTATATGGAGATGAGGTGCTGGACAACCTAGTCCACCTCCACCTCATGCAAGGAAAGGCCACCCTAATCATATGCAACAGGAAGACACAGGAATCAGGTTAGACACAGGACATTACTTTTTCGTTATGTAATCTTGCAAACTCTGTCCTTGATCCATGCTTGTATAAATTTCATGGCAAAGTTTTTCTGTACAATATTGTTTGTCACCAGAGCTGATTATAATATGACATTGTATGTACATTGACAGCACTTTGCATACCAGGCCAAAAATAACATATCAGAATAGTATTAATAGTCATTTAATAATTTCTACTAAAAGTCTCATGAACCTTACTTCCCCCTACAAACCAAATCTCATATAGTTGAAAATAGACTCAGACAAATTGCTAGAACATTTTCTCACCATTTAACTTCCAAAATATTATGAATATTCCACTTTGCACATTTTGCTTTTTCCATATGTTGCCTGCTTGCATGAAACAAAAATCTGAAGTTTGGCTGTTTGTTTTTTGGTGAGTTTTAGTTGTGCTTTTTAATAAAGGAGCTTTTTTCTTTGCTCAGTTTCAGTAAACAGAATGTGGATACTCCATTATTTTTACCATCTTATTTAACACCTGGGCAGTTCTAAAGCTATTCAGAGAAAGTCACATCATGTGCTAAAGCCCTACCATTTTAGTTGCAAGCTGTTCTTAAAGGATGGATTTGAGAAATAGTGCCTCAAGTTGCACTGTATGAGCAACAGAGTGCATTTAAGCATAGTGAAGTCTATCATTATGTGATGTTCTAGTGTTATTGTTTTGGCAGGCAAGGAAAGGGGAGGTAGTTGTAAAATAGCAGAAGTGGGTCATGGCAGGAATGAGGTTTGAATGTTTACATTGTTCATATAAATGAATAAAACAATACACTCAGCAACAAATTATACAACAGAATACAGGCCAAGCTGCCTCTGAATTCAAGCAGAGGGCTCAAATCTCTTCTGCAAAGAATGTACAGCTCTTCAGGGAGAGAGAAGGAAAGATTGGGTCGAGATTTGTCTGAGCTGCATAACTAGTGGAGGTGAGAACAGATGTCTCCTGGTTTCCAGTACAAAACTTTATCTACAAATTTGTGGGGCACATTCAGCTCTCATTTTCTCCCTGTGCAACTATGCTGAAGTCAGTGCAGTAGGTAAAAACGGAGTAAATAAGGTGAGGTTTTCTGTTTAAGAAAGTCTAAGAAACACTTTAGAATATTCTCAATCAATGGATAGATTGCACCCTCAGTTTTCATATCCATGTAAGCCCAAGTACAAATTCACTCCTACTTATAAAAGTGTTTAGTAATGAGGAAATATTCTGAGTTTTATGTTAGTTGCAAAAGAAAGGGAACACTTCTGTTAGGAAGTGGTTCTGGTTCAGCATGATGCTATATGCAGGAAGTGAAAACTATGAGTTAATTTGAGGATATCATGCACTTAAATACAAAGTCTCCTGACTACAATAGAAATTAAAAGTCAGAAATTACAAGTGTGAGAGAGAGAGAGTTCCTGAATTAAAGATTTTAACAAAATAAAACATTCTTGGGTCACAAAGTCCCCATAGAGTTCACCATGCAGGTTCAACAGGGCCAACTACTTGATTAGAATTTAGCATCTAGATAAATCCTTTGCTGACAAAGGATGGGATTAGTGCTATTTGGGCTTTATTGAATCAGGAACTATGTTCCTTGATACCTCAACGAGACTGCTTTTAACCATCTCAGTTGATGAGAATTCCACCTTTGTATCCAGAAAACTATACCACAGTTTTAAAGATCTCATTGTTACGGAAGTCTTTGGCTGGAAATAGATGTTGCCTTTGTGCTACCATTAACAGTTTTTATGGCAGCACATATCAAAAGCATATAAGTGTCCACGCCCTTTGTCATGCCAAAAATGCCCAAATTTGTGGCTGTAACAAAAGATAGTGATTTCTGTAGAGGACTGGGCCCCTCTAACCCCAGGAGAGCTTGCCCGGCTTTTCGCTCATCAGAGATATGCCTTCAGGTATCTCCAGGGCACACCTTTGTAAGCAGGAAACCCCAGCTTTCCCCACTTACAGAGACATGTCCCTGAAATTTCCAGGGCAGTGGCTCTATAAGGTGGGAACATGTCACCCACTGTCACACAGGATCAATGGCTGGGACAACCGGAAATGTGCGTTTTACACAATGAAGTAGGTCAACTGCCGAGACATCTTGTCAGAGCTAAGCCGCTTCATTTGGCAATGTCTCTTTATACCTTTAGATCACATCCCCATAAGCAGGGGCATGTGTTTGCAACAGCAAAAATAGCGGCACAAATTTGTGCCAATACTTTTCATAGCTGTACGTGCCCCTGTGTGTGCTTTGGTGCAGGGAAAAATGCCCTGCTTTGGGCAAACTGCCTTTTCTCCACTTCTCCCAGCTCCCAGCATACTGGAGGAGCCAGGATGGAATTAAAGGCGGGGAGACACTCTGGCCAGCACCCCGAACCAATTGTGGGGTTTCTTTAAAGAGCTTCTGCAGTGACAACTACCAATTATCACAATATCAATATTCACAATCTCTGTTTCAAAGACTGCCTTATGGTCCTCTTGCTTGTATGACTTCAATAAAGCTATAGCTGTCCATACCCACCAAAGGTCTCGTTTGTGAATGGGTGGGCAGGTGTGGACTGCCTTCCTTTTTCTTTTTTCTAATGCAAATTGTCAAAAATCGTACAGAATGAAAATACTTATTTTACTCTGCACATGAAAAATTTAACATTCTTCAAACTCCATCTTTCTCTCTACTCCTGGATCATACTACTGTGTTCATTTCACTTTTCCTGCTTTACCTAAAACTCAGCTTAAAATAGATTTTTTTCATTATTTACCAACTTATCTGTATTTCTTTTGGCTTTTATCACTTTTATGTCTCTCTTTCCTTCATCTATTATCTTCCCTTTCTAGATCTTTCTAATTCAAAATGTAAACTCTTCTCCAGAACTGGGCATGAGCATCGGCCACAATATTTTTATTTTCAGCAAGGAGAGCACTATGCAAAATCATACCACTATAAAAATGTAAAATTATGTATACACCCGAGGTGTGATGCACATCCTAATTATATCCTTTGATCTTCAGTCTTGAGTAACACGGAGATTTACTATCTCAGTATGCATATTATGGAGACCTCTTACACAACATTTATCAGTGACCTGAGGGAATAAGTCAACTACCAGCTGAAATATGTCCTTTTTGTGTCCTCTTTCTCCTTGTCAGTTTTCATTCTAATCACCTCTCCCTATGGTATAGACCATAATCATCAAAACAAGAACAGAGGATATTTTGATACATCGTACCACAATGTGTGTGTCATGTTACCCTTCCATCCAAAGAAGAAAACTTAGGTGAAGGAGAAGGTCTATAATCAAAATCAAAATATCAAAATCTGTTCTCTTCCTTTACACAAAATGTTTCCTCTCCTTCTGGTTTTCAGTATTTCATCCAAATATAATTAGCTATAAAAACATCTTTCTTCTTCCTATAGTGTTTCTGCAGCTGAAACATTTATACCTCATTTCTGGTTCAGTTTGAAAGTAAATGGATGAAGGTTTAAATTGTGTATTCATTTTCACAGTGAATACATTTCAGTCAGTGCAAAAAGTAGTAGCAATAGCATCAGATTATACCATGGTTGCTGTCTTCATTTTCCTCCCCTTCTTATACATAGGTCTATTGAAGCTCTTGCTAATGAAGATCAGACCCAAGTGATATTGCCTAAAATTAGATGCAAATGTAAATACCTTCCTGAATTGAAGCCTAAAGTTGCATTCAAAGGCAAAACGACCTCTAACTTCAATCGTGTAGATCAAAGCCTAAATGAGATTTTTGTCAAAGTAGCATTGAAAAGAAAATTTTTCACTTTTTCCAACATAATGTTCATTACAGAACATAAAACTGCCTGGATTTAACATTAATATGGCCTAAAAATGGGGATGCCACAGAATGCAACAACTGGAGGGGAGTCACCATACTTGTGGTAGCAAGGAGAATATTCTGTAGTAACTTACTGACCAGAATAGATAGTATAGACATAGTTTAAAGAAGAACAAGATGGAATCAGGTGAAACAGAGGGAGCAAAGATAAAGTATTTACACTGAGAAACATTGTGAGGGAGCGGCGACTAGGGGCGGCCGTGAACCCCCTAGCGCCGCCTACCGTCACTTTAGGGTGACGTAGCACCCTCAGAACCTCGCCCGCCACGACTTTGATGTTAAGAAATATGATGTGGAGGCTGCCAGTTTCCCTAATGGACGGTCTTGTTAGTCGTCCCTATTCCCAGACGGGTATTTGATAAGCATCCTGCCTTAAGGGCAATGCGTGCCTCCAAGCCTCCCCCTTAGCACGCCCCAAGCCTCGCAGCTATTCCGGGGGACGCTTGTATGGTCCCTCGCCCCTCGGGTGCCCTTGTTCTCACTCTCGGGCACCGGGGCTCTTCGCCCACCTGGCGCCTCCTTGGGTCGGGCCCCAATCTCTGGCCCGTTCCCCACGCCCTGGGCCTATCACGCTGGCGCCCAGCTACTTGCTGGCGCCTCCTGGGTCGGCTCCTCCAGCGCCGCTCACTAACGGCCCCCTGGGCCGGGTTCTAGCCGGCGCCTGGCTAATCGCCGGCTCTGCCTGAGTCTGGAGCACTCTCGCCGCCCTAGCCTCGGCGCCTTCGGGCCGGCTCGCTCTCGCCGCCCTAGCCTCGGCGCCTTCGGGCCGGCTCGCTCTCGCCGCCCTAGCCTCGGCGCCTTCGGGCCGGCTCGCTCCCTCTGCCCGGATCTCGGGTCTCTCGCCACTCTAGTCTCGGCGCCCTTGGGCAAGCACTACCGCCGCCCTCGTCTCAGCGCCCTCAGGTGGCTAGCTAGGCTGGTCTTGCCACACTAGCCTTGGCTCAATCGCCGCCGTAGTCTCGGCGCCCTCGAGTGGCTAGCTAGGCTGCTCTCGCCGCGCTAGCCTTGGCTCAATCGCCGCCGTAGTCTCGGCGCCCTCGAGTGGCTAGCTAGGCTGCTCTCGCCGCGCTAGCCTTGGCTCAATCGCCGCCCTAGTCTCGGCGCCCTTGGGCCGGCACTACCGCCGCCCTAATCTCGCGCCCTCGGGTGGCTGGCCTTAGCGCTATCGCCCCCTAGGCTCGATGCCCTTGGGCCACTAGCCAGGCCTGGCTAGGTCGCCTTGCTGGGCCTTGCCCCGCTGGGGCCTTGCCCCCTCTGGGCTGACTCCACGTGCCTCGCGCACTGTCTCTGCCCCGCCTGGGGCCTTGCCCTCTCGGGGCTGACTCTGCGTCTCTCGCGCTCTGTCTCTGCCCCGCTCCAGGGGCCTTGCCCTCTCGAGGCTGACTCTGCGCCTCGCGCTCTGTCGTTGCCCCGCTCCGGGGCTAAACACCGCCCTTATGGGCCGGGGTCTGTAACCCCGCACCCCGCGCCTCGCTGGCGCAATATGGTGCCCTATCGCACCGACAATAGTGCCCCTGGCACTATGCCCAACTGGGCACTGGGAAACCCCAAGCTGTGGGGAAGCTCCCCTTGAGGCCTCCTCGCTCCCCTACAGCCTCCCCAGTCCTCCGGATAAACTGTAACTTAATACTCCAGCCATCTGGCTATAACATAAATACAAAGGCTCCACACGCCTAACAACTCCAAGCCCCACCAGGGCCCGCAATCCTACCTCCAGTCAGGGCGATGCTGTTCCCTGCATCATTGCAGCCGGGTAGCGCGATGAAGTAGCAGCCACTAACCCAGGCCGCTCAGCTCAGCCGCAGAGCTCCTGCTCCTGCGGCAGCCAGAAGGGAACTGTGTCTCAGGCTCTGGCCTGAGCTGGTTTTAAAGGCCTGGCCCTGCCCCCTTCCGGTCATGTGACCACCTGGTTACCCTGGCAATCAGGCACCTGAGCTGCCTGGGTGATTGGCAGCCCTGCCAATCACTCTCACAATCACGGAGCCCTTCTGTGACTCCGTGACAAACATGATAGAATAAAGCAAGACACTCTGCATTATTTCTCAACTTCATGGATTTTGAAAAGCCCTTTAATTCAATATGCCATATAACACAGTGGGGAAATACTAAGCAGCTACAGAATGCCCATCAAAATAATAACCATCACTGAAGATGTATATGACAACTTCAGTAGTAGTTGATGGACTACAATTGTCTTTCTTTGAAGCATCAACGGGAGTCAAATAAGAATGCAAGCTTTTCCTGATAATACCTACCTCTAGTCCAAAAACAATGCACACATTCAAACAAAAACAGACTGAGTATAAATGCAGAATGCATAGAAGAGAAGACCAAGCAAAGAAATAGCATGGAAATCACTGAAGGAAAATGTATGTGCATAAGTCACATTCTAAGAATGGGTGATGATGAAATAATAAATAGGATGTATTTGGGAAATCAAGAAAGACCCAAGAGATATGGAAGAGGACAGCAAAGAAAGGAATGAAGAAATTCAGAATTGATTGGTCAACATTAGAAAGAAGAGCAACTGATAGAAGTGGATATCCTTCCTAGTTGACTCCATATGCCAGGCAGCATAAAACAGTTTATCTACACATAGTCAAAGACACTAACCACTATCCAAGAACATAGAACAAAACAAGTCGCAAGAATTATACATAGAAAGGGATACTCAAAATTATTCATAGAAAAATGTAAAAGGTTGTACAGGGAAAACAATTTTTAAAATATTTAAAATAGCAGTCCATTTTTCAAAGGAATGTTAATCTCTAAGGGCATTTTTACATATGCTCCAGGAGGCATCAGTGTGGGGGGGGGCACTTTAATTAGCAAGCACTTTGAATTAAAAGTGCCTGAGCATCACATGTATCAGCACCTCCTACATTGAAAACTGGTGGCTGGGCACTTTCAACTAAAGCTCATCAAATGAGCTTTAGTTCAATGCACCCCGCTGCCAGTTTTTGGCACGGGGACGCTAATACATGTGATGCTAGAATCTACTGGAATGGGTTTATTTCTGTGCTCCAGCAATTAATTGAGTCGGCTTCAACGTGCTAGATTTCCAGCATGTCAGAGACAGCTCCCTGTATGTGTACAGGAACACTAAATGTTTTTTATTCAAATTGTTTTTCTCTAGACATATTCTTAATATCTCAAGAGAAAAACATCCTCAATACAAAAGTATTTCTGTGGTAAATATAATAGCCATACAGTCAGTCCTGGTATCTGGCTACATGGAGTAACAGACTACCATAGGTTAAACATTAACACGCTCATAATAACTTTAAGAAAAGCTTTAATATATGAGGTTATAAAAAATATACAGTAACAACTGCACTGACCTATGCATGACCACCTTAAAAAAATCTCAGTGACTCTTAGTAGCCTTAGTGACTAAATTTTCTCACTCATACTTTATCCCCTCGTTCTATTTAGATTAAAGACGGGGATTATCTCTTACCTTAAGCACTGTAGACCATCCAGAGAGGACGTCAGTTGGGGCTGGGCCTTTTGAGAGCTACTGCAATAAAAACAACAGCCAAAAACACAGTAGTAAGTGACCAACCAACCAAGAGTCCCTTCTAAAACCAGCCATTTGTCGATGGTAAAGTTACATAGTAGATAATTCAAAAGTTTCATAAGTCTCTGGAGCAAGAGCTACATAAGACTTCATTTGGACTGACTCTATGGTTGATTGTATAGCCTAGCGTAGTGTTAGCTTTGATGGTGAATCCCCACTAGGCTTAGAAATAATAGCACAGGCCAGAGTCCTTTCATTGCATGGGTCCCACACAGAAGACAGGGAAGGTTTCCAGAAAGGGGGCTGGACCCCTTTTGATGATGGTTGAGGAAGATCTGTGTATGAAGGGGATATTCACCTTTCATGGGTGAATTTGGAGGAATTATTGGGACCTTTGACTATATATACCCCTTGCTCTGGCAAAGCTCCATTGACTTTAAACTGCCACTATTTAAAACTTTAGGTCAGGAGAACCTTTCAATAGGAGCAGCCTTTAGGTGGGATCAGGGCTAGATTAATGCATAAGCAAATTAGGCACATGCCTAGGGCCCTGAGCTGCAGGGGTTCCCTGGTCCTTCCCTCCATGGCAGCAGCATGAATGGTCCTGTCGACCTCCCTTCTATTCCCTTCTCCTCTGTTTTGCCTTGCTGCCATGGCGGCTGCTTCTTAGTGACAGCTCCAAGCCCCACGTCCCACAGCACCAGGATGAGGAGGGGGATCTCAACCAGCCCAGGGACACAGAGTTTGTTTGCCTAGGGCCCACTAAAGATTAATCTGGCCCTGGCTGAGATACTACTTTTTTTCCATGTGAAGCAGAACTAAACTGATTGCCCAGAATTTATCAACATAGAAGAACAGAATGTGTATCTGATTCTTATGTTAGAAGGACAAGCACAGCTGACATTTAGTCTCGTCTACAAAGGCAGGATTTGTCACAGTTGGCTTTCCTATTCTTTTTACAAAATTTAGGTTAATATCTTACATATAGCCATCAAGAGAGAAAAAAACTACATCTTAGTGACACTGGCACATGGGGAAACAAGCGTAGGTGTTCGTAGTTCTGTGTAACAAAATCATGGGAAATTAGCAAGTATAATAGGTGAAAATTAGCTGATTAAAAACTAAAAAAATATTCAATTTCTAGTTTGTATAAGAGTTTGATTTGCTGGAAAAATATTATTTCACAATAAGGCTACAATACTAGCATAATTCTTGCAATAGGATTTGTCAAAAGAAATGCTTCAATACAGAGTTCATATGTAGGAATGGTCCACCTCCTCTATTAAATCATAATGTGCTGTATGATTTAATCAAGATCAAACAAAATTCAATTCAATGTGACAGAAACCAAAGGCTTATGCTGCCAAGCCTACGGCAGAATTTGGTCCAGACGCCAGGACAACAGAAAATCAGTCCTTAATGCTGGTGTGCTTAAAAATATTGCCTTAAGCAACAGAGAAGGTGACACAACATGTGTAAAAGAATTGCATTGCCATATTCTCAGAACACCTAAGTTAAATCTGTAACAAATCCAATTAATTCGAATGTGGCACCAGATGTAATAAGTTTTGTGTTAAATGTAATGCACATTGAGTATATACTGATTGTCACAGTTAAATTATATTATTGGGGCATTGTTCAGCTCTGATGTTCACTTAATAGTAACAAGCTCTTACAGTATGTTTGTGATTAGGATTCTAGAATCACAAATCAGAATTTTTTTAAAAATCCTTTAATGATCCAAAGCTTTTGATATTTACTTATATTTTTCCCTCATTACATTTACATCCACACTATTATTGATACATATATGGTTTCCCTCCATTTATGCAGTACATGTGCTCCTGGAGAACGGCGTATAAATCGAATTCACATAAAGCGAACCCACTTTACAATGTAACAAATAGGGATAGGTTCCCATGGTGGTGAGGGAGGGAGTGAAGTTGGGACTAGGGAAGGGGCAGTGGGAGGGGTGCCGCTCCTGGGGCTGCACAAGGCAGCAAAGCAGAGGGAACACAGCGGCACTCACCCCAGCCCCAGCTGCAGTGGCCCTGGCAGCAGCCGGCAGCAGCCGGCATCAGCTACCTGCAGCTGCTGGGCTGCACTCTTCTCCACCTGTCCCCCCCAAATCTGGGCTATGCTTGTCTGCACTCACTTTTGCTGCTGGGCTGCACCTTGTCCTGGTGCAGGCAGCTGCTGTTGGCTGCTCCCAGGGCCACTCCAGCATGACCTGGGGTGAGTATGGACAAGCGGAGCCCCAGGCAGCATGGGGCATGGCACTCACCCTAGCCCTGGTAGCAGCCAACACCAGCTGCCTGTAGTAACTGCCCTGAACCCCCCAGGACTCTGCCAGTCCCTACTCATCTCAGCCTGTGCTAGAGTGGCCCCAAGAGTGGCTGACACCATTTGCCTGCAGCCGCTGGGCTGCACTGTGAACTGGTGCAGGCAGCTTGTGTCAACTGCTCCTGGTGCTGGGGTGAGTGTCATGCCCTGCACTGCCTGGGGCTCCGCTTGTCTGCACTCATCCCAGTCCATGCTGCAGTGGCTCCAGGAGCAGCTGACACCAGCTGCCTGGACCAGGCCATGGTGCAGCCCACCAGCTGCAGGCAGCTGGTGTCGGCCACTCCCAGGGCCGCTGCATCCGGGGCTGAAGTGAGTGAGGACCAGCAGAGGCCTGGGGGGTTTGGGGCATGGTGTAGCCCAGCTGCTACAAGCAGCTGGTGTCAGCTACTACAGGGGCTGAAGTGAGTGCTTCACTCCACACCACCTGGGGCTCCACTTGTCTGCACTCACCCCAGCCTGTGCTGGAGCAGCCCCGGGAGCAGCCAACACCAGCTGCCTGCACCAGGGGACTGTACAGTTTAGGAGCAGAGGTGAGTGCAGACAAGTGGAGCCCAGGCACTGGGGGGGACAGGTAGAGCATGGTGCAGCCCAGCCGCTGCAGGCGGCTGGTGCCAGCTGCTACCAAGGCCCTTGCAGCTGGGGCTGAGGTGAGTGGGGCCATGGCCCTTTCCCTTCTCCCATTTCCCCCCCTGACTTACCTGCTTGGTCCGGGGGGGGTGGGTGCTGATCGCATAAGAGTGAATTTACCTCGCCTATAACGAATTATGGGTCTAAATATGCTCATCGCATAAGAGCAAATTCACATATAAAGAACCTGCATAAATAGAGGGAAACCTGTATACTTTATACTGATACATATATACTGCATAACAAGTAGAGAGAGTGTAAGAAGGAGGGCAAGAGTAAGAGTTCACATGCTCTAACTGCATGCTTGCACAGCTTTTTTCATGAAAATTATAACAAGATATATCTATATCTGTAACTACTGCTAGCCATCTGCTTCTCCATTACTAGTTAGACAATTACAACTATAATCATCACACTAGAAATGGGTCTTCAAAAGGAAGTTGAAGGAAGTCAGTGTAGTTTCTTTAGAGAGAAATTCAGGGAAGGTATTCAATAATTTACTGGGATGATATACAGAACATGAAGAGGGCTGCAGAAGAAGTGAAAAAAAAGCATAACAAGAAGCAAGCAGAGCAAGTAAAAGAGGGCTGGCTCCTGAAGAAATTAAAGATGAAGACAAGGAGCTAGTATATGAGCTTGTATAAGAAAAATCAATGAAGTGTCTCAAAGGAATGAGAGATGACATGATCCAAATGCCAGAAACAGGACCGTAGCAAAAACATATTTTCTTGAACATCCATTTCATCTGCATTCTGGTTAGGATAAGCAGACTGCAATAGGCAGGATAGGAAATAAAAACCCAGATGACATTTCTGAACAATCAAATAAACAAACCAGACTTTAAAAGTAGCATCAATGCACTTAAGTGTGAAGTTGGAAAGACTTGAGTAGATGACATCCAAGGTTACAGGCCTGAATGTCTGGAATAGCAGGGGTATTTTAAAAATGGATAATGAAATATTGTGAGGGGGAGAGAGGAAGATAAAGAGTTCAGTTTTGGTTATGATAACTTTAAATCAGTGCCAAAATCTCCATGAGATATCAAAACAATGGAGGACTGTCAAGTCACTAGCCTAAAAATAGCACTTGGTCATATGAGCAAGCAACATCAAATAGCATATAAGTTGGAGGAAAAAAGGCTGAGAGAAAACCAAAATAGAAATGCACAGGACAAGACATGAGAGGATTGTAGAATGAGCAGTAGCAGAGCTGGGGGGGAGTGACTGGAGCATCAGACCGAGGCACCAATTTGGAGGGGCCAAAAAACTGGACTTCACTGCCAGCACAGCTGCTACTGCTGCCCAGATAACAAAAAAACTGCTTATTATGCCCCTGAGAATGAGAAAAATATACATGTCAATAAGAGTGGAGAGGGCAAGGAGAATGAAGAAAAAAACCTGCTCATTTGACATGATGAGGAATAGATTAGCTTACACTTTGAGGAGAGTAGTTTTATTGGAGCAGAGAGAGAGAAAGGAAGTGAGAATCCCTAGGAGGTTAAAGGAGTTTTGTGACATATTTCAGGAAAGCAGGATTGTGCTCCATATGATGTAGAGTATAAAGGAAAGCAGGATTGTGCTCCATATGATGTAGAGTATAAAGCAAAGTATAGAGATGTACAATAATTTTAGGAATACTGATAACAAAACAAAGAAGTGCTAGACAAAATTGAGTAAACATCCCTATGATTCAAGCACTGTGCCTAAGGCTGTATAAACACATTCAAATAATCTGGGAGAATTTTCCCAGGTTTGATCCCTGGTAGAAAAACTTACCCAGAGCCAAGTGTATAGACATTTAAATGCTGAGACCCTGAAGCATTAAGAGCTTGCAGTGCTGACACTGGGCAGTTGAGGCAGGAGAGGAGGGGGAAGGAGTAGGAGAGGGGAGAGGGTTAGCAAACTCTGCAGGCTTCCTTAGAGATAAACCTGGTTGAATGTTGTGTCAGACTTAACTGATTTGGCTCAAACTGGTTTATGCAATGTCTGTCCCAGACCCCTTGCTGACTGAAGATAATCAGACTCCCCCAGCATCCTGGCATGCTCTCTGGGCTGGACAGGGCTTTCTGCTCCACAGCAGAGCTGGCCTCTCCCCTCTGCTCCCTAGCTTCAGCTCTGGCAGTCTCTGTAGGCATGTGCTTGGCTTCTGCCCCCTGCCCCCCCTCACCACTCTCTGGTAAGCAGGCATTCCCCCGTTCCTCACAGACACCTCAGCGTTAGCTAGCAGCCCGCATGTTGGCTACCTCCAAGCTGTGGCACACAGGACAAGGGCAGAATCAATAGATATCTGGTAATATCCCTCTGCTGTTTTTTTAATGGGCTGATAAGCACTGAGTTAGGGGTGATAAACATTCCCTGCTGGGCTGCTCGGCGGTGGGGGGGCAACTCCCCAAATCATAGCATCCTGCCTGGACCTGGCCATGTTCCCCCTCAGTTCAGCACCATGGAAGGGAAGGGAGGGCTGCTCTAGCACCCTCCAGCTTCTAGCCTGAGCCACTGCAGGCATGTGCCTGAATTTCCTCACTCCAGAGAGAGTGTCTGTGTGGTTACAAACCAATCCAGCCCAGCTAGGTTAGACTAACCTGCAAAGATTGAATCAATTCAGGCTCAGGTTTTTTGAATGTCTATCCCTAGCCAGAATGTATAGACATTCACTCACCCATGATAAACTCTTCTGGGACTTATTTTTCTTGTGCAACAGCCATTTTTACTTTGGGAGAAAAAGCCTGAACATCTGTACACTTGTGGTTTATTCTGGGAGAGCAGTGACTCTTTCAGGAGAAACTGAATGTCTGTATGAGGCCTGGTTAAATCTAACCTGTTTTATTATACATGTTATTATTTGAAGGCAGAGTAGATTTACACTTTATAAACAACTGAATCAGAGATTCATAGATGCTAGGGTCGGAAGGGACCGCAACAGAACATCAAGTCCGAGATGTATAGCATGAGTTTTCTTGAGCCCCAGCTCATTTCATCCAATGCCATGAAAGAATGCGCACAGAGCAGTGTATCAAATAGAGTAATCTGAATACAGAATTATATTTTGAAGCCCAATATACTGCATTAGGCCTAGGTGAAGAAGGTCTCAAGAACCATCTCTCATTGGAACTGATATTTTAAACCTGCAAGTACTTTGACTATATGCAGCACATGTTAATATTACATGCATTTTACATGCTTCTTTACCATCAGCTACTGTTCATGAATATATGAATTTTCAAGGGCTGCCTATACAGACAATATGCTTTAAAAAAGAGGACCCCAGAAATTTTAATTAGGTTAATGATGATAATTTCTATTAGTTTTATTTGTTCATTCTCTAGATGTGGCACAATGACAAAATAGTGTCATGGGGGAGGCACCCAACTTAACTCCTTCAGAGCTATTTGTGGTATGGGAAGCAGTATAGCCACATTAGCATGGCACTTGGCCTGAGCCAATTAGCCCCACTGAGAAGCAAAATATAAGAACCCAGAAGGAGGATGTGCTAATATGGCTAACCAACTTCTGGTACACATTGTGCCATGTAGGCATACCATCAAGATGTATTTGAGCAACCTGCTTTAATTTGCTTGCATATTTATAGTGAACATTTTGCTCATAACATGCATATTCTATATGTGAATCTATGCATACTATTGCAATATTTAACATATCAAGGGTGGCTTTTGGAGGGCTAAAACGGCTGACCTACTGTAACAAATTAGTTAAGCCACACATAGATACTATTAGTCATCAATTTTAGCTCTCATAAGAAAGGACTAATATTGCAATATTTAAAATAGATATTGCATAATTCCATATGCAATATCTGTACATCTTCACATTGTAATTGTATTTTCTTCTTTCTATATTCCATAAGCCAGGGGTTGTCAACCGGGGGTACACATACTCCTGGGGGTACTTGAGAAGGCCCTAGGGGGTATGCACAGGCAGGCAGGGATAGAGCACTGCCATGCACCATTCCATGCTGCCACGCAGGTGCTGCCCACCCATCTGGATGTAGGGGGTGGGGGAAGCTTGCACACGGTGGCTCACCACTCTGCATTCAGCCCCGTGCCACCCTCCCACCCTCCTGCTCCACGTCCGGTCATACACCACTCTGCCCCCCCGCCGCTCCAAGTCCGGCCGCCAGGGGTACACTGATCCAAAAAGGTTGAAAACCCCTGCCATAAGCTATGGTTTTATAAGAAATAATATGATTGATCTTCTTTATATATAACAATGTTTTTATTGAAAACAAAAATGTTTCTTACATTCCTACCTGTTTTGTACTGCAGTTATTGCAGATTGCTGTCATTATTCTGATTGTACAAAAGGGTATCCATAACGTTGGCACCAGACAGAATATTTTTTACAAAATATTTCAGACTATTATTGGTACCAGACCTGTCTTTAACCATAAACATGAAAGAAACTGTCCCAGATGGTGAATGTAAAATGTGCCATAAATTTTAATGAAGCATATAAGTTACTAATAACCATAATGCCAACACTGCTGTGTTTTTGGTAGACCTTAATAAAGCAAAATTAAAAAGGACCATGTTGCATTTAAATAAGTGCCTAAGAAATCTAATATAATTTACTAATTCAGCTATTCACACACTGATTGCACAGCCCCTGGTCATCTGCTCAAGTACAGCTGTTTTATGTAAAAACAAATAATAAAAAAAACTTTTATTGTCCACCAGATGTCCCAGCTTGCAATACTTGCTGGTATATTTCAGGTCACCCAAAGTTCAGGCAGATTTACAAAATGATTGCTCTTGGATGGACAGGGCTATGACAGTGGTAAGTACACTTACGCACTAGGTTTAAGCACGTTATGGAAAAAAGGCTCTGTGTTGATCAGATGGAATATAGTAAAATAAATTGTCTCTAGTGGTACATGTAGGGAGCATAGGTATAAGATTTCAGAATTAACAGCAGACTGTTAGTTTTTTGTTTCAGATCGTAAAAAAGCAAAAAGATAGTCCACCCCATTTTTTTTTTAAATTAAAAGGGCGATAGGGTAGGGGTAAGAAAAGTCTATAGAAATGAGATGAAGTTGTTCTGCACTAGTGATCCCTCTTCTACTAATGGGGAACTAATATGTGTGTGTGTCATGGCCAGCTCCTCTCCCCACCTCCCTCATGCAAAACCATTGGAACAGAGTTATCAGCTGGAGATACAGCCTCTTACACAAAGGGTGCCTGCTGCTGTGCTATGCAGAGCAGGTTTGAAATCAGCAGGCAACATTTTATTTATGTCGTACACAGTATTGGTGCATAGAGGAAGGAGGGACCATGGTGGAGGAAGGTCGGTTTATGTACATATATACCCCCCACCTCTTGAGAGGAAAGATGGCAAAAGCGAGTGGGAGGTGTTTGGATGAAGCCAGGAGCCCATGCACAAGTCACTGTGGGGCACAGAAGTAGAAATGTGATCTCAGCATTAGGATGATACTACTACCATAATAACAGATGATACTACCAAAAGGTGTACAGGATGTGCTATTTTAAAGCTTTTTTTATGAAGTACAATGAAACTTGTAACTTTAAAATTAAACCCAGACATTGCATCAAGAGGTTTTGCTCCTAAATGTGACAAGGAACAAACAGTTTGTCTTAGTAAACTATGCAGATGCTTCTTACATTCCCTGCTGATATCAGAAGAGAGCCATTTTGCCAGAAATGTGTGGGTACTGTTACAAATAACTCGATCACACTGCCCGAGATAGAAAAGTAAAATGTATTTTTCAAATGCCTGTTTTTCATGTCAACTTATTCTTATACACTCAGAAGATTTCATTGCATTTCAAAGTAGACTGGCCAGTTCTATGAGTCTAGTGATCTGTTTGCAAACATCAGTAAATATGTTGTTTGTAATTACCACTTTAGCATAAATTTACATTATAGTTAGTGAGTCAATCACTTGACTAAGATCTTCTCTCCCTCCCCTTTGAGTTACCTTAGGCCTTTATTAACTCAATATAAAAAGTATGGAGGGAGGGTATTTAATTAATGAAACATTCCTTCCATTTTTCAGAACCAGTGCAAAATCTATTGTGTGCAAAAGTCCAAGGGTAGTGTTGTAGCCATAACTGTCCAGGACAAATGCGAGACACAGGGATTTTTGTGGGCTATATTTTTTTTATAATCACAGGGTAGTTGGTCCAGGAAAAGATATCACCCGTAGAAATCCTTGGCTCTCACAAAAGTACAAGGGTATTCTAGTCTGTGGGCCACAGATTTGTGGGGAGGGAGGTAAATGTTTTAACTTAACCTTTAAATTTGAGCCCATACTCCTGATTATTTTTAAATGAAAGAAGATTGCATTCAGTTGCACAAAGAGAATCTGTTTCCATAGTTTGTAACCTTTGGTACAATCCTGTTATCTTCCTCTGTTTCATATGGCTAACAGCCTGCTCATCCTCACATTGTCCATATGTATAATAACATCCTCTGCCACAATCAGTATGCCTTTTCCCTATCACTCACCTAAAGGTACTGCAGTGGTCCTCTGATACTTCACTGAATTCCAGCTCTCCTTACTCTATGAAACACTGCTGCCCACTTTCTGACTGCCAAGTATAGAGAAAAATATGGCATTGATCTCTTTTCATCCTTGCTCATGTCCACTGGCTTGATTTTTAACCTTCTAGAGACTAATTGCATCCTACCTCAATGACCTGGAACTGCCTTTTTTACTATGCTTTTTTCCTTTGCACAGAAGAAAAAGACATAAGCAGGACAGTTCTTCAGCTTGAATGAAAACCTCACCTCATTGAAGTCAAATGAATTTTGCCATCTACTTAGGCCAAATTCCAGTGTATATTACAATTACAGCACAGTCATTACAGCATGGAGGCCATTTGTTTTGGGGGCTATAACCTTTACTGGGCCTCAAGGTACTTTTATATGATAAATAACATATATAAATATACACACATATGCTTGTACATGTGTGAAGGGAAGAATACTGGAGTAGTTAGGTTGCTAGCTTAAGAGTTGAGAGACGTAGTTTCAATTCCCTGCTCTGCAATACACTTCCTATGTGGCCTTAGGCCAGTGATTCTCAAGCAAGGTGGCCATGGCAACCTGGAGTGCCAGTGTATCCTGTGAGGGGTGCCTCAAGGTGTGAGTTGATAAGTGAGGTGTGAAGAGATAAACAGATAAGCAAGGTATATAAACGCAGGCTCAGTCCTGTCCCTGCCTGACCAATCCCTCACCTCGTCCCATCCACCCCCCACTGCACAACCCTGCTGCAAGGAGGCAAGCACTATAATATATAAATTCATTTTAAATTGAATGCCACTTAATTCACAAAAATTAGGAAGGGGCAGGGCCAAATTAATGCACAGGCAAACTAAGCACATGCACAGGGCCCTGAGCTGCAGGGGTCCCCAGTCCTTCCCTCTGCAGCAGCAGCACCCCCTGAGCTGGTGGCTAGCAGGCCAGGGGCTGCCCCAGCTTAGAGGCAACACATGGCTTAATCCAACTGTTCCCTATATATATGTATAAGTACACACACACACACACACACGTACGCACACATATTAGGGGTATGCAAAATGGGCCGTATTCAATTTGGATTTGGCCCAAATCAAGGACAGTGATTCAATTCATTGATTCAGATCACTGTCCCCGATTTGATTCGGCTGAATCCAAATCTGAAGATTCGATGCCGATTCAGAGGATCAACGATCTGGACATAGACACAGCTTTAAATGTATTTTCTACATACCTCAAGGTACCAGCATGACTCATGAACACTGTGATGCTGGGGTGGATGGAGCATCTCAGAGGAGCACAGGGGGGCTCCCCAGTGTGCTTGGTGGTGAACCTGGAAGTGGATCAGAAGTACTTCTGGTCCACTTCAAGGTCCACTGGGGGCCCCTCCACACCCCCTGGCTTGACAATTGGCCACAGGGGGACCCCAGGTGCCCCCCCCCAAGACCCAGGAGGCACCAGTCACCGAGCTGGGGGGTGGGGGTCCCCCACACACTTCCTGGAGGACCTGGAAGTGGACCAGAAGTACTTCTGGTCCACTTCTGGGGCTGCTGCCGAGGACACTGGGGAACCCCCCTGTGCTTCTGTGGGATGCTCCATCCATCCCAGCATCACAGCATTGACCAGCCACCTGGTACCTTGTGGTATGTAGAAAAAACATTTAAAGCTGTGTCTATGTTCGAATGTCCAAATCTTTCTGAATCAATTCAGAGGGTTCTGATTCAATTCAGAGAGATTAAAGGGTCTCCTGAATCTATTCGGATTCAGAGTCTCAGCCACCAAATTGGACACCATTGAATCAGGGATTGAAGCTTTGCACAGCCCTAATGTGTGTGTGTGTGCATGCAGGCGTGCGTGTGTGTGTGCGCGCGCGCGTGCATGTGTGCATGTGTGTAGGGGCCCACAAGTTTGCCTGCCCACTAAAGAGTTAATCTGGCCCTGGGTTGGGGGTGCCTCAAGCCCAAAGAGGGGTGCTTTGAGTTCAGAAGGGTTAAGAACCTCTATCTTAGATCTTAGGCAAAGCACTTAGCCTATATCTGACTCAGTCACCCATCCCACTTAAAATTACCTCCCTGGGCCATTGCAAGCATAAATTGATTTAAAAGATTGTGATCTCCTGAGACACTGGAGAGATGGAAACCATGTATGCACCTAGAATAGATCAACATTATGGCTCCAACAAAAGAACTCTCAAAGGAATTGGAACCAAAGAAAGCAATATACTGGCCCAAGGCATATCAGCATAAATCCATTCTAAGCCTCAAAGGAAATGTTTAGATTATGCTTTGCAATCTGGCCAGAACTTGCAAACAGACTATTTTATCATTCCAGACATGGATGCACATATTTTTCACACAATCACATGGGACATAACATACACACATTCTCCCTCTCTCTCTCTCTCCTCTCTCAAACACCTGCCTGGTACACATGTAGTGCTTCCTGTTTAATTAGCCCTAGTCTGTTGTACTTATTGGCTAAGTCTGTTGGGTTTTGATAAAAATGGAGTTAGGCCTTTTCATTCCCCTTTATCAGAGGTTCCCCAAAGCCAAGACAGGTGTTTGAAGGATTAAAGCTAATTTAAAAAAAAAGGCAAGGGGAGGGGATGAGAGGAGATATCAATCCTCAACGGAGCTAGAATGTGAGAGCAGGGAGCAGGTGCATTGAGAAACTCTATGCATCCAGCTCATTTACTCCACCATGTTCTGTGGAGATCCAAATATTAGTCTTTTCATCCTGGAGTGACACTGGCAGCATGCAGCCTCTATTAACACAAAGACAAGCATAAGCTGTTTAGTGCCAGGATGGCAGCCTCAGCACCATTGCTACCTTGGTAACCAGACCCTGCTTCAATCATTGCTGCTTTTGTTGGCTGGCAGCAACAGAAAACAAAGTGCCACTTCTTGCCATTGTATAGACTCATACATAATAATCCTCTCTAAGCTCATCTTGACGAACTAACAGTTACTGTAGTAGATGGTAGAGAGGCTGCAGCTGAAAACCACAATTTCCCATTCTGTCCTGTATTTTTAAGTACTCATTTGATTTTTCAGCTATTGAGAGAAATTTCTAAAAATTATTGGCTTTATTGAAGTTCCCTTGACTTCATGGGGAGTTTTGACTGAGTTGTGACTGTCAGAACTAGCTCCAGCTTTTTAGACTGCACTTAGGTTGTTGTTACCTTTCAATATTTCATTACAAGTTTCAAAATATTTAACATTTTTCTTCAAGCTCCAAGTCATAGAATCATTTGCTGACTTATGTGAGAATCTCAGCTTTCATTTAAAAAAAAAAAATACTACCCCCATGACTGAGGGGGCAAAAGAGCGTAAACATGTAAAGACAAATAGAAAGAAAGAAATATTGTTCTTGAAGTCTCATGTTTTTAAGCCAGTCTCATGGTTTTGAATAACTGTTTGTCAAAATTGTATCATGGCTGAGCTTGTGAAGATCAAGCCAGAAATTTGTTCTTTCTATGGTTTTGATTATGGAAGCAACTTTATTCCCACATGTACACACCATGTGATAATAATTGTATACTGTATACTCTCAATACAATTCAGCTTACAAAAAGATATTGCAATTCAGCTTTCAATAAACTACTGTTCTCCTCAATGCTTCATTAACCCTACCTACTACTTCAAAATGCATAAGGCTCAATTCTCATCTCACTTGCACAGCTTTAGAGAGCAGTGTAAATCCAGTCAGTAAGAAGTACCATAAGGACTATCCTCTCTCCTACTACCTGTGTAGGCAGCATCCCAATATCTTTTATGGGAATGTAAAGCCACTGAACTCACAACAATCACCCTGGTGCACATTCAGAGCTACATAACACCCGCCAGATTATCTAATAGAACTAACTGATATAGGTCTGGTGAGGGCAATGTAGCTATACAAGTTTACACCATCTGTGTGCAGTTTTGTCCCATGTGAACCTGTAGACCAATTTGTCTACAAGTATACAAAATAAAGCAGGAAGGTGATTGTGAATGTTATCAAAAATCCAGAGATCTATGCAACTGACTGAAAAGACGTTCAACTGATTTGATGTTTTGCCAATTCTTCTGGTGAGTTTCCCTCTAGTTTTCAAACTTCTCAGTAACATATGAACTTGTGACAGATATGGTTCCTTAATGATCCTCAACTTACTTTAATAAAGTTATACATTTAATGACAAGAAGACCTGTAAAAGACACTGGACAGCTTTAAAAAAAGCCATTTAAATCAATATGGAAATACTAGTAAATTGCCCAAGAATGATGGGGCAGGAGCGGGTATGGAGCACATCCACCCACCACCCCATGCTGCTGCCACATCCCAGGAGTGGGGAGCAGTGTGGAGGCAAAGCTTGCCCCGCCATCCCCATCCCCATCCCCATCCCCTCCGCCCCTCTCCACTGCTGCTGCCCCCAAGGAGCAGGGACATGGAGCGGGGAGAAGGGAGGAGAGGTAGCACCACTGGCCTCGCCTCCCTGCTATGTCCCCTCTGTCTTTGTTTCACTAACCAATCAGAGTGCTCCAAGAGCATTAAGGACAGACAGAGACAGATGGACTAAGCCCTTTATTATATAAGAGTGTATATTTGTTTCAAGTACAGGTAGTTCCTATCTAAAGCTCTAGCTCTCAACCCCTCATGCTCTCTGCCAAGGGTTGAAATCTGAGACCAAATTTTGGATTGGGAGTTTGCAAGTGGCACTTCTTCTTCCAGTGATCTGACAGAAAGTCCTAGATATCAACATTTCCAATGTTTGTGCACTTGAATCCAGATCTGGACCCAAATTTTCATTATATAGCTACATCCAAAAAAGCCCACAACAAATGAAATTCTCACCAGTAAGCTAAAGAAGTACTGGTTGAATGAATGGACTGTAAGGTGGATAGAAAACTGTCTGGATCATTGGGCTCAAAGGGTTGATGTCTAGTTAGCAACTGATAGCAAATGGAGTGCCCCAAGGGTCTGTCCTGAGGCTGGTTTTGTTCAATATCTTCATCAACAGTTCAGAAGATGGAATGGATTGCATGCTCAGCAAGTCTGCAAAGGATACCAAGTAGTAGATATGTTGGAGAGTAGGGATATGTTTCAGAGAGAACTAAACAAATTGGAGGTTTGGACCAAAAGAAATCTCATGAAGTTCAGTAAGAACAAGTGTAAAGTCCTGCACTTAGAATGGAATAATCCCATGCCCCAGTAAAGGCTGGGGACTGAAAGGCTAAGTAGCAGCCCTGCAGAAAAATATCTGGGGGTTACAGTGAACAATAGCTGTATATTTAGCGAACAGTGAACATGTCTACACAAGATGCTTTACTGCACAGCAGACTTATTTTCTGCACAGGAAAGCATGACCATCTACATGTGCATGCCAATGAGGGTGCAGTAGACTAATTTACTGTACTGCCAGACATACCTGTCAGATACAAGTGGCATCCAGCAGCACAATAAATTACTGTGCTTAAATGCAATTACTGTGCTTAAATGTATGTGTAGATGGTGACATTGGGATTAGACAAATTGAGCCAGAGCATATTCAGTTGTATTACTGCATTTGTAGATGTGCCCAGTGTGCATTTGTTGTCAAGGAAGCTAATGGCATACTGGGCTGCATTAGTAGGAGTGAGGGAAGTGATTATTCCCCTGTATTCAACACTGGTGAGGCCACACCTGGAGTACTGTGACCAGGTTTGGGTTCCCCACTACAGAAAGGATGTGGACAAATTGGAGAGAGGCCAGCAGAGGGCCATAAAATGGTAGGGCCGGGGCACATGACTTATGAAGGGAGGCTGAGGGAACTGGCCTTATTAGCTGAGTACAGACAATAAAAAAGCCCAAGGTGGAACTGATAAAAACTTTGCTGGTTTCTCTAAGCTGTGAAGAATAGATGACGAAGGAACAGAACACATGTTCTACCATCAGATTTGGGGGGCACAGGGATGCCCACACTGGCCCATGGCAGTAGGCTGGGGTGCTGCTACGTGCCTCCTGGGGTGCCAGACACTGCCAAAGGCAGCTGAGTCCAGCCAGTTGGCAGGCCACATCTGACTGACTGCTGGGCACACACCCCACCCCCTGCTGTCAGCTACAGTGAGGGGTTGAGCCAGCAGAGAATATCTCCCCAGCCCTGCCCTACCCCACCCCCTGCACAGATACTGGTAGTCTGGTGTTCATATCTTCTAAAATTAATAGAATTAGCTAATCTTTTACTGCTCTTTAACCGAGGCATCATCGTTTTCTTGAATGCATCACAGCAAAAATGGGTGTTGGATGAGCTGAAAGAGTCTACCAATCTTACAGATGAATTCAGGAAAGGCTTCCTATGAGTAAAGAGCACTGTAGAAGAGAGCACTCGTGAAAAATAAAAAAGTATTGTTCAAAGATGGTACCACTACTGGAAAAGGGGAAGGAGCAGGGGCAAGGCAACAAAGATAAGGATAGATAATCAGGAAGGTACAGCAATGTGAAGGGTCCCGAGGAAGAGGACAAAATGCTAAATCCAATAAAGAGGAGTTGAAGAGGCTAGGTGAAAGATGACAGTGGAACTGTCTAGGAACTTGATATTAGCTAGAGAGTTCCAGGTTGTACCCGTGTTTAAATGCAGAGAAGTTATCACACGTCTGCATAAAATTGCATACACAGTACACCAACTTCAGAGCTGGGCTTTTTCAACATAGATAAAGATATATCATAGCTACCCAAAACCAAGACTACTTCAAAATGTTATGCCCTGTTGGATGGCTGATTTAAACTGGTCTCCTCCACAGTTGTGGCAGGGGAAGCAGTAGAGCCAAGCAACCTGTCCTTTGCCTTTTGCCTCCTCACTTGTCCCCTCACCAGTGACTGACCCTTGCAGAGAAACACCAAATTAAAGAAACTAAACCCCACAAATATCTGTCTCATGACATTTTAAAACAAATAACTCCAAAGTAAGATGACAAAAGGTGACATCATTAAAAAATTGTTTAAAAAGATTCAAGCCTGAGTTTGATTGCAGATGGAAGTTCAACTTAAATATAATTTTAATTGGTGTCATGAACAAAATACATAATATAAAAGATTCACTCTCATTAGAAAGACAATTTCCTTTTAAAATTTTGAACTGGAGGGTTTCTCCTTTTTAAAATCATTATTGACAATAGAGAAATCTTGATGAACCAATTTTCATTACCCTGATTTTAATTTTTTACTGGAAAACCTATTTACTTATTACTGGAACCCCTAAACTGGCTCCCTAAAGAGGCTGCATTAAGCGGGTCTACATAAATGGATCTTGAGGCATATAAAGCTTAAGAACCACTGAAGAAAGCAAACAAACTACTGTGTTTCAATATAGACTAATGAAATCTATTTAATTTAACATCACATAACGTTTCTACTTGGTATTCATGGCCTGAGTGGGCAATACTTTGTTAAAACCCTATTTTAAAATACCATGCTTAAGAGATGACATTTTAATGCAGTCACAGTGTTCATCTCCTGAGCTTTGCCAGGAAAGAACATTGTCTGTTCTGTGAAGATAAAGCAAGTGTGCACACAGAGAGATTATAACCGCTCACAAAGGGGCAGACGTTCAGTGTTCATGTTGCTGTTCTCTGTACTTCTCCATTAAGTATTTTGGTAGTTTGTTATTAAATATCTCCATTTTTTGTTCAACAGATGCGAAGCAGAGACTATTTTTAAACCTAGATCAGATGCTTGTCTCCCTCATACTACATCACAAAAGACCACCTGAAGTCTTCCTCAAATGCTGGTTCTACCCTGGTTCTTCTAATAATTTGGTGTACACTGGCTTTACATAATTGTAAATGCAGTATTTTTTTTCTTCCTTAAGTTGTCACAGGTCAGCTATTTACTTCCCTGAGATGATCAACAATGCTTTGAAAACCTTCCACTGATCTCACCTATGTGACCTATTAGCCATGACTTGTTCACTGCCACAGTCCCAGTACAGCTGGGCAATTGCTACCCAAACATTTAACACTTGTGATATATGAACTTATTTAAGCCTCTATCAGACATTGATGATTGGCCCAAAACACCTGCTTCACTGGAACAATGATAAGACTTTGGGCCAATGAAATACAGACCATCACTCATCAGCAAGTATTTAAACTTAGTTAATAGTTAACTTTCAACTGTATTTCTCTACTTCTTCCATTTATCTTCCAACCAGTGAAAGATGGGGGTGGTGCTTTAAGTCACCTGCCCACAGACATATGCCAATATTTACTTGTACTTATATTATTTTTTATTTCATGAAGCACAAAAAGTCACTTTGAAAAGCAAAGAAATTGTGGCTAATCACCGTGCCAATTTTCCTATGTGGTTCTGCAGTTAACACTCTACCTTCAAAGTAGATCTTCAAGAATGATATTGAGTGACTTGAGTCTTGAGTCAGAATAATCACACTGAAATTGCAAAGCCTTGGCTGCAACCAGCACAATCAAATTTCTTGTGTTATTTTGCTAAGTGTAAGCCAAAAGGACAATTTAGGAATCAATGGTAATTACTATGTAGCAAAACATAGTGGCCAAAGTATAAATAACTCAAAAGATAGGAGCAGTTCAGTTTGGGAACAGTCAACCCCCCTTGAGTGATAAATGACTTAAGCTACCATTTTTTTAAATCTGTGTTGCAAATGCCCAGACCCTATCTGTTTTCTTCCTTTTCATTATAGCTCCAACCTCTATATTTCAAGTAAGGCAGCATATTCAATAGTATATCTCTGCAACTAACCATTTCCCAAAAGCATAAAATTAATTAGACATTCAGAAGCTGGATCGCAAATGTTTCCTGGTATCAGACAATGTTTGATTCATAGAAGTTCCTCCTCCCACACAGCCAGCCCCGTTTCCAGTTTAAAGACCTGAATCTACGTTTAATATGGTTGTCTCTGAATCACCTCCCTGCTATCTGCTGCATCTCCCTACTGCCATCCTTAGCCCACTCCAGATGTCTTGGACACTCCAAGCACTTTTCTGTTTTATATACCGCTTTGAACTTCTTTTCATGGTAGTGAAATGACTGACCTTGTCAGGCCAGGCCTCTCTTGGTCTGCTGTCTTGTAAACCAATATACCCTGTTCTATGGTCAGGTTGTTGGCAACTAAACCAGCACCCCAACCTGGGATAACCTGGGTAAAGAGGATATGTGGACACCCAACAGAACTAAAAACAAGATGAGCTCCCTGTGAGCTAACACCCATCTATAGCTGGAGAGGAGACGGGTGCCACTAAGTTACTTTGCCTAAAGAATCACTGAAGATGCAAAGCAACTCAACTAACCTCATATGGAGTGGAGGATTGTCACAGCATATAAGGTGCCCCAACAGTTGCAGTGGTCTTAGGACTGACTTGACTTGAAATGACTGAGAGATGATGTCTATCCCTCTTCTGTAGATACCTCAAGAAAAAGGAAGTAAGAATAGGCAAACCAACACACTGGGATCCTTCTCACACTTAAATGTAACAAGCTAGAACGGGGCGGGCAAATTATGTATATGTCTTTCCTTCATTAGAAAAATGATATCTTTGGTGTACCTTGACTTTTGTGGGCCTACAATACCTACTTTTATTTTAGGACAATATTAAGAACATTCCAATATTAGGAACACTGCAATCATGCTTCACAAGTACTTTAACAAGAATGACTTTTAAACAAAAAGGGATTTCTTTTGGAAAGTCTAAACTTCATTTTGACATTATCAAAACAGTATTTTCACTTCAAAATGTATATCTTTTTTTAAAAGTGGGAGCAGAAAAGGGTTAAATAACTCCATATTAAAACATCTTGATTCAATCCAGACTGAAATGATGTTATTTTTTCACCAGCTTCTCCCCCCTCCCTCCAAATGTTTTTCAGTTTGGACCCAACCAAGCCAACTTTATATTTCAGCCACTGATTTAAAAACCTAATATTTGCACAGCTCTACAGAAGGGTCACCTATAGAGCTTACAATCTAATTATTCTTCACCCTCGAAGTCTTTTGCTTTGATAAGCTACTTTCTGGAAAAGAAAGCTTTAAGCAAACCATTCCGGCACCTAAAAACAGCCACTCATTTTTGTACATGATCTAATAATAAGAAAGTGCGCCCGTAAGTCTTTAAGGCAAATTGTCATTATTTTAGGCTGAAATTTTCAAAGGGGCCTAGAAAAGGTTGGTGTCCACATCCTACTGAATTGCTATTGAATTTGATTACCTGCCTGTTAGGCCTTTACAAATAGGCAACTATTTGATTCAGATTCAGGCAATTCAATTCAGAGATTCGAATCACTTTTCTGAATCAATTCAGCCGAATCAATTCGGAAAAGATTCGGAGATTCAGCCATTGGGTATAATGGGGAAATCAATGAAATATCTATAACTTTGTTCTTTTTTGGCTGATTCAGATGAAACTTGCAGAGATGGTAGCCGCTGCTGAGGGCATGAAGCCTGCCAAGTTTCAAGGTGATAGGTGCAGGGGTTTCTGGGAAACTGTACCTCAATGTTCTGAAAGCAAAACTCATGTCACGTGTATGTTAAGCCACAGCAGGGCTTTGAAATCCCTGCAGTTTTCACCCCACTGTGGCTTAACGCATACACGTGACACAAGTTTTGCTTTCAGGATTTGAGGTGCAATTTCTCAGAAACGCCTATCACCTTGAAACTTGGAAGGCTTCATGCCCTCAGCAGGGGCTATCATCCCTGCAAGTTTGATCTGAATCAGCCAAAAAAGAACAAAGTTATAGATATTTCATTGATTCCCCATTATACCCCATGGCTGAATCACCGAATTGCCAAATCTTTTCCGAATCAATTTGGAAAGCCTAAAGCTCCTAGTGATTCAATTTGGATTAATAGATTAATTAATAGGTGCTCTGGGTTAGAGTAAAAGGCAGTCCAGGGGAGAGAGACTTAACAGTGGGAGTCTACTATAGACCTCCCAACCAGGGAGAAGAGCTCGACCAGGAATTCTTAGGTCAGCTTACAGAGGCAGTGAGGGCTAAGGATGTGGTCATCATGGGGGACCTGAACTTCCCAGACATCTGCTGGGAGGAGCAGTCAGCCAAGTCTGATCGCTCACGTCGGTTCTTAGCCAGAGTGCAGGACCTCCATCTAACCCAGGAGGTGCACAGTCCCACCAGGGGAGACGCCTTGTTGGACCTGGTGCTGGCCACGGGTGATGACCTGGTGAGGGGGCTGCGGGTGATGGGCCACCTGGGAGACAGTGATCATCGCTTGCTGGAATTCACCATCCAGCGTAAGGTGGCAAAGGGCTGCAGCAAGGCAACAGCCCTAGACTTTAGGGGGGCTGACTTCAACAAGCTAAGGAGGATCGTTGGGGAAGCGCTGAGGACCCAGAGGGGAAGGGAATCAGATGTCGAAGGTGAGTGGTTGCTCCTTAAGGAGACGATCCTCCATGCCCAAAGGGAGGTAATCCCAACAAGGGTCAAAGGGAGCAGGAGGGCACATAAACCCCCATGGCTCACTAAGAGCATCCGGGAATGTCTCCTTGCTAAAAGGGAGGCATATACCCAATGGAGAGATGGGGTCATCACCAAGAAGGACTATGTTACAGTCGCCCGAGGATGTAGGGGGGCAGTCAGGAGGGCCAAGGCAGAGTTGGAGATAGGACTAGCTTCCCGGATTAAGGACAATAAGAAGTCCTTCTTCAAATACATAGGGGGTAAAAAGAGGGTCCCGGGTAATGTGGGGCCCCTGCAGGACACGATGGGCAACTTAGTCATCACGCCAGATGACAAAGCTAACATATTTAACGATTTCTTTGCCTCTGTCTTCCTAAGTAGGGACCAGTTCAGCCACCTCCCTGCTGGGCCCCCCTCGGGCCCCGAGAGAGACACGCCTGGGCCAGGGGTTAGTGAGGAGTTAGTTAGGGTACTTCTGGAGAGGCTGGACGTGTTCAAGTCCGCTGGTCCGGACGATCTTCACCCTAGGGTTCTACAGGAACTGGCCGAGGTCATTGCGGGACCCCTGGCGCGGCTCTATGAGCACTCGTGGTGCTCTGGCGAGGTGCCGAAGGACTGGAAGAGGGCCAATGTGGTCCCTATCTTCAAAAAGGGAAAAAAAGAGGACCCGGGAAATTACAGGCCAGTTAGTCTTACCTCAATCCCGGGTAAGCTCTTTGAAAAAATTATCCTGGCACACATCCAGGAGGGCCTTGCGGGGGAATGCATGCTTAGGGGCAACCAGCATGGGTTCATCAGTGGCAGGTCTTGTCAGACCAACCTGGTGGCCTTTTACGATCAGGTCACCAAATCATTAGACGCAGGGGTTGCTGTGGATGTAGTCTTTCTGGACTTCCGGAAGGCTTTCGACACTGTCTCTCACCCTGTCCTCATCAAAAAGCTGGGAGACTGTGGTGTCGATGCCCACACGGTCAAATGGGTCACCAACTGGTTGGAGGGCCGCACCCGGAGGGTGGTAGTGGATGGGTTCTTCTCGACCTGGAAGGATGTGGGCAGTGGGGTTCCACAGGGCTCGGTCCTCGGGCCCGCACTGTTCAACATCTTCATCAGTGACTTGGATGAGGGGGTAGAAAGCACCCTGTTCAAGTTTGCTGATGACACTAAGATGTGGGGGGATGTGGGTGCACTAGAAGGGTGCAATAGGCTACAAGCTGACCTTGACAGGTTGCAACGGTGGGCGGATGAGAATAGGATGGGGTTTAACACTGATAAGTGCAAGGTGTTGCACATGGGGAGGAAGAACCGGCACCACACTTACAGGTTGGGGAACTCCCCTCTTGCCAGCACGGAGACGGAAAAGGATCTTGGAGTTGTCATTGACTCCACGATGAACATGGGCCGGCAGTGTGGGGAGGCAGTCAAGAAGGCCAACCGTACCCTGTCATGCATCCACAGATACATCTCGAGCAGGTCCAGGGAGGTGATCCTCCCCCTCTATGCGGCACTGGTCAGGCCGCAGCTGGAGTACTGCGTCCAGTTCTGGGCGCCACACTTCAAGAGGGACGTGGACAATATGGAAAGAGTTCAGAGGAGGGCCACTCGTATGATCAGGGGTCAGCAGGGCAGGCCTTATGAGGAGAGGCTACGGGACCTGAACCTGTTTAGCCTCCACAAGAGAAGGTTAAGGGGGGACCTTGTGGCCTGCTACAAACTGGTCAGGGGGGATCAGCAGGTATTGGGGGAGTCCCTGTTCCCCCATGCGCTGCCAGGAGTGACCAGGAATAACGGTCACAAACTGGCGGAGGGTAAGTTTAGATTAGATATTAGGAGGTGCTACTTCACAGTCAGGGCGGCTAGGGCCTGGAACCAGCTTCCAGGGGAAGTGGTGCAGGCTCCTAGCCTGGGGATTTTTAAAAGGAAGTTAGATGAGCACCTTGCCGGGGTCATCTGACCCCGGTGCTCTTTCCTGCTAAGGCAGGGGGTCGGACTAGATGATCTACCTAGGTCCCTTCCGACTCTAGCTACTATGAAACTATGAAACTATTTGGCCTCCAAATCATCTGAATCATCTCCTAATCTGAATTGCAATCCAAAGCTTTGCACAGTGTGAGGGAGAGAAAGAGCCAGCAGGCCCCTTGGCTCCCAGCCTGAGTAGAGGGCCCGTGGCCCCAGGCCTGCAACCCCAGGGAGACAGGCAGAAATTCCCCTTACCTAGGTGTGGGGGAAAGGGAGGGGCTGGTACTTCCATTGCCAGTATAAAAGAGAGGCCAGGGCTGACAAGTGAGAGCAACGCGGAACCGGAAGGAGGACATGGAGGTGATGGAGCAGGCTGGCGGACATTGCAGAGGATGCGAGCAGCGCTGAGTGCCGGTAGGAACCTCTGGAAAAGGGCTAAGCTCCAGCAGGGTTTGTGAGCCTAGTCTGCAGGCCCTTGTGGGGCATAGGACTGTTTTGCTTACCGGCCGGGAGCAGGTGAAACCTGGCGGGAGCAAGTTCCGTAAAGACCCTGACAGAAGGGCACTAATTGACTGTGGATACCGTAGCTCCTGTGATGGGGGCGCAGCAGCAACAGTGAGCTTTAACTGTAAAAGGGGAATTACTCAAGCCCCAGGAGGGACTCTTCGAGAGCCAAAAAGGGGGTTCGACCCCACAGAGGACGAGTGGGCCTCGGAGGACAACTGCAGAAGGCGGAAGCAGCCGCCCTGATCAAGGGAGTCCCTTTGACATAGTGCTTGTGTTGACTGTCATATTTCTTTTGCGGATTATTTGTGTGACCTATGGATACGTGGCCGGACCAGATAGGCAGTCATCACCCGGTGAAACAGGTGAGGGTGTAGGGGTGGCGGAGCCCTCAGAGACATGGGACCCGTGGAACGCCGGACAGTCTCATAATTGGACGGCATGCGCCAGACACTGGAACCAACTCCATTAACATCAAAGTCGTGGCAGGAGAGGCGGGCACGTGTGACATGCCCAACCAAAGGTGAGCAGACCCTCGGCAACCGGTAAGCAGCCCCGACACGGGGAGAGTGTATGACGGTACCCCAACACACAGCCCTACCGCCTATCTCTGTTTCCTTTGATATTCCTAGATTGTCTTTCAGAAGTCTCTTAGTTGCATTTAAAAAAAAATTACACTTTTCAAAATAATATGTATGTGGCCTTAGTTGAAAATTATTAGATGCAATATAAAATAAACAATTCATATTACATGCAAGTGGCAATACCAAGTAAAAGAATGGTATGAATTAAGACCTGGAAAACATAAAACTTAAAAATACATCATGCTTTTTCATTTCCTTTAGACTATGATTTTTTATATTTAAGTAGAAAAACCTACCTCCAACTAAAGTTTCAATAAAAAAACCTATAATCTCACAAGAGGTAGATCCAGTGACCACTGACTGCCTTGTTGACAGTGATCTGCACCACCAAGAACATAATCTCCAAGGAGATATCTTGTTCCCTGGGTAAGTGCACTGAATTACTCAGCTTCTGACAGATTAAGCAGAGTGCTGACAAACTCTGGAGGGTGATGACTGCAATTTTAGGAATGTACATTGGGAGGGAATTTAAATGTTTTAGATCTGAAGTGTTGGCAGTTTTAAAGAGAAATCAAGGGGTCCATAAGAGATCTACAGAGATGGCTGCCTTGTTATCCTCTCAAAACACAAAGCAGCCCTGCTGAGTAACTCCACACTCATAACCCTTTCAAGTGAAGTTTTAATAAGAGGGTTGAAAGAGAAATATTAGACTTTACTGACCTCATTTTCAAACAAATATTTGAACACCTCTGAGTTGGCACAGAGATTTCTGGAGTTTTTCATCCAACTCAATAAATACCTAACATCTGATTCTATTGTGTAAATGGTGTTTGCACAAATGACTCCACACACTTCTCTGTGTCTGGTATTTTAAAGCAAAGAACTCAGTCTGTGCCATCTAGAACATGCTGTTACACTGGGACATGGGTGGCCGGGTCTGGGGCTACCAAGGACTGAGGTGAAGGCCAAGGTCAGGATGGATGAATAAATATAATGGAAAATCAGGTCAGGGAACTAGGAGGTCAACCTGAGAGCAAGGTCCTGGAACATGCTGAGTCAGAAGCTGGGAGGTCAAACAGAGAGGGAAGTCCAGGGAGGAGCCAAGTCAAGAAGTCAGGAGATCAAACAGAGAGTGAGGTCAAGGAGCAAGCCAGCGGGAGCAGCAAAGCAGGCTTGGGCCAGGTTGCCCTGTTGCCCAGACACTTTTTGTTCCAGGTCAGGGGTTTATAGTGTGGAATCGGAAGGTCAGCTGACCCCAGCTGGCCACTCCCATCCATGACAGGAAGTTTGAATTAGGAAGTCCAAAGCAAGGAAGAGCAAACAGCACTGTTAAAAGTATGTTCTATAGAAAAACAAATGTACTGTATAAAATATCAGGAATCTTCTCTCACAAATTCTTGTTAAAGTACTTGTGAAGCATGACTGCAATGTTCCTAATATTGGAATGTTCTTAACATTGTCCTAAAATAAAAGTAGGTATTGTAGGCCCACAAGAGTCAAGGTACACCAAAGATATCATTTTTCTAATGAAGGAAAGATATATACATAATTTGATATTAAGAACAAATTAACTGGTTAAAAAAAGAGAAATTATGTGATAATTTAGAAGCCAATGATCATTAGCAATAAATTATCAATGTGTTTCCTTGTTTTTATATGTGCATAGTAGATACAAGTAGAAGTCTCACTAGTTCCAAAACCTCCGGAGATTTAGAAAAAAAAAATCTATATTGGCCACTGGATACAAATCCCAAATTGGTGGCTAACCCTTTTCTTCTTAGTGGTCAGCACCATAATTTTGAAACATTTTCACCAGCTTTATTTCCAATTCTGGAAAAATTCAAGTATGGCTTGGGATCTGAACTGTTTTAAATCAATCTGACATGAATTTAAAGTGGCTCAAACTTTCAAAATATACTTAGCGATAATATGAGGAAATAGCATGACAAGGACACATGATCATTTAAGGTTAAAATTAAAAGCCATCCAGCATTTCTGAAAAAATTCTCTTAGAAAAAACACAGATGAAGTATAGCTCATACATCTCATAATACATCTTACTGATTCTACTTCACCACATCCAAAAATGCCTGAAGAAAATTTCATCTCCAGTTGAAAACTTTAAATAATGTTGCTCATTGTGTGGTATATATGTTTGTGTGCACGCATACAAATGAATACAGCATCAGACTTTCTTAAGTGTTTAGTCAATAGCTGTCATGGCCTTTACAGTCTGTACTTGTGGATTTTTTTCTGGTTTTCAGTGAGCAGAGTTTTTGAGCCAAACATTATGAATTTTATTTGTCATATCATATACATAGCATAGATATATACACACATTGTTTGCTGGTAGCTACGCTGTCTGTGCAAATATATGTGGCCACGATGAACAACAAATATTCTCTCTCAAACTGAATAGCCAATGATGACAACAGGTTTTCATTTATTCATTCAGGCATTGCTTAATAGCCAGGTTGACAGGAGTGGGCAGAGAGAAGAAACAGGGTGGCAATAAGGGAAACATCCATAACTATGACATACAAAAGCAACGGAGACTGATGGTATTGAAAGCGCATAGGTGAAATGGATTTAAATGCAGACAGAGGACCAATTTACCTAGCAGATAAAGATCCAGTCTCTGAGTACAGGAGGTTTTATCTACACTAGTTACCCTAAGGGATTTTTACTGAGCATGTACCTTCACTTCAAAGTAAGCCTGAGTTATCAACCTAAGTTACTTCTCTCATGTTAGTATGTCTCAAAAGAGAGCAGTCACCCTGGAAAATAATGCAGTGTGCATTGCTCTTGTGTCTGCCACTGAGGCCATATCCCTTGATTCTTAGCAGTGCATTTTGTTGAACCACTCTATTAATTCTTCTCCCATGACACATCTGTCTTTTCAGAAGGGATTGTGGGAAGAACTAATATAGGTAGAGACAGGCACTGAAGGACTAATATAAGTACAGACAACCTGCATTACTACTACAGATCAGTCATGTTAACAGTTACCATACTTACTTGAATATAAGAGGACCCTAAATGTTAGATGCCCCCCCCAATAATTAGATTCTATGCATGGAAAATGTATCAATTTGTTATAATTTTTCAGTTATAGAATCTAATTATTGGAGGTTTACCTTCTGTACTTATATAGGTAGTACAAACGGTTCATGATATTACTCCAAAACCAAAAAGCTTATGATTTACCATAGAGTTAATTGGGCTCAGCCCCAGGAGAGTCAACAGTACTTCAAGCCATGGTAAATCCCACAGATCAGCACTGTTCAGTATCTGTATACTCTAGATACATCTCACAAAGGTTATGAGTCCCAGGATGCTTCAGGAATTTATATACAGAAAAAGCACAGGGCAACCTGGTCAGGCTCCACCGTTTGGGGGTGAGACCACACTAATCATATCTATGACAGGCTGAGAGTGGGGGGTGATAGAAGGATTCTGGGTGAACTCTTTGAAGCCCTGTTTGGTGATATTTGCCAGACATTTAAGGCTGCTGAAGAAATGGAAATCACTGGAAATGGGCAAGAAAGCTTCCACTCAGCTTTAGGAGTGAAGGGTAATTAAAAATGTATTCAACATAGCAGCTCACCGTGACCAGAAAAAGAGTAGGCACTGAGAGGAACTGTGCTCAGTGGGTATTACTATGCGTTTGATATCTTGCCTCTGACCTAGTTTTGGGGTACATTCTTATCAGCAGGTTTAAAAATAAATAAATCAGTAAATTGCCTTCAGCCTATGAACCAAGATCAGGATGATGGCCTGATCTGGGTAGAAAACTTACGAGGGATCAGCACTGGTTGGCGCAGCAGTGGCAGTAATGGCAACGTCAATGTTCAGAATAACAACAATGAAAGAGACAGAACAGACTGCAGGATGAGAGGACAATGGATGAGAACCTGGAAAAGGAAGCAGTTCTACACAAGGGTCTCCAAAAGGCAAGGTTGTCACTCAAGCATTTTGAAAAAAGAGATTACTCAGATTTCAGCAGGCTGATGATGAACGTTTTGGGTACTTGATATGAATTCCCTAATCCAGATGCCAAACAACTTGGTCCAGGAGGTAACATTTAGGGATGAGACAGCATACTGAAGTTCCTGGGAAACTAAAAGGAATGTCAGGAAAACCCCACCCTTGCACATTTTGATTTTGGGGCTATTGAGGACACCTAAAAAAGAGTAGGCATAATTAAGGTATCTACAGACTTTACTGAAGAGGTGGATATAAGATTTTGACTATCAAGGCACTTCACAAGAGTAGAGAATGTGGTCAAGGTCTAAGATTAGGATGGGGTATGGACTGGCTCCTGGAGAGCCTGGTAATTACTCTGTGCAGATTCAGTAGGGTGGATGTGGTGCAACATATGGCTCAAGGAATTGTCTTAGGGCCTACAAAGGACTGGTGATTTTCTATGGACAGCCAAAGTTATGCTTGAGGTGCAAGGAATAGGGGCATTTGGCAATGGCCTGCCTATACAAGATTTGCTGTGCACTCTGCACCCCATCCCAAATCATTTAATCAAAAGTGCAGAAGGGATTCCCAGTAGCAAAGGAAATTAGAGACATCAAGAACCTATTGAAGGAGTGGTTTAGAGAGAAAGGACAGAGAAACAGCCTTTTGAAGCCTTTTGAAGGCTGCCAGTATGGAGGAAGGCAAAGAATGATTCTCTTTCTTTGCCTGTAGAAGAGGTGGAAAAGAGTATTACAGCAGAGTGGGATGAGACGGGAATGCAGCTGACAAAGGCAGAAGAGATACTAAGCATATAAAGGAGTATTACCAAAATTTCTACTTCAACAGGGTGTTGCGTTAGGGAACCCTTCACTCCTTTTTTGGCAGAGCTAGAGGAGAGCTTGAAGGAAAATTAGAGGCATCAGCTGGACATTGGAAGAACCATGTGGACATTGGAAGAACCATGGGAGGGAGGCAACCCAAACCTTCAAGGCTGAAAAGACCCCAGGGAATGAGAGGGTCCCAACAGAATTTTATAAGACTTCTTGGGATCTACTAGGTCAGGACCAGTTAGCAGTGTCCCAGGGGTGTCTGGAAAGCGAGCAGCTGGGGACTGGAATAATAACACTATTGTACAAGAAAGGAGAGCATGAAAAGTCAAAGAACTGGAAGCCAATCACCTTACTGTATGTACCCAGATTATAAAATAATTACCAAGGTGTTAGGGAATAGATTAAAAAAAAGTCATGGGAAAAGGGGTCCACAATAATCAGACTTGTAGAGTCACCAGGAGAGTATTAACTATGACACTTATACTAATAAGAGACATGATGTTATACCATTAAGAATGATGGATGAATGTGACACTTTTAAATCTTGATTTAGAAAAAGCATCTAACTGGGTGGAGCATGAGTACCTGTTTGACACTGAACAAGATGGGGGTCCCACCAAAATTTCTCAGTTGGATCAAGACCTTATATGAGGGAGCATAGTGTAGGGTAGAAGTGAATGGTCATCTAATGGAGAAAGTCAAGGTCAAATCAAGCACAAGACAGGGGTGCCCCCATCACCACTCCTATTCATCTGCACCATCAAGTCATTGGTACATAGGAACAGGAAATATCCCATATCATTAACTGCCTCCTCAGCTCGCAGTTGTAGGGAAGCAGTTAGAAAGGCCAAAGCTACCAAGGAGCTGAGGATGGTATCCCAAGTTAAGGATAACAAAAAATTGTTTTTCAGATATATAGGGAGTAAAAGGAAGGCCCAGGGTGGAATAGGACCACTACTGAATGGGCAAAAGCAATTGGTGACAGACAGGGAGGACAAGGCTGAACTCCTCAATGTGTTCTTTGCCTCAGTCTTCCTAAATGAGGGGCAAGACAAGTTGCACATTGTAGAGAGGCAACAGCTGGGTGCCAGACCCTGAGATGTTGCAGAGTCACTTGGAAGGACCGGATATGTTTAAGTCAGCAGCCCGGATGAGCTCCATCTGAGGGTACTGAAGGCACTGGCCGATATCATTGCACAGCCACTGGCAAGAATATTTGAGCACTCATGGCACATGGGACAGGTCCCAGAGGACTGGAAAAGGGCCAATGTGGTCCCTAGTTTCAAGAAGGGGAGGAAGGAGGATCCAGGCAACTATAGGCCAGTGAGTCTCACCTCCATCCTTGGGAAAGTCTTTGAAAAGATTATTAAGGCTCATATATGTGAGAGCCCCAGCAGGAAAAATTATGTTGAGGGGAAACCAGCATGGGTTCGTAGTGGGTAGATCATGTGGGTTCGTAGTGGGTAGATCATGCCTGACTAATCTAGTCTCTTTTTATGACCAGGTTACAAAACACCTGGACACAGGAGTAGGGGTTGATATTGTTTACTTAGACTTCAGGAAGGCCTTCAATACGGTATCCCACCCCATACTGGTGAACAAGTTAAAAGGCTGTCACTTGGGTGATTACACAGTCCGGTGGGTGGCAAATTGACTAGAGGGTCATACCTAGAGAGCGGTAGTGGATAGGTCGGTATCAACCTGGAAGGGTGTGGGCAGTGGGGTGCCACAGGGCTCAGTACTTGGACTGATACTCTTCAATGTCTTCATCAGTGACTTGGACAAGGGAGTGAAGTGTACTTTATCCAAGTTTGTGGATGATACAAAACTGTGGGGAAAAATGGACACACCGGAGGGCAAGGAACAACAACAGGGAGACCTGGACAGGTTGGACAAATGGGCAGAAAACAATAGAATGCAATTTAGCAAGGAGAAATGCAAAGTGCTGCACCTAGGGAGGAAAAATGTCCAGCACACCTACTGCCTAGGAAATGACCTGCTCAGTAGCACGGAAACAGAAAGGGATCTTGGAGTGCTAGTGGACTCCAAGATGAACATGAGTCGTCAGTGTGACAAAGTCATCAGAAAAGCTAACTGCACTTTATCGTGCATCAGCAGATGCACGGCAAATAGAACCAAGGAGGTGATACTTCCCCTCTATAGGGCACTGGTCAGACCACAGTTGAGTACTGCTTACAGTTTTGGGCGTCACACTTCAAGAGGGATGTGGATAACCTGGAGAGGGTCCAGAGAAGGGCCACTCGTATGGTTAAGGGCTTGCAGGCCAAGCCCTACGAAGAGAGACTAAGGCACCTGAACCTCTTCAGCCTTCGCAAGAGAAGGTTGAGAGGCGACCTTGTGGCTGCCTATAAATTCATCATGGGGGCGCAGAAGGGAATTGGTGAGGCTCTACTCACCAAGGCGCCCCTGGGAGGTCACAAGAAATAATGGCCATAAGCTAGCAGAGAGCAGATTTAGACTGGACATTAGAAGGAACTTCTTCACAGTTAGGGTGGCCAAGGTATGGAATGGGCTCCCAAGGGAAGTGGTGCTCTTCCCTTCCCTGGGGGTCTTCAAGAGGAGGTTGGATGGGCATCTGGCTGGGGTAGTCTGAACTCAGCACTCTTTCCTGCCTATGCAGGGGGTTGGACTCGATGATCTATTGAGGTCCCTTCCGACCCTAACATCTATGAATCTATAAAAATATTGTTATACAAGGAGAAACTGAAGGGAAGATGGGACTTCCCAGATGTGTTTTTATTTTTCATACAAAGTTTGTCAGCTTATGCTGCACAGAAAGGATAAAAAGGGGCACCAAATATGCTGGGTTTGTCCAGTATTATATGGGGATGGTATTGACTAAATATAATGCACATACAAAGTCACTCCGGCTCTGGCTCTGGGCCTAGATAATGTATAAAATGCCACCAAATGCAGAAAAATATTGTTAAATGTGTGAACTGGTATGGAATGCACACAATAGCTACAACACAGTTGGTGGACCATTAAAAAAAAAAAAAAAAATTAAAAAAAAATCAAGGCCTGGATCAGGGAAAAGGACACTGTATCCCCAGTGGGGAGT